>NW_024070186.1:118752184-119352184 GCF_014754425.2 Oryx dammah
CAGTGGCCACAGGACTGGAAAGGTCAGTTTTCATTCCAATCCCAAAGAAAGGAAATGCAAAAGAATGCTCAAACTACCGCACAATTGCACTCATCTCACACGCTAGTAAAGTAATGCTCAAAATTCTCCAAGCCAGGCTTCAGCAATACGTGAACCGTGAACTTCCTGATGTCCAAGCTGGTTTTAGAAAAGGCAGAGGAACCAGAGATCAAATTGCCAACATCCGCTGGATCATCGAAAAAGGATGAGAGTTCCAGAAAAACATCTATTTCTGCTTCATTGACTATGCCAAAGCCTTTCCACAATAAACTGTGGAAAATTCTGAGAGAGATGGGAATACCAGACCACCTGACCTGCCTCTTGAGAAATCTGTATGCAGGTGAGGAAGCAGCAGTTAGAACTGGACATGGAACAACAGACTGGTTCCAAATAGGAAAAGGAGTACGTCAAGGCTGTATATTGTCACCCTGCTTATTTAACTTAATGCAGAGTACATCATGAGAAACGCTGGGCTGGAAGAAGCAGAAGCTGGAATCAAGATTGCTGGGAGAAATATCAATAACCTCAGATATGCAGATGACAGAACACAATATGGCAGAAAGTGAAGAAGAACTAAAGGGCCTCTTGAAGAAAGTGAAAGAGGAGAGTGAAAAGTTTGGGTTAAAGCTCAATATTCAGAAAACTAAGATCATGGCATCTAGTCCCATCACTTCATGGCAATTAGATGGGGAAACAGTGGAAACAGTGTCAGACTTTATTTTGGGGGACTCCAAAATCACTGCAGATGGTGATTGGAGCTATGAAATTAAAAGACACTTACTCCTTGGGAGGAATGTTTTGACCACCTAGACAGCATATTAAAACACAGAGACATCACTTTGTCAACAAGGTCTGTCTAGTCAAGGCTATGGTTTTTCCAGTAGTCATGTATGGATGTGAGAGTTGGACCATAAAGAAAGCTGAGTGCTGAATAATTGATGCTTTTGAACTGTGGTGTTGGAGAAGACTCTTGAGAGTCCCTTAGACTGCAAGGAGATCCAACCGGTCCGTGTTAAAGGAGATCAGTCCTGGGTGTTCACTGGAAGGACTGATGTTGGAGCTGAAACTCCAATACTTTGGCCACCTGATGCAAAGAGCTGACTGATTTGAAATGACCCTGATGCTGGGAAAGATTGAGGGCGGGAGGAGAAGGGGACGACAGAGGATGAGATGGTTGGATGGCATTACTGACTCAATGGACATGGGTTTGAGTGGACTCTGGAAGTTGGTGATCGACAGGGAGGCCTGGCGTGCTGTAGTTCATGGGGTCACAAAGTGTCGGACAGGACTGAGTGACTGAACTGAACTGAACTGATGCTGGGAATGATTGAAGGCAGGAGTAGAAGGGCATGACACAGGATCAGGTGATTGGATGGCATCACTGACTCAATGGACATGAGTTTGGGTGAACTCAGGGAGTTGGTGATGGACAAGGAGGCCTGGCATGCTGCAGTCTATGGGGTCTCAAAGAGTCGGACACAACTGAGTGACTGACCTGAACAGAATTGATTCTCTACTGTGAAATACAGACATTATGGTAAACTGATGTATATTCTGTGAAATTTATGAAACATTAGCAATAACAGCACTAGTGAAATTTGTCATTACCGATAAAAAGTGAAGAAATTATTTTTTCCCTTGATTAATTTTTTCAGCATAATTTATTAGACATACACTTGTTTTACATTGCTTTATGACAGTTCTTTATCATATTCAGTTCAGTTCAGTGGCTCAGTCATGTCTGACTCTTTACAACCCCATGAATCACACAATGCCTAGCCTCCCTGTCCATCACCAACTCCCAGAGTTCACCCAAACTCATGTCCATTGAGTCAGTGATGCCATCCAGCCATCTCATTCTGTTTGGTCCCCTTCTCCTCCTGCCCCCAATCCCTCACAGCATCAGGGTCTTTTCCAATGAGTCAACTCTTCGCATGAGGTGGCCAAATTATTGGAGTTTCAGCCTCAGCATCATTCCTTCCAATGAACACCCAAGACTGCTCTCCTTTAGGATGGACTGATTGTATCTCCTTGCAGTCGAAGGGAATCACAAGAGTCTTCTGCAACACCACAATTTAAAAGCATCAATTCTTCGGCGCTCAGCTTTCTTCACAGTCCAGCTCTCACATCCATACATGACCATAGCCTTGACATGACAGACCTTTGTTGGCAAAGTAATATCTCTGCTTTTTAATATGCTACCTAGGTTATCATATCACACACAGACATATTCCACTTGGTAATTTGTTCTTTCATTGATCATTTTTCTTTGCACAAACCTCATGCTATTTGTATTATTACTGGTCTAATTGTTTTAAAATATACTCCTCTTCATAATTCTTGAATATTAACATAGGTTTTTCAATATTAATTGCAGGTATCCTTGATATATTATTCTAATTGTATTTAATATAAAAATGATATTCTTTAGGTTCTTCCAAATATAAATGATCTACAACATAACTCCAATCACATATATTTATCAGCAGCAACAGCAAAAACAATGGATAAAATGGGTATAACATTTAAAATGCAGAGTCTCTTGCCCATCTGTAGGGAGCATGAAGAATTTGTAATTTTTTTCTTTGGTGGTGGTCAAACAAAAAATAATAATCTATGGCTCCAAGATACTAAATTTTGCTGACCACACAGATTTACTACTGTTTTGCTTGTTACCAAGGAATCACTTAAGTCTATGCAGTACTTGGTTCACTGAGTCATCCAGTTTACTTGATTCCTAAAGCAGAAATATCCAGACAGAGAATGAGGCAGAGTGAAAATCTGATGCTCTACATGGAGTCAAAGCCAAGCCTTGAAACTGCACTGTCTTCATTGTTAAAGATGAGCTCACAGCAAGGCTAACAGAAAAAGCTGCCAAGGAGGAGTTTGGCTTGTCTTACACTAAACTAAACTTCTATACTCTGCCTCAATGTGTAGGTCCATTCTATTGAAATCAATTTCAGGTGGATGTTTCTGAGATTAGACTGATGATATAAGCTTTTAAAAGACAGAAATCCTATGTTTATTTTCTGGCTAAAACTAATGCTCAGAAAATGGATTCACAGTTTTTACACCAAAAGCAATTGATCTTTATAAGTAAACATCTGGCAAACCCTAAAAAAAAAAAAAAAAAAAAAAGTTAAATAATGCTGGATCACATACAGGCAAGGAAAATGGCTGCTTCCCTCTGAAGTTTACTGATTAAAAAATTTGCCAAAGTGATCGAATTAATAAATGTATCTTTAGTTTGCCTGTGAGTAAACTAAAGTGTTTATCATGAAGATGATTAGATTAGGACAATAAAATTCCAGAATAGGAATTTTCTGCATAGTAGGTTTATTCCTCAATTTACATGACCACTTTGCTTAATGATTCTTTTCTCCCTTATAATTAAGTTTAGGTACTTGTCTTTTTATTTTAACTATCAGTCAAGATGCTTAGCCTAGTGACATAATGTTTAATGTAGTTGTCTTTATGACAAAGATATTGTCGCATTTAATAATTTATGTTTTTTAGAGTAGTTTTTTTTAAGATTTTTTTTGATGTGGACTATTTTTTGAAGCCTTTATTGAATACATTACAATATTACTTCTATTTTATGCTTTGGTTTTTTGGCTGGTGTATATGGGATCTTAGCTCCCTGAAAGTGAAAGTCACTCAGTCATGTCTGACTTTTTGTGACCCCATGGACTATACAGTCTATGGAATTCTCCAGGTCAGAATACTGGAGTGGGTAGCTGTTCCCTTCTCCAGGGGATTGTCCCAACCCAGGGATCGAACCCAAGTCTCCTGCATTTTGGGCAGATTCTTTACCAGCTGAGCCATAAGGGAAGCCCAAGAATACTGGAGTGGGTAGCCTATCTCTTCTCCAGCAGATCTTCCTTACCTTGGAATCCAACCAGGGTCTTCTACATTGCAGGTGGATTCTTTACTAAGTCATCAGGGAGCCCTTCAGTTCAGTTCAGTTCAGTCACTCAGTCGTGTCCATCTCTTTGCGACCCCATGAATTGCAGCACACCAGGCCTCCCTGTCCATCACCAACACCTGGTGTTCACTCAGACTCATGGCCATCGACTCAGTGATGCCATCCAGCCATCTCATCCTCTGTCGTCCTTTTCTCCTCCTGCCCCCAATCGCTCCCAGCATCAGAGTCTTTTCCAATGAGTCAACTCTTCTCATGAGGTGGCCAAAGTACTGGAGTTTCAGCTTCAGCATCATTCTTTCCAATGAACACCCAGGACTGATTTCCTTTAGGATGAACTGGTTGGATCTCCTTGTAGTCCAAGGAATTCTCAAGAGTTTTCTCCAACACCACAGTTCAAAAGCATCAATTCTTTAGCACTCAGCTTTCTTCAAAGTCCAACTCTCACATCCATACATGACTACTGGGACAGACCTTTTTTGGCAAAGTAATGTCTCTGCTTTTGTATATGCTATCTAGATTGGTCATAACTTTCCTTCCAAGGAGTAAGCGTCTTTTAATTTCATGGCTGCAGTCACCATCTGCATTGATTTTGGACCCTCCCCCCCCAAAAAAAAGTCAGACACTGTTTCCACTGTTTCCCCATCTATTTGCCATGAAGTGATAAGACCAGATGCCATGATCTTCGTTTTCTGAATGTTGAGCTTTAAGCCAACTTTTTCACTCTCCTCTTTTACTTTCATCAAGAGGCTTTTTAGTTCCTTTTCACTTTCTGCCATAAGGGTGGTGTCATCTGCATATCTGAGGTTATTGATATTTCTCCCGGCAATTACCAGGGATCAAACCAGCACCTCCTGCACTGGAAGGCAAAGTCAACCACTTGACCATCAGGGAATTCCCTAGGGCAATTTTAGGATTACAACAAAGAGGGAAGTACAGAGATTTTCTATTATACCCCATGTTCCCACACATTATCAACACTTTTACCAAGAATGAAGATACATTTTTACCAAGAATGAAGATATTACTGTATTTAAATCACTTTAGCCTATATGTTTATAAATGTGTGCTAAATATTAAGTTTAAAATAAAAATAAATTTTTGACCTAAATCACAAAAAATATAGAACTTACTTGACCACATTTATGGAACTTATTCAATGAAGGAAAGTTATGACTTTGATTGTTAGAACAATTGCAATTAAAAACTTTTTTTATTTTGGATTAGGGTAAGGGATAATTCTTTGGTCCTAATAAATAAGATTCAATCTTTCAATATTTTATTTTTTCCTTTTTTTTTTTTTTTGCTATTTCAGAAGTAAAAAACATTTGAATGTGCTAATTTTAGTGCAGAATTACTTGTGCACTTTTTTAGTTTCATGAATATGTTTAAAAATATATGAACCTGAAATTTAGGGCAATCAGTATATAATCCATATGGGATTCTACTCTCAAATTTTGTTTTTGTGTGTGTGTGTATGTGTAATGCTCTCATTTACTCTTTTCTCTTTTGGCATTTATGAGTACTATTATAGTAATAAAAAACAATAGCAAGATTTAGTACTGATTCTGAGAATCTGTACTGAGAATATGTCTTTTTATTTTTTGGCACTTTGCCACACATGTTCAAATATATTTTTGAATGCTTAAAATAACTCTAATAATGAAGACTAAAATGATGAAAACTTTGAAAAACTAAAATGTTTTTTCAAACATTTCCCTTGCTTATAAAAATAAAAAGAATATTTAAAAATTAAGGGAGCTTTATAACATGGAATGAGGCTTTAGGAAAACAAAACTATATAAAACATAAATAACTAAGATATATTTGTTAGAATTTCTGTTGTAGTCTTGAAAATGTCTATACTTTGATCAGTTATTGAATCTAAAAAATAATATTCATGTTTAAATGTGGATTAATTTGTGAGAAGGGTACATCAAATATTTCTTTAATCTTCCAGTCATCATTTTTATGTTTATTGGCCCATGTAAGGGGTTTGGTATACAGCAATGAGTTACAACAAAGAAATTGGCATTAGCTTATATCCTGATGCACAATTTTATCAGAAATGCACTCTATCCAAGATCTAATAAGTGCATCATGTCTTTACTTAATTGGTCCTATGGCAATAAATATAACTGTAAAGATATAAATGCCACATTGTGACAGATATGATTCAACCTGAAACAGTGTGTGTTAGTTGCTCAGTCGTGTCTGACTCTTTGTGACTCCATGGAATGTAGATCACCAGGCTCCTCTGTCCATGTCATTTCTCAGGCAAAAATCCTGGAGTGGGTACCCATTCCCTTCTCCAGGGGATCTTCCTGACCCAGCGATCTAACCTGGGTCTCCTGCGTTGCTTACAGCTTCTCTACCATGTGAGCCACCAGGGAAGCCAAAAATATGTTAGTGCAAATGGGAAGATAATTCTATCAAATAAAGCCTAGAAAAAAAGAAAAATGGAGTAATTCTGCTTTTCAATGGCCAAAGTACTTGTGGCAATTTTGTGTAAATAATAATGATAATGTATTTTTGAAACCGGTTACACTGTGGAACACATTGCATACTGAATATACACCTAGTGTCATTATTTTACCAATAATGAAGCTATGCTCAGAAAAGTAAAGTTTCTTCAAAAGTCAAAGAAATTAGCAAGTAGTGGATCCAAGATTCAAAGCCAAGTTTAATTATGATGATTGTGAAAATAATAAAGTTAATAATTATATGATTAAATATAATAATTATATGATTAAATATAATAATTATATTTAAACTTTATAAAGTTTTATAATTATTGTATTTCACAAAAATAATTGACCAAAGAAACATCTAATAGCATAAACTGAGGCAAAACTATCCATGTTTAAACTTATTTTAAGTTTACTATATAACACACTTCAGACTTAGTGGATAGTTTCGAAGAGTGTTGAGAAGTATTCATATTATTTCGTTAAAACTAATGGTTCTCATTTGTCTTCCTGTATGGGCTACCCAGGTGGCAAAGACCCTGCCTGCCAATTCAGGAGACATAAGGTATGTGGGTTCAATCCCTGGGTCAGGAAGATCCCCTGGAGAAGGGCATGCCAACTTGTTCCAGTACAGAAGATATGTTCAGCCTCTCCCCTGTCCTCTGTCTGCTCAAAATTTGAACTTAATAATTGAACAAATCATACTTAAGATAAATTTTATGAGATATAAAAATAATCCTGAAAATGTCATCAGTTTTTCTCAAAAAATTTTTTTGGCAAGATCGCTTCAAATATGTGTATTGACTTTTTTTAGACACATTTGGGGAATTCTAACATTGTGTTTTAGATGCTATTGTGTTTTTTCCTACCCTATTTAACTGCTTATGAATTATAATTTATTGCCCAATTTTTTTCAGTAGACATTATTTAGATTATATAGATATCTATTTGATAATTCCAGACTCTGAGCTGAAAGATTTTTCTTTGAACCAAGATACAAAAAATTTCAGAAAATTTTCTCTTTCTCTCCAAAATGGAAAACCCAGATATGGGACTCTTTACTGATAATTAGTTCATTGTATATTTATATGTTACATTAACACAATACATCAATCATATGCATCTCTTTCCAACCTAAGTGGCTTCTCATTGTTAGCTTGAGATCCACAAATCTTACAAATCAGAGCTTTTTTTTCCCTCTCCCAATCTTAGAGCCAGCTATTAATATTTATCAGTAGACCTCTAATTTTGAATCTACTTTAGTCATTCCATGATACAGTGAAGCTGATAACTAGAACTTGCATTTCAGTGAAAGTACCAAGGAAATATGATAGAGACTCTTCAGATCTGGTTATTCATCCTTTTCCTAGGCTATAGTCTGACTTCTTAGTAAACCCCTATTTTCTAAACTGCAGCAAAAATGTATATATCTTAAATGGCATTTTGTAACAGAAGGAGAGAAAATAGACATTTTATGGACTATGCCATTTGGAGAGGTTGTGAAATATGACACAGAAGTTTTGAGTGAAGATTAGAGACCTTCTATTCACTAATATGATGTGAGGTAAGTAAATCACCTCTCTTTGCTTGGCTAGAGAGCTTCTCAATGAAATTTCATGGGTTTCAGGAGTACTTTTAAAACAGTAATGGTGACTTCTGAAATCCAAATTGGATTTCTTCAGGCTGAAAAAAGTTAACTTCTAATATTTCACAAAAGATTTTAGGTGATACTTGGATTTAGAGTTTGTATTGATTTCTGCAACTTATTACTTCACCTGGTATGTGAATACACAACCTCCATTAGAGATGCTTTCCATGCTTTTAAGATTAAAGGTTAATGTTTGTGAACATCAATGGCATGCAACTATTCATTACCTTATAATCGATTTGTGGGAGGGGAAAAGGAGGCATTAAGTACTTTAAATCATATGTGACATAATTTTCTCTTGGTGGGGCATGATGACGAAGGTGCATGGAATGCAAGCTGAACAAGAAGGATGCTAGCACAACAATAGATACAACGAAATGAATGTTATTATGGAAAAATGGCAATTAAGATTCTCTTAATTAGCCTGTCATTTTGTATTTATCATCATAATGTTTGTTTTACAATGCTTTATTAAATCTGGCTTTATGACAAACAGTCTGCTGGCAATGCATCCTGCTGTGCAACATATGGTGTTACACCTAATGAATATTAATGCTGTGAAGTATAAATGGTCCTCAGGGACAGGGCTGATGGCTGGGAAACTCCTGCATATGGCATTACTATTCAGAAAGGTTAACTCCTATGTTTCTCATCATTTTTTTCTCTCCTTGTGACCTACCGTTTTACCTATGAAACCTCAAATGTGCATTCCAAAGTTTAAAATACTTGCCTTTTGGTATCATTTGGTCTGTTCTTTTTAAGTAGCCTTGCTCTGCTCTTTCTTCCCAACTGACTTCTCACAAGGATTCTCTTCATTTGAATGCTTCCTACTCAGGTGAGGCTGTTACCCAAGTAATCCACTTAGAACTGGGCCAGATGTTTCACTCCTATCACTGTACAATGTTACCATACACTAAGGTTTCCAAACTCAGTATCAGGTCATTAAAAAAAAAGGTTCTATGGTTATTCTGTTGATTATGACTCCTTTCTCCCACACTGCCCACCAGATGTAGTTCCCAATAATTTCTAACTAGTCAAAGAAATGAGAAGGAACCAAACTTAGAAATTTTATATGAAGAATATTTTGCTCCACATCATTATTTCAATGTGTGCCTTGGAATTCAGTTTCTGTCCTTATAAATCACATCCAACCCAGAGTACAGCAAAATGGTTCCAAAAAATACTACTGTTTTTTTTCTCCCTCCTAACAATATACAAAATTTTGAATAGGAAACTGAAAATAAGTCAATCCCCATACCTCATATTATCTTTCAGGAGTTTAGAGAGTAGTTATCAAAAAATCAATCATAAAATTGTATGATTATATTTGGAGGCTATTTCTATGTTGAAAAATGTGTAGGCTGAAAATAAGTGATTGCAGGTGGGACTGTGTATGTCACCATCCAAATAAATCTCGTGTAATATTACATTAAGAAGAGCTTTACTGTACCTCATGTAATTAGATGCAACTCCACCACCATAAAAGTTCAAGAATAGCAAGATATCACTAAACAGTAAAGTATTCTGAAGATTTCTACTCTTATCCTTAAGATAATCATAGGTATACCCTCATTCACTAATTTGTTTCAAATACACTGGAGGTGGAGAGGGAAGAAAGTGGACTACAAAACTTGATTTCAGCAGCCAGATCTAGGAATCATCTCTCAAGTCCAAATAATAAAGGAATAGATTCCATCTAATGATGGATAATGATGCTTTTACTATTTGTTGGTCATTTACTATTTATATAATATTTTATATACTCTAATTTAATTTTAACCATCATGTGAAATACATTTTTAAAAGCATTTCAAAGTGCAGACACTTTTATTTTTGATATAACCATCATAATATTACATAGTGTCTAGACCACTGAACTATGCTTCCAGGGAGCTTTCTTAAGAAGGGCACACTGGAAGTTTTACAATATCTCTATTCCCTTCCAGTTGAGGCACAGATTCATTTTTTGCTTTTTTTTTCAGATTGGATCTTCTTCTGAAAGTTGGTTTTTCTGTCATAGCAACTCTTCATACATTTATTCCATGAATTTGTATAGATTGGCTTCTACCAATAGGTGCTTTGCACAAATGAGACAGAGAACCTCACGGTAATGAAACAGGGGGAGAGAAGCGATTCTTGAACTAATACAAAGAAAACACAGATATTAGACTAAGTATCCAGATGGTAAAGAATCTGCCTGCAAAATGGGAGACCCAGGTTCTATCCCTGGGTCAGGAAGATCCCCTGGAGAAGGAAATGGCTACCCACTCCAGTATTCTTGCCTGGAGATTTCCATGGGCTCAGGAGCCTGGTTGGCTACAGTCCATGGGGTCACAAAGAGTTGGACGTGACTGAGCAATAAACTTGATATGGTGCAATACCTTTTTAAAAAATCAAGTTGTATCCTGCAAAGAGTAGTATGAGGTTAATCAGGTGAAAGTCATTGCCTATGGTCATAAATCCAAAACAAGAACAACAGCACTGTCAACAGAATTTAGAAAAAGCAATATGGACAAATAAAAAGATAGTTCTCTTAGACTTGAATGATTCCTTTTTCAACTAAATTCTTCATATAGAGCATTCTGTATAAATTCATATATACAGAACAATTATATAATGTAGTATACTACAAAGCTCTTTCTATAGGAGCTATAAAATTATATCTGAATCTATTGTCTCACTTATTGTTTATCTATTGGATGGTCTATATGACATTTATAGTAAATGCATGTTATCCTCATTTCAGAGTGTGAATTTAGTCATTTTAAGTAAACATATATTTTGTTTGTTTCTTTTTATAAATACATAGTCAAGGGAAACTTGTGATGTTGTCATGGTTAGATATCTGGGCTGAGTAAATCCAGATAGTGGTATTCTTATGCCTGACTTGATATAACTAGAGAAATGGCACCTCTTAATTGTATCTTGGAGATATTTTATAGGTATTTTAATTATTATAGTATATTTAGTATTCTGTTCCTTCACACATTTTACTGTGTCAGGCCAGTCTTGGGTGGCTAAAGACAGAGATGAGTCCTTCAGAAACTACATGTGGTAAAGAAAGTACCATGAGGCTGCACAGAACTAAAGCCTTGAGTAAAGAAACAGACTTTGTTCAGAAGAGGCAGAGAGGGCGGAAGGTGCTGAAGCATAGAGATTGTAAACAGGAACAGTGCAAAAGATGACTTCAGGGCCATCAAATAGCTTGTGTTCTTTTGTTCAATGTGTACATGCAGTTCAGTTTTTATAGTTGTTGATGGAAGCTTCTCAGTTCTTTTCCAGAAGGAGAAGCCTTGCTTTTCTAGCTTAGTGCTTTAAAACAAAAAGGGGGAAATAGAACTTTTTTTTTTTTAAATTTTCTACACAGCTTCCAAAAGAGGAATGGCTTCATTGTCTTTTCTGAGTAAATCTGCTAGTGTCACATTAGAATCCGTAAGATAATTAAATAATTTTCCTGATATTTCTTTTAGAAACCACTACTCTCTCATCTCCTTAGAATAGCTGGCAAATGTACATTAGTGCTGCAGTCTTGAGTGGTAGTATTTTTTTTCACTTTTGATTTTATTTGGTGACAATATTTTATATTTAATAGTAGCAAGTTCAAAGAATATCTCAATAATAACACTGTGTTGTAAAATTATTGGGAAATTGTATTCTTAAAATCTCTACTAAATGATTATATGTAACTACTAAATATTTAACAAGTGGAGATAGACGGTTGTAAAAAAAAACTTAAGCAGTTAAGATATCTGACAATTGTTAAAGCCAGAGTCCTATTATATTGCAGGCTTCTTACATTTCCTAGAAAATTGAACAACCAATAGGATCAACCCAATGAATAATGAAAACACCAAGAAGAGTTGCATCGTCAATATATAGCAGTAAATCCTTTGTTTATGCAGCTGCTAGAACAGAGCACTTTGGGGCTAAGAGGATAAATTCCAATCAAGCCAAACTGATCTATACTTTTTTGGGGGAAAAAAACCTCATCAATACTTCCTCCTAAAAGGGTAAATTAATAATATAAGAAGGGTAGATATAGCTATCTCTGAAGATCAATGTCTTGTTGCCTAAAAATATTTACAATTTCCCAAAGTTTGACTTTCCACCCAAATTTTCTCAGATATGAATAATATGATATAAAGACAGTTTTGTTTTGCCATGTTGTCCTTTGCACTCCAAATGGGCTAATTATACACAGTAATGTTTGACAATAAACACTTCTCAGGACACTTTTGTTTTGAACTGAATGAAACCCAGCTTGAACAAACTTAGGCCAAAAGGGAAATACATTTGTCCACAAAAACATACCGCCAAAAGTCACAGGAGCAGCTGGCTTTATGGACAACTGTAAACAAGTAAAGGGATATTTCTGGGCTCTACCTCTCACATTGTCAAGTTTTGCCCTCTTTTGTGCAGATATACTTAATCCGTGCTGTCGAAGTCATGTCTACCAGCTGCTTCTGTGGTCATAGTGCTTCCCTCACTGACCAAGATGAATTCTCACTCTTCCTTGAATTCTAATTTTATAATTCTTGGAAAAAATGTCTGCCTGGAACATCTTTAAGTATAAACACAACTCTTTCTGATTAACAATGGCCAGGGTGGGACTTGTTATCTTTTACTTAAACCACAAGGTTGAAGCAGTGATGGGGCTGGTGGAAGGAGAGGGACGGTTGCTCAAAATAATATAGGACAAGATAGTAGATTGTACCACCATGTGCTAATCTGAGTCTATCATTAAACTTTTCTCACTTTGTGCATTTACTTATGTTGATGAGTCTCACAATTTTAAAGGAATATATATATATTTTCCGTACGTATGTATGATCAGCTTTGTCCGACTCATTGCAACCCCATGAATTGTAGCCACCAGCTCCTCTGTCCCTGAGTTTCTGGGTTGGACAGATCCCCTGGAGAAGGAAACGGCAACCCCCTATAGTATTTTTGCCTGGAGAATCCCATGGAGAGGAGCCTGACAAGCTACAGTCCATGGGGTTGCAAAGAGTAGGACATGACTGAGCAACTAACATTTTCACTTTCACTTTCACACTGGAGTGGGTTGTCATTTCCTACTCCAGGGGATCGTCTAGACCCAGGGGTCAAAGCTTGTATCTCCTGTATCAGCAGGCAGATTCTTTATCACTGAGCCACCCTGAGCCACCTGGAAAGCTCATATTTTCTGTATAATTATTTTTTATAATCCTAGAAGAAAATCCTAACATAGTATGTGAAATAGAAAGCCTGTATCACAGACAAACGTTTTGAGAACAGTGTTGGACATATTTTTTAAGTGGGTAAAATAACGTCTTTTCACCTGGAAATAATTTGCTTTTCAAATAAATAAAGCTTTCATATACTGAGCATTGCTATGTGAGGCTAGGCTATGTTTCAATAGCTTTAGACATATTACATCACTTATTTTTATAAGAATGGAAAATATCATAGATCTATTTACAGGTGAGAAAATTTAGACTTAAGGGTTTTTTTATTTTTAATCTTTTCCAACATCACTCAGTTAATATACAATAGAATCAGGACTTTAAACCCAATTTCTCTTAACACCTCTTATTTATTTATATACTTTAAGATATACACTAGCAAAATTACAATCTAAAACCTAGAGGGAGAATGCTATTAAAATTTTACTTTATTTTAAAAAAAGAACTACAGAATGTGACCTGGGATGATATCAAATGTGACAGACAAGAAATCAGTTGCTAAACAGGTAAATTTTCCTTGATGTGTTGTGTTCAAAATATATCATTTTACCAGTGTTTCACTTATTAAAATTTTTTCAAGCCTTTAAAAAAATAGAGTACAGATGTAAACAAACAAATACCTCTCTGTGTCATCTCAACAGTTAATTAAAAAAAATCTTTTAATGCCATGACTGTTCATGTAGAAATTGCAAAATTAATTATTTCCTCCACTATGAGATTCCATACTATTCTGACTCTCAGGCTTCTTTAATGTCACCAATTTGTTTTCTATGTTAGTTCTTCCTTTCCTTTCTTTAGAACTTTTTTCTATATTGTCTCTGCTTCAAAGATTATTGAGTTATGTAAGCCTTACATCTGTATTTCCCAGCATGGCCTTAATCTTAAACAGAAACAAGTACTAACTAATCACCTAATTCCCTTAAAAATCAATGCTCCTCTAACAAGTTTCTAATTTGTGTGTGTATACTGAAAGGGGTTTTGTGTGAGAGATGAATTTATTTAAATAATTTTAGCTATGCCCTAGAAGATAAGTAGGGCTTCCCAGGTGGCACAGTGGTAAAGAATCCACCTGTCAATCCAGCAGACATAGGAGACCTGGGTTCAATCCTTGGGTGGGGAAGATCCCCTGGAGGAGGAAATGGCAACCCACTCCAGTATTCTTGCCTGGAAAATTCCATCGACAGAGAAGCCTGGAGGGCTATAGCTATAGTCCATAGTGTCCCAAAGAGCTGGACATGACTAAGCACGTGCTCTCATGTAGAGAATAAGTATTTGTTTTTGCTTTTTTCCTTCTTCCAGTAAACACAGAATGATATCCCACAATCACTCACTGTGTGACTTGCTGAGCAGGCACTTGACATAATCGGAAAGTCATTGAATAAGTAAGTATTTATCAAAGACCTACTATGGGTTTGTTATATATAGCTTTTATTATGTTGAGGTATGTTCTTTCTGTTCCTGCTTTTGACAAACCCACAGCAAACATTATCCTCAATGGTGAAAAATTGAAAGCATTTCCCCTAAAGTCAGGAACAAGACAAGGGTGCCCACTCTCACCACTACTATTCAACATAATTCTGGAAGTTTTGGCCACAGCAATCAGAGCAGAAAAAGAAATAAAAAGAATCCAAATTGGAAAAGAAGAAGTAAAACTCTCACTGTTTGCAGATGACATGATCCTCTACATAGAAAACCCTAAAGACTCCACCAAAAAATTACTAGAGCTAATCAATGAATATAGTAAAGTCGTAGGATATAAAATCAACACACAGAAATCCCTTGCATTCCTATACACTAATAATGAGAAAGTAGAAAAAGAAATTAAGGAAACAATTCCATTCACCATTGCAACGAAAAGAATAAAATACTTAGGAATATACCTATCTAAAGAAACTAAAGACCTATATATAGAAAATTATAAAACACTGATGAAAGAAATCAAAGAGGACACTAAGGATGGAGAAATATACCATGTTCATGGATTGGAAGAATCAGTATAGTGAAAATGAGTATATTACCCAAAGCAATCTACAGATTAAATGCAATCCCTATCAAGCTACCAGCGGTATTTTTCACAGAACTAGAACAAATAATTTCAAGATTTGTATGGAAATACAAAAAACCTCAAATAGCCAAAGCAATCTTGAGAAAGAAGAATGGAACTGGAGGAATCAACTTGCCTGACTTCAGGCTCTACTACAAAGCCACAGTCATCAAGACAGTATGGTACTGGCACAAAGACAGAAATAAAGATCAGTGGAACAAAATAGAAAGCCCAGAGATAAATCCACACACATATGGACACCTTATCTTCGACAAAGGAGGTAAGAAGATACAATGGAGTCAAGACAATCTCTTTAACAAGTGGTGCTGGGAAAACTGGTCAACCACTTGTAAAAGAATGAAACTAGATCACTTTCTAACACCATACACAAAAATAAACTCAAAATGGATTAAAGATCTAAACGTAAGACCAGAAACTATAAAACTCCTAGAGGAGAACATAGGCAAAACACTCTCCGACATAAATCACAGCAGGATCCTCTATGATCCACCTCCCAGAATACTGGAAATAAAAGCAAAAATAAACAAATGGGACCTAATTAAAATTAAAAGCTTCTGCACAACAAAGGAAACTATAAGCAAGGTGAAAAGACAGCCTTCTGAATGGGAGAAAATAATTGCAAATGAAGCAACTGACAAACAACTAATCTCAAAAATATACAAGCAACTTATGCAGCTCAATTCCAGAAAAATAAATGACCCAATCAAAAAATGGGCCAAAGAACTAAACAGACATTTCTCCAAAGAAGACACACGGATGGCTAACAAACACATGAAAAGATGCTCAACATCACTCATTAGCAGAGAAATGCAAATCAAGACCATAATGAGGTACCATTTCACACCAGTCAGAATGGCTGTGATCCAAAAGTCTACAAGCAATAAATGCTGGAGAGGGTGTGGAGAAAAGGGAACCCTCTTACACTCTTGGTGGGAATGCAAACTAGTACAGCCACTATGGAGAACAGTGTGGAGATTCCTTTAAAAATTGCAAATAGAACTGCCATATGACCCAGCAATCCCACTGCTGGGCATACACACTGAGGAAACCAGAATTGAAAGAGACACATGTACCCCAATGTTCATTGCAGCACTGTTTATAATAGCCAGGACATGGAAACAACCTAGATGTCCATCAGCAGATGAATGGATAAGAAAGCTGTGGTACATATACACAATGGAGTATTACTCAGCCATTAAAAAGAATACATTTGAATCAGTTCTAATGAGATGGATGAAACTGGAGCCAATTATACAGAATGAAGGAAGCCAGAAAGAAAAACACCAATACAGTATACTAACACATATATATGGAATTTAGAAAGATGGTAATGATAACCCTGTATGCGAGACAGCAAAAGAGACACAGATATATAGAACGGACTTTTGGACTCTGAGGAAGAGGGAGAGGGTGGGATGATTTGGGAGAATGGCACTGAAACATGTATACTATCATGTAAGAAACGAATAGCCAGTCTATGTTCGATACAGGATACAGGATGCTTGGGGCTGGTGCACGGGGATGATCCAGAGAGATGATATGGAGTGGGAGGTGGGAGGGGGATTCAGGATTGGGAACTCATGTACACCTGTGGTGGATTCATGTCAATGTATGGCAAAACCAATACAGTATTGTAAAGTAAAATAAAGTAAAAATAAAATTAAATAAAATAAATAAAAAGCTTTGTCAGAGAAAAATAAATAAATAAATAAAATAAAGTTAAAAAAAAAGACCTACTATGAACCATGCATATTTCAAAAGGCTGGAAAATGGCAATGAACAGGATAAATAAGGAACTCATTTCAGAGAAGACCAACATAGAGTAAACAATCAATGAGTGTAATGATAACTGAAGAATGAATTAACACTAAACAATTACAAAATATTAAAACAAGAGCTACTTAGTTTTGATACTCAGAGAAATTCTTAAAGGTATGATAAGCTATAAATGACGAGAAGGATCCAAACACAAGAGAATCAGATGAAAACATGCCCCCGCCACCCAAAAAAACCCATGAAAAGCTCAAAGTTTCCTATGTAGAGTGATTCACCAATTATTTCTAAATTGATACCAGATAAGCTTGGATAAGCAAATGAGGCATGGATTATGTAGGACTTGGTAAGTCAGGCAAAGATTGTAAGCCAGGGAACAACATGTTGTGATTTACAATTTCATTTTGGCTGCTAAATGTATTATGATATTGGTCAATTGTATAGAGAAATGAATAAAGAGAAAGAAGACAATTAGAGGGCTATTATAGTTGTTTGTGAAAGAAATGATGGTAACTTTACTAGAGTGATACTAGGGGTTAGATAGCCTGTCTTTGTGCAATTTGGAAAGGGTGATCCTTTCAGTGCAAGTCTTGCCAAGAATCTTGTACCAAGAAAAAAAAAATTCCTTCTGCCAAAAACACATAATCCAATACCAAGATAGCAGATAGAATACGGCCTAAATTTTCACACAGACTCATCCCTTGGCTAAATGCCCTTGTCCACTGAACAATCCACATAACCACACTCTGTGGACATGGAGGTAATACTGAAGTGTTGCAAAGTGAATGGATCAGAATATATTTTGAAAATAGAATGGAAGGATTGCTATTTGATTGATTATAAGATTGAGGAAAGAATATGAATCAAAGATAATACCTAAATTTCTGACTTGAGGAACTCAGAAAATGTTTACTAAAATTGAAAACAAAGTCAATAGGAGCATGTTTGGGGATGAAAAGCAAAGTTTTAGCAAAATTATACAAGATGTCTATTTGAAATCCAAGTGGAAACATGCAGTAATGAAAAGCTAATTTGGTCTTTTGGAGGGATGGTTCACATAGTTATATAAAGTCACAGGATTAGGTGAGATCACATAGGATAGTGACTAGTATCTATATAGAGGAAACAGGGGCTTCAGGACCAAACCCTGGAACATGTCAACATTTGTGACTGAATAGTGAAGGAGGGGCTATCAAAGGAGACTGGGGTGAGGTGAGAAGAAAACCAGGGATTCAAAGCAAGAAAGTGTTTCAAGGAGAGAACTATAGAATTTAACAGCATATAGGTCATCAGCAACCTTGCAAAGAATAGATTTGGTAGACTGGTAAGCCTGGAAGTTTCATCTGATTGGTGTAGAGAGAAACTGTAGGCAAGAAAATGGCAGTGTTATAAACAAAGAGTTTCAATTTTTCCATGGAGGGAGCAGAGATATGGGACTGTGGCTTGGGTTGGATGGGGTGGGTGTGGGACGGGGTGGTCATTAAAATTTTTTATTTATTAATAGAAAGGCAAGTGGAAATGATTCATAATAATTGAGAACTTAGATGCAGGAAATGGAGGGGAAATTACTAGTAGTGAAGCCCTTGAGAGGAGGAAAGAGTCTTGAAAGATCTGCAGCTTTGAAATATCTGTGAAGCTGTGTAAGATCTGTGAAGCTATGTAGTTCACAGAATAGTCAGGTTTCAGTTAGAGGGAGAGGCTGAAGAGAACATTCAGAGCCGAGAGCAACTCAGTGCTTTGCTGCTGACAGAGGTTGCTTTGCAAGGGCACACTTGAAGGATTTGGGAGTTAAGAGATTAGGGGAGATTAATGGGCATACAGCAGAGCGTGGGAATGCGAGTTCACTTGGTGACGGATAGCAGAGGTGTCCTGGGCCTCTCGGAGTTACTACTGAGAAGCAGAAAGTGAGGAATGACAGGATTAACCCTGAGAGTTTCTTGAGAGAAGGTGGGTAAACAGTTCAAGCTGGAAAACCCAGGGGTGCCCCATATTTTCAATTCCTGCAGCGCTTGTTTTTTGATGATCAGAGGTGACTGAAACTTCCTCGGAGACGTTCTTCCTTAGGAGACCTGCAGTCTGAGTCTCAGGGTCTCTTTTCTGGGAGAGCAATCATTCGGTGGCCCAGGGCTTGGAGAGGGGAGTCTAGACTGTGTCTTCTCTGCAGCAGCCTGGAGACATGGCTGCTGCAAAACAGAGGGAAGACTGAAAACAGGGTTTGTTAACTGATTGAATAAATGAAGGGGTAAATGATGAAATAAATGATTGATTATTAGTTAATATCTTGTTACCAAGGTATTTCTCTGAGCTGAAGGGATAAAATGAGTCTTTCCTTCAAGCAATAAATTCTCTTTTTTGCAGCTTTAAAGTTCAAAGCTATACACAATTTCCTACTGCTCTCAAAAATCATCTGATTATCTACCCATTAAAAAAACGCTATGATATCTGACTTCTTCCAAGAAGGAAGAAATTCATTTTATTCTTCCACTGTTGCCACTAATTACAGCGTCATTTCCAATATTCATTTTCATTCTCTAATTCCCTTGTAGCTCAGTTGGTAAAGAATGCCTACAGTGCAGGAGACCCAGATTCAATCCCTAGGTCAGGAAGATCCCCTGGAGAGGGAAATGGCAACCCACTCCAGTATTCTTGCCTGGAAAATTCCATGGACAGAGGAGCCTGGTGGGCTACAGTCCACAGGATTGCAAGAGTTGGACACGACTTAGCAACTAAACCACCACCTTAATTAGTGACATTATACAAACTGAAAATTTTCACTCAAAAATATTGAAATATAAATTAGTTCTTTCTTTACTTCAGGTAGTTTTTCCTAATGCTGATAGCAATTACAATAGACTTTAATTTTACATTATTGAAAGCAGTTTGGAATATAATTATAACAGACACTGTTCATTGTCTTACTAATATTCACCTGTGAGAATTCGATTTCTGGCTTAATGGAAAATATTTACTGCAAGAAATAAAACAACAACAACAACAAAAACTGAAGCTTCAGTATTTTCAAAAGACAGAGACTTATTTTTTCACAAAACAAGAACTCTCTCTGAATAGTGTTCTTGAATATACAGGCTTCATAAATCAATTTTATTGATATTTTCAAAGCAATACTTGTTATTACAAATAGCATATGTTCTAAATTTTCTCTTTTGTTTTCTATTGTCCCTGATCATGTATACATATAAGACAGAGTATTTATACCTGAAATAATTCCTGAAATAAAAATAAAAGGCAGTTTCTTCTTTAGCATTTGGAAGACTTTAAAATTTTTTCCAGGTGTTTAAAAATATGAAATAGCAATTATTTATATCTTAGAAGCTTTATGGGGTTAATAATCCAATTTGATGCCAATCACAAAATAACCTTTCCCTTGCTATCCAGAAAATCAGTGTTTTGAAACATTATTCAAAATAGCAGTAAAAGCCAACAAACAACTTAAAATGTTTATATATTTTGACCAGGAATAGTTGCTTTTAATAATTAACTGGCAGAATAAGAGAAATAATAACATTTATATACAAAAATTTGGTTATAATGTTATATAGCCAAAAAAATCATTAAAAGATTGAAAGTACAAAAATGAGGAATGATTCAAGTCACGTCTAAAAGGTTTATTTATATTAAGTGCATTAAGCCATTAAAAGTAATCTTTTAAATGACTTAATGAAGACTTTGCACTTCTGGCCAAGTTGGAGTAACAAGGACTGGATTTATTCTCTTGCAGAAAATGACTTAATGTCAGTCACCATATGTGGGGAAAAAAGCAAACAAACAGGTTTTAGATATCAGGCAGCAAAGAGCAATAAATAATTCCTGAAAGAAAACAAAATAGGTGAGCCCAACAATTATTTCAGCCTACTATCTAGAAAGAATTTCAGGTTACAAGGCAAGGAAGGGAGATCCAGGCAGAGCCTGCCAATCTTCCTGAGTTGAAAAGACAGAGTTGAGAGTCCAAGGAGACCAAGGTGGCTATAGTTCTCTACCTAACATTTAGGCAGCATATGTAAGAGGGGAGAGCTGTAATAAGACAGAGCCCTAGAAACTTCAGAAACTTCAACTGAATACTGGTGAGCATATGTGTGTGAGGAAAATATATGAGTGTGAAGGAAGAATAATGTGCAAAAACTGGAAAGAATGATTGTTGAAATTCACACAGGATTGAAAAATATTTGTCTTCCATTTGGACTTCCCTTGTGGCTCAGATGGTAAAGCATCTGTCTACAATGTGGGAGACCTGGGTTTGATCCCTGGGTTGGTAAGATCCTCTGGAGAAGGAAATGGCAATCCACTCCAGTACTATTGCCTGAAAATCCCATGGACAAAGGAACTTGGTAAGCTACAGTCCATGGGGTCGCAAAGAGTTGGACACGACTGAGTGACTTCACTTTCACTTGTGGCTCAGACAATAAAGAATCTGCCTGCAGTGCGGGAGACCCGGGTTCAATCCTTGGACTGAGATGAACTGGAGAAGGGAATGGCTATCTACTCCAGTATACTTGCCTGGAGAATCCCATGGACAGAGGAGACTGACAGTCTACAGTCCATGAGGTCACAAAGAGTCAGACACAACTGAACAACTAACACTTTCACTTTTCCATCAGAGTAGAAAACATTCATAATTCATAAGACATCAGGAAGAGTACTCAGAAAGGTATTGCCTAAACAGCAAGACAAAATTAGCCTTAGACTAATGACGGCTTTCATCCTATCTGAACCTCCCTCCTCCCCCCTCCCAAAAAAAAGGGGCCTCAAAAGGATCAAATTGTTTCCAAGTAACTTCATCTTAGAACAAAGCTAAATGATGTTTACAGGAAATACTTGTTTTCAAGTATATTAACTCAACTGTGTAAAATTCACAGTAAAAATTTACTAGGCATGAAAATGAGCAGAAAAATACAAACCATAATTAGGAGTGAAACAAATGATAGCATAAATGGGCATGGACATTAAAACAGTTAATGTAACTATAACAACCATTTCAAGAAAGTAAATGGAGGCCAGAAGATGGTAAACAATAAAAACAGACCAAATCAAAATTCTCAGGAAGAAAATTATAATGTCTGAAATAAAAAATATATTAATACAATTAAAAGTTTATTAGATATTCCAGAAAGAACACAATTACTGAACTTGAAGACAGAAAAATAGAACCTATCCAAAATGAAATACAGTCACAAAACAGGCTGGAAATAAAAAGTAAAAATAGCATCAATTAGCTATGAGATGACTTTAGACAGCCTAACATAAGTATAATTGGAATCTCTGAAGAGGAAGAAGAGAGCATAGCTAAGACGTTCAATGAACTCAGCAAAACACATGATGAAAACTACACATAGGCATACCATACTCATACATGTTACAGTTAGCTGGAGTGTTGGGGAACTATTATGTAAGAGCAGAAAGAAAATAGTAGCAAACAATGCAAGAAAAAATTGCAAGACAGGAGGCAGCAGAAAAATGTCTTATCAGTAATGAATAGTAATGAATAAGCAGAACTATAAACCCTAAAGCAACCACCAGTAATTTAAAAAATTTATGTTTTATTATACATAGTATTAACTTACAACTTATAAATTTTCTTCACAATTGACCAGAAGAGGGAAAGAATATATAGACATAGGGTTCTTAATTAGACCCTATATCTAGAACTTGGCCTTTGCTAGATTATGTTATCATTAAACTTCAGAGACCTAGCCTCTACTTTCTTAACCCTTCCTCTCCTACCCCAGATCCTAATTCAAATTGAAGATCAACTCTCTTCATCATATAAATGGACACACCGAGGCCCCCAAAATAGAAAGACTAGATACTTATCTGTCAGGGATATTGTAGATGGATTGCCTTTGTTAAAAGAAAGTTTAACTGATTACTCTCAATTTCATTCCAGCACAAAGGTTCAAAAATCTAAGACTTGCCCAAAGGAAGCCAGTAATTTAGAGCCAAAGCCTGGACTAGGACCCAGATCTGACCACTCCCAATCCAGAAATCAGTGGAAGATGAACCCTAGTTTATCTTTACTGGTGGGTTCACCATCAATTTGGATTTTCCAGTTCATATATTAAACATCTGTTAAGCACAGAGTGAAACCAAGCTTCAAAAGGGAATTTGTCTCATGCAAGAACATCCTGGGAAAAGTCAGTACTATAAGGACTCTCAAATCCCTTCCTTCCCCATCCACCCTACTTATTAGCTTGCATCTCTAAAGGACTTCATCAGATCATCAGAGCCCAGAGCTCCAAATTTGTCATAACTTGAGATCTTTTAAGCAAGGCTTTCAAACAACCTGTCCTGAACCCTGGCATGGAAGAAGAGATCTATGTCTTTGATAGGCAAAGCCACTCTGAGTTCTCCTAATCCTGCTGAGTCTTATAGCTTAAAAGGAATATAATCTCCTCTAACATTGACCTGGGCAAGTAGTGTATATTTGGGAAGACAGGGAAAGAACAAGTAGAAAACGTGTTTAAGAGCATTATCAGCTTGCTTCATTTCTGCAAGCTGCTCCAATCGGCCTCACCCCCATCTCTGGAAGAGTCACCCTTGAGATCACAGGCTGGCAAAGCATGGTGAGCTGCAGGAACAAACTGTTCCTTTCCTCAAAACAACCAAACCTACAAACTCACCCTTATTGGAACAAAGAGCATTAAATTACTATTTTTTTTTCTTCCCACTTTAATGTTACAGCCACTGAACTCATACTGCTTATTGACCAGGGCACTTATTTGCCAAGTATTATAAGTGGAAGCTCTTTAAATTGTTGTCAGATTCTGATGATTATCTCTTATAGGGGTATCTAAGTTCATTCTAGCTATTTAAGTTCTCAGTCCAATCAGGATGTACACTTGGAAGACTATATGTCTTTGTTTTACTCACGAGTGTGTTGTTAATGTTTGGGATAGAATTGGCATTCAATACACTCATTAATCTATGCATGAGAATTTTTTAAATGTTTATAGCCATTATGAATCTTAATCTGCACACTAAGACATGAAAAAAAATCTTTATTTCCATCAAGTCAATAAAAGTTTACAGCTAATAAGAAAACAAAGGGGATAAAATGAATTATAAAAGTACTCCATCCTAAAAAAGAGCAGAAAAAGAGGAGAAAAGTAACAAAGAACAGGTGGGGCAAATTAAAAACAAAACCATAGATATAAGTCCATTTTTTTCAGTAATCACATTAAAAACAAATGGTTTATATACCCCAATTAAAGTAGATAGGATTTAAAAAGCAACATCAAAAGGATGGAAGATTGTGTGTGTGTGTGTGTGTGTATGCACGCACGTGCTCAGTCATGTCTGACTCTTTGCAACTCCATAGACTGTAGCCCACCAGGCTACTCTGTCCTTGTGATTTTCCAGGCAAGAATATTGGGAAAAGTTGCTATTTCCTCCTTCAAGGGATCTTCCTGACCCAGAGATCAAATCCATGTCTCCTGTATCTCCAGCATTCTCAGGCAGGTTCTTTACCATTGTGCCATCTGGGAAGCCTGTGTGTGTATATATATATGTGTGTATCTATAGTCCAAAGGAGATAGGAGTGACTATACTAATACAGAAAGTCCTCTACATATGAAAGATCAAGTTGCAAACTTTCAAAGATGTGAATGTGGGTTTGTAAGTCCAATCACATTAGTTCATGTGTCTGGGGTTTATAGTCACAGGCATGCATCCTCTACAAGTGGTTGTGCTTTTGTATACTTTACTGTATAGACTGCATTAGTACAGTATCTATATTTCAGGTGCAGGGTGTCTGGAGACACGTATAAAAACAGCAATGATATAGCTGGTACTGCTGTGCTGTGTGCTGTGCTTAGTTGATCAGTCCTGTCTGACTCTTTGCCACCTCATGGACTAGAGTCCATCAGGCCCCTCTGTCCATGGGGATTCTCCAGGCAAAAATACTGGAGTGGGTTGCCAAACCTTCCTCCAGGGGATTTCCCAATCCAGGGATTAAAACTCAAGTTTCCCATATTGCAGGCAGATTGTCTAAGCCACCAGGGAAGACCAGCTGGTACTGCTAAGAAGCACCAAAGGATAACAATGGAAAGAAAAGTGAAAAATAATTGAGAGAGTAAAGTGAGGTGAACAGATGGTAGATGTTGCTCATTCTTATAACATGAATCATTCAACCATAGCATGATTCTAAAGAACAAAGACCAAGGTTGTGGAACATGTGAAGTCTGCTGTGCCAATGATGTCAACAATGATATCCAAGAAGTGTAGAAAAGTGATGGAGGAGACAGAGAAACTTCTCAGTGTATGGATGTTGGATCAGCATCAGTGTTGAGTACTGCTCAGCTTAATGCTGATTCAAGAGAAAGCTAAAAGCCTTTATGAAGACTTGTTAAAGAAACATGGTGAAGAATAAGAGGGCACATCTTTTAATGCCAGCCATAGAGGGTTTCATAGGTTCAAGGCTAGAGCCAACCTTCACAACATAAAAGTAAGTGGTCAGGCAAGTGCAGATACTATAGCTGCCCAGAAATTTCCTGAAATGCTTCAAGAAACTTTTGATGAAGGTGAGTATTTACCTGACCAGGTTTTTAATTTAGATGAGACAGGATTGTACAGAAGAGGATGCCAAACTGAAGTTACATCAGAAAGGTGGAAAAATCTGATGCCAGGCTATAAGACAACAAAGGATAAGCTAACTCTTTTGTTTGGTGGCAATGTTTCTGGTGATATGGAACTGAAGCCTCTGTTAGTTTATCCTTCAGTGAACCCAGTTCAGTTCAGTTCAGTTCGGTCGCTCAGTCATGTCTGACCCTTTGTGACCCCATGGACTGCAGCATGCCAGGACTCCCTGTCCATCACCAACTCCCAGAGTTTACTCAAAATCATGTCCATTGAGTTGGTGATGCCATTCAACCACCTCATCCTCTGTCGTCCACTTCTCCTCTCGCCTTCAATCTTTCCTAGCACCAGGGTCTTTTCCAATGAGTCAGCTCTTTGCATCAGGTGGCCAAAGTATTGGAGCTTCAGTTTCAGCATCAATCCTTCCAATGAACATTTAGGACTGATCTCCTTTAGGATGGACTGGTTGGATCTCCTTGCAGTCCAAGGGACTCTCAAGAGTCTTCTCCAACACCACAGTTTAAAAGCATTAATTCTTTGGTGCTCAGCTTGCTTTGTAATCCAACTCTCATATCCATACATGACTATTGGAAACACCATAGCCTTGACTAGATGGACCTTTGTTGGCAAAGTAAGGTCTCTGCTTTTTAATATGCTGTCTGGGTTGGTCATAACTTTTCTTCCAAGGAGCAAGTGTCTTTTAATTTCATGGCTGCGGTCACCACCTGCAATGATTTTGGAGCCTCTCAAAATAAAGTCTTTCTCTGTTTCCACTGTTTTCCCATCTATTTGCCATGAAGTGATGGGACTGGATGCCATCATCTTAGTTTTCTGAATGATGAGCTTTGAGCCAACTTTTTCACTCTCCTCTTTCATCAAGAGGCTCTTTAGTTCTTCTTCCCTTTCTGCCATAAGGGTGGTGTCATCTGCATATCTGAGAATATTGATATTTCTCCCAGCAAACTTGATTCCAGCTTGTGCTTCACCCAGCCCAGCATTTCTCATGACATACTCTGCATAGAAGTTAAATAAACAGGTGACTACAGCCTTGACATACTCCTTTTCCTATGTGGAACCAGTCTGTTGTTCCATGTCCAGTTCTAACTGCTGCTTCCTGACCTGCATACAGATTTCTCAAGAGGCAGGTCAAATGGTCTGGTATTCCCATCTCTTTCAGAATTTTCCACAATTTATTGTGGTCCACACAGTCAAAGGCTTTGGCATAGTCAATAAAGCAGAAATAGGTGTTTTTTTTTTTTTTTGGAATTCTCTTGTTTTTTTCAGTAATCCAGTGTATATTGGCAATTGATATCTGGTTCCACTGCCTTTTCTAAAAACCAGCTTGAACATCTGGAAGTTCATAGTACACATACTGCTGAAGCCTGGCTTGGTGAATTTTGAGCATTACATTACTCGCGTGTGAGATGAGTGCAATTGTGTGGTAGTTTGAGCCTACCAGTAAGATGGTAGGCTCTGAGAGAGGGCATCAGAGGGCAGACAGACTGAAACCACAATCACAGTAAACTAACTCCAATCTAATCACATGGACCACAGTCTTGTCTAACTCAATGTAACTAAACCATGCTGTGTAGGGCCACCCAAGATGGATGGGTCAAGGTGAAGTGTTCTAACAAACTGTGGTCCACTGGGGAGGGAATGGCAAACTACTTCAGTATTCTTGCTTTGAGAACCCCATGAACAGTATGAAAAAGCAAAAAGATAGGACACTGAAAGATTAACTCCCCAGGTCAGTAGATGCCAAATATGCTACTGGAGATAAGTGGAGAAATAACTCAGAAAGAGTGAAGAGACACAGCCAAAGCAAAGACAACACCCAGTTGTGGGTGTGACTGGTGATGGAAGCAAAGTCCGATGCTGTAAAGAGCAATATTGCATAGGAACCTGGAATGTTAGGTCCATGAATCAAGGCAAATTGGAAGTGGCCAAAGAGGAGATGGCAAGAGTGAACATTGACATTTTAGGAATCAGCAAACTAAAATGGACTGGAATGGGTGAATTTAACTCAGATGACCATTATATCTACTACTGTAGGCAAGAATCACTTAGAAGGAATGGAGTAGCCATCATAGTCAACAGGAGTCTGAAATGCAGTACTAGTAAACAATCTCAAACACGACAGAATGATCTCTGTTCGTTTCCAAGGCAAACCATTCAATAACACGGTAATACAAGTCTATGTCCCAACCAGTAACCCCGAAGAAGCTGAAGTTGAATGGTTCTATGAAGACCTATAAGACCTTCTAGAATTAACACCCAAAAAAGATGTCCTTTTCATTATAGGGGACTGGAATGCAAAAATTAGGAAGTCAAGAAACACCTGGAGTAACAGGCAAATTTGGCCTTGGAGCACAGAATGAAGCAGGGCAAAGACTAATAGAGTTTTGCCAAGAGAACGCACTAGTCATAGAAAACAGCCTCTTCCAATAACACAAGAGAACTCTACACATGGACATCACCAGATGGCCAACACTGAAATCAGATTGATTTTATTCTTTGTAGCCAAAGATGTAGAAGCTCTATACTGTCAGCAAAAACAATACCAGGAGCTGACTGTGGCTCAGATCATGAACTCATTATTGCCAAATTTAGACTTAAATTGAAGAAAGTAGGGAAAACCACTAAACCATTCAGGTATGACCTAAATCAAATCCCTTATGCTTATACAGTGGAAGTGAGATATAGATTTAAGGGACTAGATCTGATAGAGTGCCTGATGAACTATAGAGGGAGGTTAGTGACATTGTACAGGAGACAGGAATCAAGACCATGCCCAAGAGAAAGAAATGCAAAAAAGCAAAATGACTGTCTGTGGAGGCCTTAACAAATAGCTGTGAAATGAAGAGAAGGAAAAGCAAAGTAGAAAACGGAAGATATACCCATTTGAATGCAGAGTTCCAAAGAATAGCAAGGAGAGATAAGAAAGCCTTCCTCAATGCTCAATGCAAAGCAATAGAGGAAAACTATTGAATGGGAAAGACTAAAGATCTCTTCTAGAGAATTAGAGATACCAAGGGAACATTTCATGGAAAGATGGACACAATTAAGGACAGAAATGGTATGGACCTAACAGAAATAGAAGATATTAAGAAGAGGTGGCAAGAATACACAAAAGAACTGTACAAAAAAGATCTTCACGACCCAGATATTCACGATGATTTGACTCACCTAGAGCCAGACATCATGGAATGTGAAGTCAAGTGGGCCTTAGGAAGCATCACTATGAACAAAGCTAGTGGAGATGATGGAATTCCAGTTGAGCTGTTTCAAAGCCTAAAAGATGATGCTGTGAAAGTGCTGCACTCCATATGCCAGCAAATTTGGAAAACTCAGCAGTGGCTCCAGGACTAGAAAAGATCAGTTTTCATCCCAATCCCAAAGCAAGGCAATGCCAAAGAATGCTCAAACTACCGCACAGGTCTAATATAGTACAGTGCTATAGGACAGCCGAGTGTGTTAGTTGGATACTAGGTTAACTTTGTTGAACTTGGAAATTAGCTGGACTTACAAAGAACATGTTCTTGGAATAGAACTCATTCATATGTAAGGGATTTACTGTATCAGACAAGACAGATTTCTGATCAAAGAATATTGCTGTTGATAAAGAAACTATTACATAAAGTTATCTGACAATCTAAAATAATTTCTTAAATAAAAGCACAACTTCAAAATACATAAAACAGAAACCAATAGAACTGTAAAGAGAAATAATAGACAAATCCACAATTACAGTTCAAATTTTCAACACCTTTTCACAACATCATACACCTTTCAATACTCCTTTCACAATAGTTTATAGAATAAATAGACACAATCAGTAAAGATTTAGAAGGCTAGAAAAACACTACCAACTACATTGACTTAGTGACAGTTTTAGAACACTTCTCCCAACAATAGCAGAATAGTATATTCTATTCAAGTATACAAAAATCATTCACCAATGTAGGCCATGATATAAGCAATAAAACAATCTCAGTATTTTTGAAATAATTTAAATCATGTAAGTATATTGTCAGATAACAATGGAACTAATTTTGAAGTCAAAACCAGAAACTTGGAGATGACCCTAAAATTTGAAAACTGAGCAGCAGATTTTTAAATCTGTGTGTCATAAAAGAAGTCAAAAGGGAAATTAGTTTTTTTAAATGGAATGAAAACAAAAGACACAGCATATCAGAATTTGTCAGATTCAGTTAAAGAAGTGCTTAGAGGAAAGATTATAGCAATTAATATAAATATAGTAGAACAAAAGAAGTTTCATATCAGTGACTTCAACATCCACCTCAAGAACTAGAAAAAGATATAGTTAAATACAATGAAAGAAAGAAAAGGAAATGATAAAAGCAAAAATTATTTAAATAGAATACAGAAAAAATCAATATTGAAATCACTACCGACTAACCCATTTCTTTTGTGGTCATTAAAATTGAAAAAAAAAAAATCTGGCCAAACTTATGAAGAAAAAAGAAATGTAAATTACCAATATCTGGAATGAGTGAGGGGACATAAGTAAATTATCTGCAGATATTAAAATAGTATGAGAATATTATGAACATATTTATGCCGTTAATTTTGATACATAGAGCAAAAAGAAAATTCCTTGAAGTACACAACCAACTATAAAAGATGACTCAAGAAGAAATAGATAATGTAAAACTCACTGAATCTATTTAAAAACGAATTTGTAGCTAAAAATCTTACTCTATACTATTTAGGAAACTGAAGGCTTGGATGGTTCTACTGACATATTCTTTGAGATGCTGATGAGTATTTTGTACATTAACTCTTGTAGACATTATAAAAAGAAAGGGTTCTTCCTAGTTCATTCTATGAGATTATCATCACCCAAGACCAAAAAACCAGCCAAACACATTACAAGGAAAGATAACTATAGAAAAATATTTCTCAGAGACATAGAAGCAATTTTTTTTAAATTAGCAATTCAAATGGAACACTATATAATGATCATGATTCATTACTATTTAGAGTCCATCCTAGGAATGTTGGTTTATTTGAAAATCAATGTAATTCATCATATTGAAGGCTATCTAATAAAAATCATACGATAGTCTCCACAGTTACCAAAAAAGCATTTGAGAAATCCAAAATCCACTGCTGATTAAAACTCTCAGCAGACCAGGAGTAGGGAACTTCCTCAACTTGATAAGGAAACCAATGGAAAACCTGTAGTTAACCTTATGTCTCAACACTGAATGCTTTTCCCTGAACATCAAAAAAATCTGTCTGTTCTTATTACTTCTATTTTAAACACTTCCGGACTTTTTTTTTTTTTTTTTTTTTTTTTTTTGCATTTGAGAGGAATGAAAAAGAAAGAAGATGGCAGAGGAAGAGGGCAGGGAGACCACTTTCTCCCCCACACATTCATCGAAAGATCACTTGAACGCTGAACAAATCCCACAACTTCTGAACACTGGTGGAGGACACCAGGCACCCAGAAAGGCAGCCCATTGTCTTCAAAAGGAGGTAGGACAAAATATAAAAGATAAAAAGAGAGACAAAAACGTTAGGGATGGAGACCCGTCCTGGGGAGGGAGTCATGAGACAAGAAGTTTCCAAACACCAGGAAACCCTCTTACCGGTGGTTCTGTGGGGAGTTTTGGAATCTCAGAGAGCAACATAACCAGGAGGAAAAAATAAATAAACCCCACAGATTATGCATCTAACCGCAACTCCCAGCAGACAAGTAGCCCAGATGCTCGCATTTGTCACCAGCAAGCAGGAGCTGAACAGGGAGGCATGGGCTGCATTGCTTAGGGTAAGGACCAGGCCTGAATGCCCTGAAGACAATCTGAGGGAGCTAACGTGAAACAGCGACCCAAACTGTGGGATAGTGAGAGAGAGAGAGAGAAAGAGAGAGAGAGAAAAGAAAGAGAGAGAGAGGGAGAACTTTTCCATGAAAAGCTTTAACCTAAGGCACTGCTGGCCTGCTCACAGAACAAAGGACTGAGCGAATACCGGAAGAGAGCTAGCTGGCTGCAGACAAGCCCATCCCCCTTTAGAGGCAGAGAAGCAGGCAGGCAACAGCCAGAACCTGAAGGAGAGGGGCAATATCGGCCCCAGAGACAGCATCCTTTACCAAATGGCAAGCAGGCTCCCAGTTGCTAACCAAGTCTTCCTGGGATCATGGACAGTTGACATCCGCCAGGAGGGTTGCAGCCAGAGATCAGCTCCCCAGAGGAGATATACAGCACAACTGAGATGGTGCTCCTGCTGCGCATCCAGGAAACCAAGCGGCTGGGATGGGGGAGGTGATAAGATACACCGCCCACCTCGGGACTGTGCACTCGCCAAGCACCTGGTTACCTGAGCTGCTCAGACCTGGGAAGGGCACAAAACGCATACCCAACCAAGTCTGGGCCTTTGTGGAGTACCCAAGAACCTGAACCCGAACAGCTTAGACCTGGGAAGTGTGCACAACCCAGGGCCCGCTTTAGATAGTTCCCCTGCGGAACAACCTGGAGCCTGAGCAGTGTAGACTGGGAAAGCACACACGCCACGAGTGGGGTCAAACCCAGTGTGGCTCAGACACTGCGAGCACTCCCCACACACACCAGTGATATTTGTTTGCAGTGTTCCTCCCTCCCTATAGCACAGCTGAACAAGTGAGCCTAAATAAGTGATCACCTCGGCCCCCTTGTGTCAGAGCGGAAATTAGACACTGAAGAGACTTGCAAACAGAAGAAGCCAAAATAAACAGAGGGAACCGCTTTGGAAGTGACAGGTGCAACAGATTAAAACCCTGTAGTTAGCACTAACTACACTGGAAGGGGCCTATAGACCTCAAAGAGAAGTATAGCTGGAACAAGGAACTATCTGAAACTGAACTGACCCCACACTGCCCGCAACAGCTCCAGAGAAATTTCTAGGTATATTTTACTATTATCATTTTTTAATTAAATTTTTTAAATATTTAAGTCCTTTATTAATCATTTAATTTTCATTTTTATAACCTATATTCAGTTCAGTTCAGTTCAGTCGCTCAGTCGTGTCTGACTCTTTGCAACCCAATGAATCACAGCAGGCCAGGCCTCCCTGTCCATCACCAACTCCCGGAGTTCAATCAGACTCACATCCATCGAGTCAGTGATGCCATCCAGCCATCTCATCCTCTGTCATCACCTTCTCCTCCTTCCCCCAAACCCTCCCAGCATCAGTCTTTTCCAATGAGTCAACTCTTCGCATGAGGTGGCCAAAGTACTGGAGTTTCAGCTTTAGCATCATTCCTTCCAAAGAAATCCCAGGGTTGATCTCCTTCAGAATGGACTGGTTGGATCTCCTTGTCGTCCAAGCGACTCTCAAGAGTCTTCTCCAACACCACAGTTCAAAAGCATCAATTCTTCGGTGCTCAGCTTTCTTCACAGTCCAACTCTCACATCCATACATGACCACTGGAAAAACCACAGCCTTGACTAGACGGACCTTAGTCAGCAAAGTAATGTCTCTGCTTTTGAATATACTATCTAGGTTGGTCATCACTTTCCTTCCAAGGAGTAAGGGTCTTTTAATTTCATGGCTGCAATCACCATCTGCCCCCCAAAATAAAGTCTGACACTGTTTCCACTGTTTCCCCATCTATTTCCCATGAAGTGATGGGACTGGATGTCATGATCTTTGTTTTCTGAATGTTGAGCTTTAAGCCAACTTTTTCACTCTCCTCTTTCACTTTCATCAAGAGGCTTTTTAGCTCCTCTTCACTTTCTGCCATAAGGGTGGTGTCATCTGCATATCTGAGGTTATTGATATTTCTCCCGGCAGTCTTGATTCCAGCTTGTGTTTCTTCCAGTCCAGCGTTTCTCATGATGTACTCTGCATAGAAGTTAAATAAGCAGGGTGACAATATACAGCCTTGACATACTCCTTCTCCTATTCGGAACCAGTCTGTTGTTCCATGTCCAGTTCTAACTGTTGCTTCCTGACCTGCATACAGATTTCTCAAGAGGCAGGTTAGGTACCTGGTCTGGTATTCCCATCTCTTTCAGAATTTTCCACAGTTTATTGGGATCCACACAGTCAAAGGCTTTGGCATAGTCAATAAAGCAGAAATAGATGTTTTTCTGAAACTCTCTTGCTTTTTCCATGATCCAGCGGATGTTGGCAATTTGATCTCTGGTTCCTCTGCCTTTTCTAAAACCAGCTTGAACATCAGGAAGTTCACGGTTCACGTATTGCTGAAGCCTGGCTTGGAGAATTTTGAGCATTACTTTACTAGCGTGTGAGATGAGTGCAATTGTGTGGTAGTTTGAGTATTCTTTTGCATTTCCTTTCTTTGGGATTGGAATGAAAACGGACCTTTTCCAGTCCTGTGGCCACTGCTGAGTTTTCCAGATTTGCTGGCATATTGAGTGCAGCACTTTCTATTTCCTTTGCTGCGTGAAATCTAGGAATCTTGGGTTTATTATTTTTTTTCTTCCACAATCACTCTTCACTCAACGTACAATTGATTGTCTAGTTTTCTGATCCTTTAAAGAATAGAAGCTGAAAAGTCTGCTAGAAACCTGCACAGTCACTGAAGTGATCACTGACATAAGACAGAATGGCTAAGGAAAGTGAGAAGACAGTCAGAACAGCACTGTCATGAATAGTTATGAGTGAACCCGAATTAGCAATAAAGTGTTTAAAAGTCTGTTAATCTGTATTTGTCAGCAGTAATTACAAATACATTGCTTGGCTTTGTGAAGAAATATTAAGATAGTTCCAAGACTCTTTCCCAGCAAAAAGTGTCAGATAAATGAGGATTTTTTTGATATGACCATCCAATTTTAGGAAAGTGAAGTGTGGGCTTTGATTTTCAAATACATTTTAAATTATGTTTAAATACATTTAAATGATGTTCATTCTAAACTCACTTTTTTCCTATTTTAAGAGATAAGCACTGTTCAAATTAAGGAAAAGAGAGCTAAGATATGGTTTATTTTGTATTTTTACTGACATTAAGAAAATTTATTGACGTTAATAAAGATGAAAGTTTTGTTCTTTTTTTAGTGATTATTATCATCAGAATGTTTAAAAGTCATCTGCGAGGAATTCCAGTGGAAAAGTCTATTCCAAAAGAACTTGTTGAGTACTAAATTGATTGTTTAAATTGTTGAGTACAAAGTTGATGAAAAAGTTAATAGAATAGTAGATAGAATATATATGGCCACACAATTTATACATGTTCATCAAGATAAGGACAGTTCTTACTGATTAAAGTAGTCACAGGGTAATGATGCCTGGTCCATGATGAGTCCACTGAAGATGATGGCAAAGAACAAGACTGCAGAGGAGTAGGTGGACATGGAGTACATCTCTCTCCATAGATACATCAGGAATACACCTTCAGACACAGAAGTGCATGCAGAACACCAGCTGAGAGTGGACAGGAGTATCTGACCAGTGGAAAAGTTTACATAGAACCACACAAAACTCGGTAGGGTGAAGAATTAGGGGGAAAAGCAGAAGTGTTAGTAGGATCGGACTCCCCCTTGGTGGGTGGGGAAACAGAAGCAGGGATCCAATCCCTACATCGGGGCAATTTTAATCAGAGGAGAAACATTTAAGGCTGAGAGTGAAATCGCTGATCTGCGGCAGGCTAAATGGAATGAGAATCAAACAGTCCTTGCTGCAGCCATACATAGCCCGGACAGGGGCGCAGGTCCCCTAGAAGGTGCCGTGGGTGGGAGCTGGAGTTTAGGGACTGTGGAGAAATCCCAAGGCCAGGGCTGCTGTTGACTGCAGAGAGACAGATGGAGGGGATGTGAGGGAGGAGATTGTGGTGGGAAATGCCTGTGGAGGAAAGCTGGGCAGCCATGGAAGTAAGGTGATACTGCTGAGTCATGCATATAGGGTGTAGCCATCACCATATCCTCTCTCTCCCCACATGCCAGCATCAGCAGTTGAACAATAGAGAGGCTGGCCCATCAAATGCCTGATGCCCTGAACTACAGAGTAGGACCCCACCCAAGGTGCTCCTTTCAGTGCCTGATGCTCCAATCTACAGAGTAGGACCCCAGCCAGGGGGCCTTTCTATGTGCCTGATGCATGGAACAACAGAGAATGACCTCAGGCACAGGAGCCCTCTAAGTGCTTGAATGGGTGAGCTATGGAGAAAGACTGACCAAAGAGGCCTTCTGATCGCCAGCTACAAAAGGCTCAAAAAAAGACTCTGATAGGGCCATAACTCCATAGGCAAAAAAAAGTCTTGCATCTACACATGCAGGGCCACTTCAGTCGTGTCCAACTCTTTGCGACCCTATTGACTGTGGCCTGCCAGGCTTCTCTGTTGGGGATGGGGTTCTCCAAGCAAGAATATCAGAGTATTGGTCAATACTGGTTGCCATACCCTTCTAGAGCACTATATTTCCTGCTGCCCTAGCCACCAACTCCCTGAGTAAATGGTGCTGCTAGAACTCCTGTGACTCAAGCAGCTGCACCACCTCCACACCTGGCCCTCACAGGGGCAAACCCAAGTCCTCCAGGGCAGCCTCAGGAGCAAACCCCAGTGGACGACTCACATGCAGAAGTGTAAATAAAACATAATTCAATCCCAGGGCAGTGTGGCTAAGGAAGAAGACCCCAAACCTTCCCACCAGCTGTATAAGCTGCAGATTAAATCCACATGATCAACTAGGCAAACTCTGTGTCTATCGAATATAGAAAAGGACATTGAGAGCTCCCACAAAAGAAAATGCACTAGTTCTGATGGCTTTATACATTGGAGGCAAGAACACACAGGAGTAGGAGAAGATTAGAATCTGAGCTGCCCCCAAAACAGGTCCAGAAATCAGCACGGTGTTGGGGGGCATCCTAGGGAAGTGAGGTGGACTGTTGTGACTCCCAGCAAGGGGAAGGACTCTGACAGCAGTGACTCAAGAAAAACACTTATTATTCTTATGTTTTGACTTGTTCTGTAGATTCTTTTGGATCCCCCCCCCTTTTTTTTTAGTTGTCAATTTCATTGGCACTATGAAATCTAATTAAATAAGCTTTTGAGCTTTGTTCCCCCTCAGTTGCATTTTTTATTCTTGTTATAAACTTCTGCCTCTATGATGGGCTTTTGCAGTTCTGTGGAGTTTTCCTTTTTCCTTTTCTCTTTTTTTAATCTTAATTTTTCAAACCTATTATTATTTTTTCTACATTTAGTCCTTTGTTTGCTTTTCCTACTGTTTTTTTCCCCTTGCAGTTAATCTTTAATGTATATAAATCTTCATCTACCTCTGTTTAACTTTGCTTATCTGTTCTTTCTTTCCTTTCCTCTCAACATACTTGTTAGTTTTGTTTTCATTGCTTTATTCCCCACTTGACACCTTGCTTTAGTTCTGTTTTCCAGTTTGTGCTTTAGTTAGTTTTGCTCTTAACTGGTAAATATAACTTTTGATTTCCTTTGTTTGCTGGGTCGATCTACTGTATTTTATTTTTGTTGGACTGTTTTGACTTTGCTTATGGGTGTGTATATAAATATGTGTTTGTATTCCATTATTTTAATTATTATTTGCCTGATTTTGTGACTGCCATTTGTCTGGGGTTCATCTTTGGTTTCTCATTTTGGGGTATTTGTTTTAATCTAACTCAGTGCCATAACAAACTACTTGTGGAATCTTCATTCCTGACCAGAGATCAAGCCCTGAGCCTTTTGGAGTAAGATCTCTGACTCCAAGACCCTAGACTACAAGAGAATTAACCCTAGAGAGTATCAACTACTGAGAACTCACACAAAGAAAACCACTTGCATACAAGACCTGGCATCACCTACCCACGAGTAGCACCCTGTGCAGGATGCCTCATCTAAACAACAACTACCAAAAACAAAAATACAAACCCAGTCATCAGCAGATATGATTACCACCTCATTCAGCCTTGGCCATCAGAGGAAAAACAAGCAAAGAAACAAACATACAAAAACTCAGCACAAATCTCACCCTATACAAGCTTACACAAAACACTAGACCAATCTTAGGAGGGCAGAAACCAAAAGGAAGAAAATATTCAACTTTGAAGCCTAGGCAAAAGCGACCTTAAACACAACAAGTTAAAAAAAAAAAAAAAAGACAAAGAAATACTACACAAATGAAGAAACAAACTAGAAACACAGAAGTCCAAATAAATGAAGAGGAAATAGGCAAACTACCTGGAAAAGATCAGAATAATGATAGTAAAGCTGATCAAAAACCTTGAAAACAAAATGAGGAAAATGCAAGAATCAATTAACAAAGACCTAGAAGAATTAAAGAATAAACATACAGAGACAACACAATTACTGAAATTTAAAATAGAAGGAATCAATAGCAGAATATTTGAAGCAGAAGAATGAATCAGTGAATTGGAAAATAAAATGGTGGAAATAACTTCTGAAGAGCAGAATAAAGAAAAAAGAATGAAAAGAACTGAGGATAATCTCAGAGGCACTAGGACAATATCAAATGCACCAACATTCCAATATTCAAATTATAGGGGCCCCAGAAGAAGAAGAGAAAAAGAAAGGGCATGAGAAAATGTTTGAAGAGATTATAGTTGAACATTTCCCCAACATGGAAAAGGAAATAGTCAATCAAGTCCAAGAGGTACAAAGAGTCCCATACAGGATAAACCCAAAGAAAAACATGCCAAGACACATGCTAATCAAACTAACAAAGACCAAACATAAAGAAAGAATATTAAAAGCAGCAAGGGAAAAGCAACAAGTAACATACAAGGTAAACTCCGTATGTTTAACAGCTGATCTTTCAGCAGAAACTCTGCAGGACAGAAGGGAACGGTAGGATATATTTAAAGTACTGAAAGAGAAAAATTTACAACCAAGATTACTGTATCTGGCAAGGATCTCATTCAAAATTAATGGAGAAATAAAAAGCTTTGCAGAAAAGCAAAAGTTATGAGAATTCAGTACCACCAAATCAGCTTTAAAACAAATATTAAAGGGACTTATATAGTCAAGAAATACAAGAGAATAAAAGAAATCTACAAAATTAACCCCAAACAATTAAGAAAATGGTAACAGGAACATATATATCAATAATTACTTTAAATGTAAATGGATTAAATGCTCCAACCAAAAGATACAGATAGGCTGAATGTTTACCAAAACAAGACCCATACATATGCTGTCTATGAGAAACCCACTTCAGACCTAAAGACACAAATAGACTGAAAGTGAAAGAATGGAAAAATATATCCTGTGGAATGGGAAGCAAAAGAAATCTGGAATAGCAATCTTCATATCAGACAAAATAGACCTTAAAATAAAAAATAGTGCAAGAGATAAAGAAGGACACTGCATAATGATTACGGGATCAGTCCAAGAGGAAGACATAACAACTCAAAATATCTATGCACCCAACATAGAAGCACCTCAATATGTCAGATAAACACTAACAGACATAAAAGGAGAAATTGACAGCAACACAATAATAGTAGGGGAATTTAACAACCCACTCATGCCAATAGACAGATCATCAAAACAGAAAATTAATAAGGAAACACAAGTCTGAAATGATACATTAGATGAAATGGATCTCATTGATATCTTCAGGACATTTCATCCAAATGCAGAATATACCTTCTCAAGTGCACGTGGAACATTCTCCAGAATAGACCACATCTTGGGTCACAAATCAAACCTCAGTAAATTTAGAAAATTGAAATCGTATCAAGCATCTTTTCAGACCACAGTGCTATGAAACTAGATATCAATTACAAAGAAAAAAAAAACTGTAAGAAACACAAGCACATGAAGATTAAACAATACATTTCTAAATAACCAACAGGTTACTTAAGAAATAAAAAAAAATATTCTGGAAACAAATGACAATCAACACATGACAACTCAAAACCTGTGGGATGCAGCAAAAGCAGTACCAAGAGGGAATTTTATCACAATAAAATCCTACCTCAAGAAACAAGAAAAGCATCGAAGAGACAACCTAACTTTATACCTAAAACAACAGCAAAAAGAACAAAAAAACCCCCAAAACTGGTAGAAGGAAAGAAATCATAAAGATCAGAGTAGAAATAAGTGAAAAAGAAATGAAAGAAGAAGTAGTAAAGACTAATAAAACTAAAAGCTGTTTTTTTAAAAGATAAAATTGAGAAACCTTTAGCCAGACTCATCAAGAATAAAAGAGAGAAGAATCAAATCAACAAAATTAGAAATGAAAAAGGAGAGGTTACAACAGACAATGCAGAAATACAAAGGATTATAAGAAACTATTATGAACAACTATAGGGCAATAAAATGGATAACCTGGAAGAAATGAACAGATTCTTAGAAAAGTTCAATCTTCCAAGATTGAACAGGAAGAAACAGAAATTATTAACAGCCCAATTAAAAGCACTGAAATTGAAACTGTGATTAGAAATCTCCTAAAAAACAAAAGCCCAGGACCAGATGGCTTCACAGAATTCTACAAAACATTTAGAGAAGAGCTAATGTCTATCCTTCTAAAAGTCCTTCAAAAAATATTCATTCTATGAGGCTACCATCACCCTGATATCAAAACCAGACAAAGACAAGACAAAAAAAGAAAACTATAGGCCAATATCACTGATGAACATAGATGCAAAAAATCCTCAACAAAATTTTAGGAAGCAGAATTCAGCAACACACCAAAAAGCTCATACACCATGATGCAGTTGTTTATTCCAGGAATGCAAGGATTCTTTGATATATGCAAATCAATCAATGTGATACACCATATTAACAAATTGAGAGATAAAACCATATGGTAATCAATAGATGCAGAAAAAACATTTGACAAAATTAAAAGGCTTTTGAATTAAAACCCTTTCTAATGATTTATGATTAAATCTCTTTTTATGATTAAAACTCTTCAAGAAATGGGCCCTTTCTGGGGCCCTCAACATAGTACAGGCCATATATGATAAGCCTACAATAAAAAAAAAAAAAAACTTTCTCAATGGAGAAACTCTTAAAGCATTCCCCCTAAGATCAGGAACAAGAAAAGGGTGTCTACTTTCACCATTATTATTCAACATAGTTCTGGTAGTCCTAGCTACAGCAATCAAAAAAGAAAAAAGAAATAAAAGGAATCCAGACTGGAAAAGAAGAAGTAACACTCTCACTGCAGATGACATGATACTGTACATAGAAAACCCTAAGGATAGTATCAGAAAATTACTAGAGCTAATCAGTGAATTTAGCAAAGTTGCAGATACAAAATCAATACATAGAAATCACTTGCATTTCTGTATACTAAGTGCAAAGAAATAGAGGAAAAGAACAGAATGGGAAACACTAGCGATCTCTTCAAGAAAATTAGACATACCAAGGGAACATTTCATGCAAAGATGGGCTCGATAAAGGACAGAAATTGTCTGGACCTAACAGAAGCAGAAGATATTAAGAAGAGGTGGCAAGAATACACAGAAGAACTGTACAAAAAAGATCTTCACAACCAAGATAATCACAATGGTGTGATCACTCATCTAGAACCAGACATCCTGGAATGTGAAGTCAAGTGGGCCTTGGAAAGCATCACTACGAACAAGGCTAGTGGAGGTGATGGAATTCCAGTTGACTGTTTCAAATCCTGAAAGATGATGCTGTGAAAGTGCTGCACTCAATATGCCAGCACATTTGGAAAACTCAGCAGTGGCCACAGGACTGGAAAAGGTCAGTTTTCATTCCAATCCCAAAGAAAGGAAATGCCAAAGAATGCTCAAAAAACCACACAATTGCACTCATCTCACACGCTAGTAAAGTAATGCTCAAAATTCTCCAAGCCAGGCTTCAGCAATACGAAAACCATGAACTTCCTGATGTTCAAGCTGGTTTTAGAAAAAGCAGAGGAACCAGAGATCAAATTGCCAACATCCGCTGGATCATGGAAAAAGCAAGAGAGTTTCAGAAAAACATCTATTTCTGCTTTATTGACTATGCCAAAGCCTTTGACTGTGTGGATGCCAATAAACTGTGGAAAATTCTGAAAGAGATGGGAATACCAGACCAGCTGACCTGCCTCTTGAGAAACCTATATGCAGGTCAGGAAGCAGCAGTTAAAACTGGACATGGAACAACAGACTGGTTCTAAATAGGAAAAGGAGTATGTCAAGGCTGTATATTGTCCCCCTGCTTATTTAACTTCTATGCGGAGTACATCATGAGAAATGCTGGGCTGGAAGAAACATAAGCTGGAATCAAAATTGCCAGGAGAAATATCAATAACCTCAGATATGCAGATGACACCACCCTTATGGCAGAAAGTGAAGAGGTGCTAAAAAGCCTCTTGATGAAAGTGAAAATGGAGAGTGAAAAACTTGGCCTAAAGCTCAACATTCAGAAAACGAAGATCATGGCATCCGGTCCCATCACTTCATGGGAATAGATGGGGAAACTCCATCTATTTTGGGGGGCTCCAAAATCACTGCAGATGGTGATTGCAGCCATGAAATTAAAAGACGCTTATTCCTTGGAAGGTAAGTCTTGACCAACCTAGATAGCGTGTTGAAAAGCAGAGACATTACTTTGCCAACAAAGGTCCGTCTAGTCAAGGCTATGGTTTTTCCAGTGGTCATGTATGGATGTGAGAGTTGGACTGTGAAGAAAGCTGAGTGTCAAAGAATTGATGCTTTTGAACTGTGGTGTTGGAGAAGACTCTTGAGAGTCCCTTGGACTGCAAGGAGATCCTACCAGTCCATTCTGAAGGAGATCAGCCCTGGGATTTCTTTGGAAGGAATGATGCTAAAGCTGAAACTCCAATACTCTGGCCACCTCATGCAAAGAGTTGACTCGTTGGAAAAGACTCTGATGCTGGGAGGGATTGGGGGCAGGAGGAGAAGGGGACGACCGAGGAGAGATGGCTGGATGGCATCACTGACTCGATGGACGTGAGTCTGAGTGAACTGCAGGAGTTGGTGATAGACAGGGAGGCCTGGCATGCTGCGATTCATGGGGTCACAAAGAGTCGGACACAACTGGGTGACTGAACTGAACTGAACAATGAAAAAGCAATGAGAAATCAGAAAGAGAAATTAAGGAGTCAATCCCATTCACCATGGTAACAAAAACAGTTATACACAGAAAATTATAAGACACTAATGAAAGAAATCAAAGATGACACAAATAGTTGGAGAGGTATTCCATGTTCCTGGGTAGGAAGAATCAATACTGTGAAAAAGACTATACTACCAAATGCAGTCTACAGATTCAATGTGATCTCTATCAAATTACCAGTGCCATTTTTCACAGAACTAGAACCAAAAATTTCACATTACATATGGAAACACAAAAGACCCCAAATAGTCAAAGAAGTCTTTGTAAAGAAGAATGGAGCTAAAGGAATCAACCTTCCTGACTTCAGATTATACTACAAAGCTATGGTAATCAAGAGAGTATGGTACTGGTGCAAAACCAGAAATATAGACCAATGGGACAAGATAGAAAGCCCAGAAATAAACCCATGCACCTATGGGTACCTTATTTTTGACAATGGAGATAAGAATATACAATGGGGCAAATAAATAAACGGTGTTGGGAAAACTGGACAGCTACATGTAAGAGTGAAATTAGAACACTTCTTAACACCATACACAAAGATAAACTCAAAATGGATTAATGACCTAAATGTAAGACCAGAAACTATAAAGTTCTTAGAGGAAAACATAGGCAGAACACTTGACATAAATCAAAGTAAGATTCTCTGTGACCCACCTCCTAAGTTCAGTTCAGTTCAGTTCAGTTCAGTCACTCAGTCATGTTCGACTATTTGTGACCCAATGAATCAGAGCACGCCAGGCTTCCCTGTCCATCACCAACTCCCAGAGTTCACTCAGACTCACTTCTATTGAGTTGGTGATGCCATCCAGCCATCTCATCCTCTGTCATCCCCTTCTCCTTCTGCCCCCGATCCCTCCCAGCATCAGGGACTTTTCCAGTGAGTCAACTCTTCCCATCAGGTGGCCAGAGTATTGGAGTTTCAGCTTTAGCATCATTCCTTCCAGTGAACACTCAGGACTGATCTTTTTTAGAATGGACTGATGGGATCTCCTTGCAGTCCAAGGGACTCTCAAGAGTCTTCTCCAACACCACAGTTCAAAAGCATCAATTCTTTGACACTCAGCTTTCTTCACAGTCCAACTCTCACATCCATACATGACCACTGGAAAAACCATAGCCTTGACTAGACAGACCTTTGTTGGCAAAGTAATGTCTCTGCTTTTCAACACGCTATCTAGGTTGGTCAAAACTTACCTTCCAAGGAATAAGCGTCTTTTAATTTCATGGCTGCAATCACCATCTGCAGTGACTTTGGAGCCCCCCAAAATAAAGTCTGACACTGTTTCCACTGTTTCCCCATCTATTCCCATGAAGTGATGGGACCAGATGCCATGATCTTCGTTTTCTGAATGTTGAGCTTTAAGCCAACTTTTTCACTCTCCTCTTTCACTTTCATCAAGAGGCTTTTTAGCTCCTCTTCACTTTCTGCCATAAGGGTGGTGTCATCTGCATATCTGAGGTTATTGATATTTCTCCTGGCAATTTTGATTCCAGCTCGTGCTTCTTCCAGCCCAGCATTTCTCATGATGTACTCTGCATAGAAGTTAAATAAGCAGGGGGACAATATACAGCCTTGACATACTCCTTTTCCTATTTAGAACCAGTCTGTTGTTCCATGTCCAGTTCTAACTGTTGCTTCCTGACCTACATATAGGTTTCTCAAGAGGCAGGTCAGGTGGTCTGGTATTCCCATCTCTTTCAGAATTTTCCACAGTTTATTGGGACCCACACAGTTAAAAGTTTTAGCATAGTCAATAAAGCAGAAATAGATGTTTTTTTGGAACTCTCTTGCATTTTTTATGATCCAGCGGATGTTGGCAATTTGATCTCTGGTTCCTCTGCCTTTTCTAAAACCAGCTTGAACATCTGGAAGTTCACGGTTCACATATTGCTGAAGCCTGGCTTGGAGAATTTTGAGCATTACTTTACTAGTGTGTGAGATGAGTGCAATTGTGTGGTTTTTTGAGCATTCTTTGGCACTGCCTTTCTTTGGGATTGGAATGAAAACTGACCTTTTCCAGTCCTGTGGCCACTGCTGAGTTTTCCAGATTTGCTGGCATATTGAGTGTAGCACTTTCACAGCATCATCTTCTAGGATTTGAAATAGCTCAACTGGAATTCCATCACCTCCACTAGCTTTGTTCATAGGGATGCTTTCTAAAGCCCACTTGACTTCACATTCCAGGATATCTGGCTCCAGGTGAGTGATCACACCATCACAATTATCTTGGTCATGAAGATCTTTTTTGTACAGTTCTTCTGTGTATTCTTGCCACCTCTTCTTAATGTATTCTGTTTCTGTTAGTTCCATAACATTTCTGTCCTTTATGGAGCCCATCTTTGCATGAAATGTTCCTTTGGTATCTCTAATTTTCTTGAAGAGATCTCTATAGTCTTTCCCATTCTGTTGTTTTCCTCTATTTCTTTGCATTGATCTCTGAAGAAGACTTTCTTATCTCTTTGTTAAGGGAATGGCAAACCACTTCAGTATTCTTGCCTTGAGAACCCCATGAACAATATGAAAAGGCAAAATTATAGGATACTGAAAGAGGAACTCCCTCAGTCGGTAGGTGCCCAATATGCTACTGGAGATCAGTGGAGAAATAACTCCAGAAAGAATGAAGGGATGAAGCCAAAGCAAAAACAATACCCAGTTGTGCATATGACTGGTGATAGGAGCAAGGTCTGATGCTGTAATGAGCAATATTGCATAGGAACCTGGAATGTTAGGTCTATGAATCAAGACAAATTGGAAGTGGTCAAACAGGAGATGGCAAGAGTGAACGTCAACATTCTAGGAATCAGTGAACTAAAATGGACTGGAATGGGTGAATTTAACTCAGATGACCATTATATCTACTACTGTGGGCAGGAATCCCTTAGAATAAATGGAGTAGCCATCATGGTCAACAAAAGATTCTGAAATGTGGCACTTGGATGCAATCTGAAAAACGACAGAATGATCTCTGTTCATATCCAAGGCAAACCATTCAATTTCACAGTAATCCAAGTCATGCAACAACCAGTAATGCTGAAGAAGCTGAAGCTGAACGGTTCTATGAAGACCTACAAGACCCTTTAGAACTAACACTCCTAAAAGATGTCCTTTTCATTATAGGGGACTGGAATGCAAAAGTAGGAATTCAAGAAACACCTGGAGTAACAGGCAAATTTGGCCTTGGAATGCGGAGTGAAGCAGGGCAAAGGCTAATAGATTTTTGCCAAGAGAACGCATGGTCATAGCAAACACCCTCTTCCAACAACACAAGAGAAGACTCTAAACATGGACATCACCAGATGGTCAATGCCGAAATCAGATTGATTATATTCTTTGCAGCCAAAGATAGAGAAGCTCTATACAGTCAGCAAAAACAAGGCCAGGAGCTGACTGTGGCTCTGATCATGAGCTTCGTATTGCCAAATTCAGACTTAAATTGAATAAAGTAGGGAAAAACAGTACACCATTCAGGTATGATCTAAATCAAATCCCTTATGATTATACAGTGGAAGTGAGAAATAGATTTAAGGGCCTAGATCTGATAGATAGAGTGCCTGATGAACTATGGACAGAGGTTTGTGACATTGTACAGGAGACAGTGATCAAGACCATGCCCATGGAAAAGAAATGCAAAAAAGCAAAATGGCAGTCTGGGGAGGCCTTGCAAATAGCTGTGAAAATGAACCACCTCCTAGAGTAACAGAAATAAAAACAAAAGTAAACGAATGGGACCTGATTAAACTCAAATGCTTTTGCACAGCAAAGGAAATGACAAATAGGTGAAAAGACAATCCTCAGAATGGGAGAAAATAATAGCAAATGAAACAACTGACAAAGGATTAATTTCCAAAATATACAAGCAGTTCATACAACTCAATAGCAGAAAAACAAACAACCCAATCAAAAAGTGGGGGAAAGACCTAAACAGACATTTCTCCAAAGAAGACATACAGATGGCTAACAAACATTAGAAAATGCTCAGCATTGCTCATTATTAGAGAAGTGGAAATCAAAACTGCAATGAGATATCACCTCATACCGATCAGAATGGCCAACATCAAAAATGTCTACACACAATAAATACTGGAGAGGTTGTGGAGAAAAGTGGATGCTCTTGCACTGTTGGTGGGAATGTAAATTGATATAGTCACTATGGAAGATGGTATGGAGATTCCTTAAAAAACTAGGAATAAAACCACCATATATGCAGGAATCCCACTCCTAGGTATATACCCTGAGGAAACCAAAATTGAAGAAGACACGTCTTCCATTATTCATTGCAACACTATTTACTATAGCTAGAACAGAACATGGAAGCAACCTAGATGTCCATTGACAGATGAATGGATAAAGAAGTTATGGTACCTATATATAATGGAATATTACTCAGCCATACAAAGCAATGAATTTGATTGAGTCAGTTCCGATGTGGTGGATGAACCTAGAACCTACTATACCGAACGAAGTGAGTCAGAAAGAGGAAGATAAAAATCATATCCTAATGCACATATAGGGAATCTAGAAAAATGGAACTGAAGAATTTATTTACAGTGCAGAAGTGGAGAAACAGACATAGAGAACAGACTTATGGACATGGGGAGAGGGGAAGACAGGGTGAGATGTATGGAAAGAGTAACATGGAAACTGACATTACCATATGTAAACTAAATAGATAGCTATTTTTAAAAATAGGGAATTTGCTGTATGGCTTAGGAAACTCAAACAGGGACTCTGTATCAATCTAGAGGGGTGGGATGGGGAGGGAGATGAAAGGGAGGTTCAAAACGGAGGGGATATATGTATACCTATGGCTGATTCACATTGATGTTTGACAGAAAACAACAAAATTCTGTAAAGCAATTATCCTCAGGAAAAAAAAATAAATTAATTAAAACAAAACAAAAAGATGATGCCCAATAAGTGAACTACAAAAATACTCTCTTGATTTTAATTTCAGTTTTTCTCAGTTATTTAGTGTTTTTATCTGAGTTGATGATAGTCTTTAAGAAAGAAGACATCCAAGTAAATTCAAAAAGAAAGAAATCCCTTCAAGTAGAATTGATAGAACAAAGAGTAAGTGATTGGTGTAGCAGGTGCAACCTGTAGGTCAGAGTCTTCATAGGTGAAACCCTCAGCAGGAATTGAAATAAACATACTGTATATAATTCTGTTGTCCTTTCTTTCCAAAGTCCAACATTGTCTTCTCAAAGGGATACAGATACTGTAACTTATTCTGAGTGAGAACACACAAAGTTACATGACTGATTGAAAGCTGTCTGCACTTTCTCCTTTTCAAATAAGTAACACAAGGAAATGAAAGCTTCCCTCTGTCTTTTACCTGATCACTTAAAAGACCTTCCTTTCTGGGAATGAAGCTCCCTTGAAAAGTTTACCTAACCCAGCTGGTAGGATTTTGATTTAAAATCACATGCAAAATTTCAAAAAGAAGTGTTAAAACAGCTGATAAAGAAAACCTTCAGAAAATCAACAAAATGTATGCTTTCCAAAGCACTTTAAATATGAATTGTCTATTATTTAAAACATAAAAATTGAAGCCATCAGCTTTTTCATGTTATATCACAGTATTTGTTAAAAAACAAAACAGAAATGTTATCTCTCCCCTAAAACTATTATTTTCAGAAACAATTTGCAAACATGCTACTCAATGTAGAAAAACTCAGAGAGGTACTATTAAGAAGTATGGAACAGAAAATCCTGTCTTACTGTCAGGATGAGAAGTTTGTTTTTCAAAAACTTTTATTCTTTTCCATGGGATTACTTTTTTCCTTCTAAAGAAACAGTAAATTCATATTCCTGAAGATTTGCAAACAAGTCTCTACCAGGTTTTGAGGTTCACATAAAAATCCAAGTGCAGGGAATTCCCTGGCAGTCCAGTGGTTAGTACTCTGCACTTTCACTGCCAAAGGCTCAGTTCAATCCCTGTTCATGGACCTAAGATTCCACAAGTTGTGCAGTGTGGCCAAATAAACAAATAGGCAAAACCAACTAATACTTAAAAAAAAAATCCAAGTGTATTATGAGAATGGAAGAGACAGGCTTCTTTTAATAAACATCAAGATCTAGTTATCTGGGTCAATAGCTGACTGACTCTACTGTCCAGCTTTACCATAAACTCTATACCTACTTTGTCTTGCCCATATTCTAGTTTATTTTAGTATTAAAATAACTTATCTCTAGGTTCTGCTTTAGGCAATGGCCAAGAAAGCGCATATCTAACTAACCCTCCAGATGACAAGTATAAACCATTTTAAAATGTTAAAAATGTTTTAAACATGTTAAAAACAGTAGAAAGCAACCATAAGCTGACAGCAAGGGGAACAGAATAATACATTTTCTAGATAATTTAGAATAGGGAATGTATTAATTATTTATGCTTCCCTGGTGGCTCAGATGGTAAAGAATCTGCCTGTAATGCGGGAGACCCGGGTTCGATCCCTGGGATGGGAAAAATCCCCTGGAAGAGGGTGTGGCCACCCACTCCAGTATTCTTGGCTGGAAAATCCCATGGACTGAACCCTGGCAGGCTACAGTTCATAGAGTTTCAAAGACTGAGCGATGAACACTTATTATTTATGCATGTGTGTATGTCTATGTCTAGGCCTATATGTTTATTTTACAACTTTTGCTAAGGAGAGGCTCATGAGGTATCATGTAGGTGACACAACACCTCAAAACTCCAAGAAGAAACTTTGGACATTCTGAGTTCAAAACTCAAATGCTTTAGTTTGAAGCAAACATCACTGGAAACAAGAAAGCAGGGACAGTGAGTCTCAATTCTTCTATAAACACTGCCAACATTTCTGGCCTGTCCCTGAAACTACACACTAACAAAAAAAACTCTGAGTAGCCCAGGCAAAGCTAAAATGACCGAACTTAGATTTTGATATGTGCCTAAGACATGGAATTGTGGTTTGATTCCAAATAAGTTAAATGTCTCATAAAACAAATAATCTGCTTGGGAAAAGTACAACAGTATGCACAACAATGTGCATGATGGGATCCCAAATTATTTGACATATGAAAAAATAGAAAAATATGATGCATTCTCAAAGAAAACGATAATAAATGTAAGTGCATCTTGATATTAACAAAAATTAGAATTAGCCAATCAGTTCAGTTGTCACACAGTCACGTCAGACTCTTTGCAACCCCATGCATTGCAGCATGCCAGGCCTCCCTGTCCATCACCAACTCCCGGAGCTTACTCACACTCATGTCCATTGAGTCGGTGATGGCATCCAACCATCTCATTCTCTCTCTTCCCTTTCGTCTCCTGCCTTCAATCTTTCCCAGCATCAGAGTCTTTTCCAATGAGTCAGGTCTTCACATCATGTGGCAAAATTATTGGAGTTTCAGCTTCAGCATCAGTCCTTCCATTGAATATTCATGACTGATTTCCTTTAGGATTGACAGGTTTGATCTCTCTGTAGTCCAAGGGACTCGCAAGAGTCCTCTCCAACACTACAGTTCAAAAGGATATTAATTCTTCATCTCTCAGCTTTCTTTATAGTCCAATTCTCGCATCAATACATGACTACTGAAAAAAACATAGCTTTGACTTTATTATGTATTTTATTAGCCAATAAAGGGCATGAAAAAAATAAGCTTATAATAAATGAAGGCATGGAAAATCTTGGCAAAGAATAGAAATAGCAAAGTAGAGAATTAGGAAATGAATATAAGACAATAGAATTTAATCAATCTAGAAAATAGAAGGAAACAAAAAGAAGATAAAAATAAATGGCAGAGTTTCAAGACCTGTAAGACGAAATACCTACCACATTAAAAAGAGAAAAGAGACAATTGGTAATAAATTTTAAATGTTTAAAGAAATAATGACTGAAAATGTCTTAAATATGGTAAAGTATATACATTTACAAATGCAAAAAATTTCAATGAAACCCAATACATAGTATTATCCTACTTGGATATCATTATGTATCCAAGTTTATTATTGGATTAAGTCAAGTGGGCCTTAGAAAGAATCACTACAAACAAAACTAGTCAAGCTGATGGAATTCCAGTTGAGCTATTTCAAACCCTGGAAGATGATGCTGTGAAAGTGCTGCACTCAATATGCCAGCAAATCTGGAAAACTCAGCAGTGGCCACAGGACTGGCAAAGATCAGTTTTCATTCCAATCCCAAGAAAGGCAATGCTAAAAAATGCTCAAAAAACCACACAATTGCACTCATCTCACACACTAGTAAAGTAATGCTCAAAATTCTCCAAGCCAGGCTTCAGCAATATGTGAACCGTGAACTTCCAGATGTTCATGCTGGTTTTAGAAAAAGCAGAGGAACCAGAGATCAAATTGCCAACATCCGCTGAATCATGGAAAAAGCAAGAGAGTCACAGAAAAACATCTACTTCTGCTTTATTGACTATGCCAAAGCCTTTGACTGTGTGGATCACAATAAACTGTGGAACATTCTGAAAGAGATGGGCATACCAGACCACCTGACCTGCCTCTTGAGAAACCTATATGCAGGTCAGGAAGCAACAGATAGAACTGGACATGGAACAACAGACTGGTTCCAAATAGGAAAAGGAGTACGTCAAGGTTGTATATTGTCACCCTGCTTATTTAACTTATAAGCAGAGAACATCATGAGAAATGCTGGGCTGGAAGAAGCACAAGCTAGAATCAAGATTGCCAGGAGAAATATCAATAACCTCAGATATGCAGATGACACCACCCTTATGGCAGAAAGTGAAGAGGAACTAAAAAGCCTCTTGATGAAAGAGAAAGAAGAGAGTGAAAAAGTTGGCTTAAAGCTCAACATTCAGAAAACGAAGATCATGGCATCTGGTCCCATCACTTCATGGGAAATAAATGAGGAAACAGTGGAAACAGTGTCAGACTTTATTTTGGGGGGCTCCAAAATCACTGCAGATGGTGATTGCAGCCATGAAATTAAAAGACGCTTACTCCCTGGAAGAAAAGTTATGACCAACCTAGATAGTATATTCAAAAGCAGAGACATTACTTTGTCGACTAAGGTCCATCTAGTCAAGGCTATGGTTTTTCTAGTGGTCATGTATGGATGTGAGAGTTGGACTATAAAGAAAGCTGAGCACCAAAGAATTGCTGGTTTTGAACTGTGGTGTTGGAGAAGTCTCTTGAGAGTCCCTTGGACTGCAAGGTGATCCAATCAGTCCATCCTAAAGGAGGTCAGTCCTGGGTATTCATTGGAAGGACTGATGTTGAAGCTGAAACTCCAATATTTTGGCCACCTGATGTGAAGAGCTGACTCATTTGAAAAGACTCTGATGCTGGGAGGGATTGGGGGCAGGTGGAGAAGGGGACGACAGAGGATGAGATGGCTGGATGGCATCACTGACTCAGTGGACTTGGGTTTGGGTGGACTCTGGGAGTTGGTGATGGACATGGAGGCCTGGCGTGCTGCGGTTCATGGGGTCACAAAGAGTCGGACACGACTGAGTGATTGAACTGCACTTCAACATCATTTGTTGAAAAGTTTTTCATGTTTTTATGCCTTTATCAAGTATCAGTTGCTGATATTGAACAGGTTTGTTTCTGGATTCTTGACGCTGATACTGGACTATCTTGATTACTATGTGTGTGTGTATTATATATTGTATATTTTATATATATATATAGTTTCAGTTTTCCAGTTCTTCTGCCTTTCCAAATAAACAGTAGGATAATCTTGTCTATATCTGTAAAAATTCTTACTAGGATTTTGATAGAAACTGTATTAAGCCTCTAGGTCAAAAATTTTCCCTGTGGCTCAGATCGGTGGGTAAAGAATTTGCCAGGAAATCATGAGAACTGGGTTCAGTCCCTGGGTTGGGAAGATCCCCTGAAGAAGAGAATGGCTACCCACTAAAGTATTCTTGCCTAGAGAATCCCATGGACAGAGGGGCCTGGCGGGTTACAGTCCATGGGGTTACAAAGAGTCAGACATGACTGAGTGACTAACACTTTCACTTTTTTTCTGGGTCAGTTAGAGAAGAACCTATATCTTTACTGTGTTGAATCTTGCAATCCGTTATCCTCTTCAATTGCCTTAATCAGTATTTAGTCTTTGTAAGATAAAATTACTATATTTGTTATATATAACTAAGCTATTACTTTTTTTGAGTAACTGTAAATTGTATTGTGAATTTCAATGTCCTAGTTTTCATTTTTATATATAAAAATATAGTTGATTTTTGTGATTATTTTGTATTTTGTGACCTAGGTGAACTCACTATCTCTAAATTTTTGTAGATTTGTGGGATATTCTAGGAAGTCATACCATTTGTGAATGTGGACAGTTTTATTATTTTCCTTCCTATCTGTATATCATTAACCTCAGCCTTGATTTATTACACTAGCTAGCACTCCCAGCATTATGTCAACTAAGAGTGGTAATAGTAGACAACCTTCCCATCTTATTCTAGGGTTAAATAATTTATTCTTTCACATTGCATATAATATTGTAGGTTTTTTTGTAGACCTTTTTTTTTTAATAAATTGAACAAGTTCCACTCTAGTCCTATTTTTTCTTAATAGTGTTTATCATGAATAGGAATTGAACTGTGTAAAATTCTTTTCATACGTCATTTGATAATGTGATTTTTTAGTGTGTTATGTTGGATTATACTGATTAAGCTTCAAGTATGAAATGGCCTTTCAGTCTTAGAATAAACACAACTGATCATAGTCTATAGTACTTTCTATATACTGCTGAATTATATTTGCTAATAATTTTTACATCAATATTGATGAGGGATGTGACCTGTAGTATTATTCATTTTAGTTCTGCCTTAAACTAAAATTGAGAAATATTTTTTCCTTCTCTGTTTGCTGGAAAATATTATTTAGAATTGGTGTTAATTATCCAATAAAATCATGCAGACCTGGAGATATCATTTTTTGTGAGTTTGCAAATTACATACCTTATAACTATATGATTATTGTAATTATCTGTTTCACATTGACTGAGTTGTATTAACTGGGTTTTTTCTTTTTTTTAAGGAATTGGTCCATTTCATCTAAGTTATCAAGTCTATGGATTAGAAGTTGTGCATAGTATTTTTTTTTTAATAAGAATGTTCCCTGTAACTTAATTTCTCTATTTGTAAGAGTGAAATATTAGAAATTTCAAATATAAGCTAATTAATGATATATTCATTTAGTGAAACTGGTACCCACTAAGATCTCGGTAAATATTGGTTAATAAATGGACTGATATATTGTTACATGGAAAAAAGCAAGTGGTAGAACTGCACATGTGGCATGGTCCTATTTTTGAAAAAAAGGTTATAAAACCTAAGTTCTGTAATGATATCTTTGATTTCACTTCTAATATTATTAGTTTGTGTCCTCTTTCTTTTTTTTTTATGTTTCACTGGGGTTTTGTCTATTTCATTGATCTTTTCGAAGAACCAGCTTCATTAATATTGTCTGTTTTCACTGTCATTGATTTATACTCTTATCTTTGTTATTTCATTTATTCTGCCTAATTTGGCTTATTTTATTCTTCTTTTTATAGTTTCTTGTCATGGAGCCTATATTGATTTGAGACCTACTCTTTCAAATGTTTGCATATAATGGTATAATTTGCCCTCTCAGCACTAGTTTAGCTGCGTCTTACAAAGTTTGAAATACTGTATTTTCATTTTCACTCGGTTCAATGCATTTTTAAAACTGTCCCTTGAGACTTCATCTTTGATCTATGTGTAATGTGGAAATGTTTTGCTTAGTTTCCAAGTGTTTGGATATTTTCTTATTTTTTAAAAATCAATTTCTAGGTGATACTACTGTGGCAGACAGTATACTTTATATGATTTCAAAATACACTCTGTATGGTTTCAAACCTTTTAAATCTCTTGAGGTTTATGTTCCAAGATATGGTTTACCTTAGTATAAGTTTCACAGGCAGTAGAAAAGGATGTGCATTCTGCTGTTCTTGGTGGCTGCTGCTGCTAAATCCCTTCAGTCGTGTCCGACTCTGTACGACCCCATAGACGGCAGCCCACCAGGCTCCCCCGTCCCTGGGATTCTCCAGGCAAGAACACTGGAGTGGGTTGCCATTTCCTTTTCCAATGCATGAAAGTAAAAAGTGAAAGGGAAGTCGCTCAGTTGTGTCCAACTCTGAGTGACCTCATGGACTACAGCCAACCAGGCTCCTCTGCCCATGGGACTTTCCAGGCAAGAGTACTGGAGTGGGGTGCCACTGGAGTGTTCTATAAATGTCATTTATATCCTATTGGTTGATGGAGTCAGTTTTTCTATGCTTTCTGATATTCTGTGCAGTTTTTCTACAATTATTGAAAGAAGAGAGTTGAATAATCCATCTACCAGTGTCATCATTTTGCCAGTTTCAATGCAGTTTAGAAAATTTACTTCTCTTCTTTACTTTCCCCCCTTTATACTAATAGTATAGTTGCCTGTGCTATTTGCTTTGCTGAAATTTAGAACCAAATCATACAGTGTTAAAATTTTTGTTTCCACTATCAAATATCAATCAGACAACTCAAGATGGAAATGAAAATCTATTGTATTTTCCTATATTTTCCCTTACTGTCTTCTTTCTTCCTTCTGATATTCAAGTTTCCTTCTTTCATTACACCTTTCTTCCTGTAGCCAATTTTAAGGTAGTTCTGCTTGTGACAAATTCTCTTAGTTTTCTTGCAACTGAGACTGTCTTGATTTCCCCCTCATTCCTGGAGGATATTTTCACTAGATATAGAATTCTGGGTTTACATTTATTTTCTTTCAGCACTTGAAAAATGGTGTCACTTCCTTCTGGACTCCATGATTTTGGGTGTGCAACCGACTACCATTTAAATTGTATTTCTACTATGGGCAGATTTTTTTCTCTTTCTCTGCTATTAAGATATCTTCTTTGTCTTTAACTTTGGGAATTTGATTCTGCTGTGTTTCAGTTGATTTCCTTGATTTTTTTCTGTAAGGAGTTTGCTCAACATCTTGAATCTCCTGCCAGATTTGATCAGTACCTTTCAAGTAGCTTTTCACCTGTATCCTCTTTTACCACCCCTCTAGGACTCTGATGACACTGAATTCATATTTTTGTTGTATTCACACAGGTTGCTGAAGTGCTATTCATTTTGTGTGTTTTTTAGCCCATTTTCTCTCTGTTGTTCGGATTAAATAACTCCCATTCTGTTTTCCAATTCACAGATTCCTTCCTGTTCCCACTACATCCATCCATTGAACTGTTTATTTCATTTACTTCATTTATTGTTCTAAAAATACTGTTTGGTTTTCTTTATATCTCCTATGTCTTTGCTGAGACTCTTTTTGCATTTATTTCAAGTGTGTTTGTAATCACTTATTGAAGCATTTTATGATGGGTACTTTAAAATATTTGCTAGAATCCTTATATCTCAGTCATTTTGGTGTTGACATCTTTGGATTGTCTTTTTGATTTAGTGTGAGATCGTCTTGGTTCTTAGATGCTGAGTGATATGTCATTAAAAGATGAACATCTTACCCATTATGTTACGGGACTCTGAATCTCACTTAAACCTTCTGTTTTAGCTGACTTTTTTTGACACTGCTCCAGCAAGGAATGAGAAACTGTGGCTTCATTAGTGTCAGATCATGGGAGACATCCAATTTCCCCACTTGGCCTCCATTAATCACAGAGAGGCAGGGGAGGTGCTTCTCCTTACTGACAGACAGGGATGAGAGTTTTCACTCCCAAACAAGTTGTCACTGATATTTCACTGGCTGGGAAAGGGTAGGAATGCATTGTTACTGCTCATTGTATGGTCTATACTGATGTCACAGAGTGCACTGTGAAAGCCCTGAATCTCTACGAGATCTTCTTTGAAAATATGCCAGTGGGAATATGGAGTGTTACTACCGGAGAGGGATAGAAATATAGGCGTCCTTCCTCTACCATGGTCTCTACTGAAACTGGTGGAAGATATGGAAGAGTCTTGTTATCCTGTGATGGACTGGTACTGTTTCTTATTCAGGATGTCGCCTTTACTGGCATAAGCCTATGAAAGGCTTGGGGTGCTTCACTGCAGACTGGGATGGTATCTAGGTTGCCTGCTTGGCCTTTGCTGGCATGAGTGAGAATAAGGACATTTTTTTTTTTTTCCTGTGTTGTTTGTTGGGGATAGAGCAGTTATTCTCTAAAGTTTCTTTCTTGCTATGCTGTTCCTTCACTGGCCCTTTGGCTAAAGGGATCAAGCTTTTGTTACTTTTTCCCCCCACTTTTGGGATTTCTAAGTTGCTGGCTCCTCCATTTTAAACTGTGGGATATATGAGGTATAAAGAACATGCAGAAAACCAATTGTGTCCCAACTAGCTGGGCTGCCATCTTCTCTTCAGTTTTCTGTCTTCTTTTAATCCAGCCTTTTACATCTACATGCATGCGTGTGCTCAGTTGCTGAGTCATGCCCAGCTCTTTGTGACTCCATTGACTGTAGCCCACCAGGCTCCTCTGTCCATGGAATTTTCCAGGCAACAATACTGGAGTGGGTTGTCATTCCCTTCTCCAGGGGATCTTCCTGACCCAGGGATTGAACCTACGTCTCTTGCATTGACAGATTCTGTATCACTGAGCCACCTTAAGGCCTTTTAGATCTACTTAGGATGTGAAGTTGCTTAGTCATGTCCGACTCTTTGCAACCCCATGAAATGTAGCTTATCAGGCTCCTCCATCCATGGGATTTTCTAGGCAAGAGTACTGGAATGGGTTGCCATTTCCTTCTCCAGGGGATCTTTCCAACCCAGGGATCGAACCCAGGTCTCCCACTTTGCAGGCAGATGCTTTACTGTCTGAGCCACCAGGGAAGCCCGAGATCTACATAGTCTTACACATAAGAAAAGCTGCATCTAATTCAATTTCCTAGAATCAGGAGCCACTAATAATATTTTAATGCAAACTTGAGATGTACTCCACTCTCAGTATTTGCTAGTTCAGAAACATTGAACCGTAAAATTAGAGGAAAAAAAAAATTTTGTAGTAACACACATGCATGTTTGCTCTCATATCATATTTAAGCCCATGAACATGTCATTACTATGTTAATATCAGAGTCAGAAATAGACACCAAGTGTCTTTTTCTCCCTCTTGGGTTATGTTTTACAGCAACAGCTTATAAAATATTAATTCATTAAAAAAGTATCTACCGGAATATAACCTCTGTGAAGTCAAATACCTAACCCTGAATGTCCAGAGCCCAAAACAGTTCCTAGAACATGTTGAAAGTTCAACAAATAGTTGTTGAATGAGTGACAAAAGTGTACTGAAAATTGTGGCATGAGATTTTTTTTTTTCCTTTTTCTCATGTAAACCTTCTAAAGTGGTATCAGATATCTCCATTTTGAAGATTAAGTAAACAAAGGTTTAAAGAGATTAAATAATTTGACCTAGGTCACAGGGATGGTAAGTGGTGGAGCAGGGTTCAAATCTTTGTCTAACTGCAAAGTTTATGTTCCTTCTTCTAAGCCAAGCCACTTATCACAGGGAGAACAAAAGGAAAGAAAGACCCCTGCCTTTACAAAATTATCCTTTCTAACTTCCCTGTTCCTCAAATTTGGGTTGATGGGCCCACCACTAAACCACAGGAGCTTGCAGTGAAAAAGTTCTCTGCTATTTTCTGAAAAGTAAGCAAACAAACTGAAGCCCAGAAACATTGAGAAGCAAAATAATAACTATAGCATGAACAGTGTAATGGCTCCAAAGAGACAACAAATGAAATCAAGAACGGTAGCATAATGAATGAATGATTTACTATCTGTATCAAAAAGTAACCATGAGAGCCCATAAGCCTCAGCAAATAAACATTGTTTTACATGTACTTTCTTGGGATTTGGGATGTAATTCTACTGAATAGCGGCCACTTAGTCACTTTTTAATTACCCTAGCAGAATTTTTCCAAGGTTTAACTTCCTTTTACTTGCATTTAAGTTTTTCATCCTTTGTTTTCTGTTTTATGACTACTAAAACACAAACCAGTTAAATGTCACTAGTATCCTGTTTCATGAATGTGTGCAGGATGATGGGGAGAAGGGAGTTAGAGCTCCATAAAGTTTATCTAGGTAATCTGTCATTTCCCAAGTCCCAAACCTCACCATATTTTCCAGCAGTCCATGTGACAGCTGTATCTAAATCCAGATTCAATCAGTGCTTCATGTCAACTAACACAATCCCTTAAGCACAGCTTATGTGAGTTTATATTATTCCACTAGCGACAGACAAAAGCATACTTTCTGCCAACAGTGAAACACTTTGAGACAAAGATAAAAGATGAGCCACAGATAAAAGAGGCTTTCCTGTTCAATGGCTATGTTTTCATGATAGCATTTATCTCACAAACAAAATTACAGATTGGATTAATCACTTATTCTGGAAAAGGCAGTAAAATTTAGGGCATCCTAGTAAAACAGGGTATCTACAAGATGAATGTTTTGCAATATGTGCTTTTAAAAGTTGTCTTGAATGATTTATTTGCATTCCGGTGCTTATGAATCACACCAGGGGCAAATTGTTTTCTGTGTGGTTTAAAAATCATTGGTATGCAAATAGGCTATGAGCTGAATTTAGCCAAGCAAAATGAGGCTATGCTTGTTAATCAAAGTAGATTGTGAAAATTTGGCAAAGAGCTTGAAGCTGGAGTTATTCTTGGTACTGTAAGGACTTTCAGTGCCATATTTTGTTTTTATCCTTTCCCTTAATTATAGGGAAGGCAAACAATTATACCTTTAGATCCTTTTGGCCCATTTATACTCAAAGACCCAATTTCCTACTATTCTCACCCTCCTTATTTTTCCTGCTTTAGTTGTCTTGTCCCTTTTTTTTTTTTTTTTGCAAAGGACTGTGCACAGGCTCACCCCAGAGCCTTTGCACTGCTGTTCTCTGAGAGAATGTTTCTTCCCAAACACTCACAAAGTCAGCTCTCTTCTGGTCTCTGCCCAAATGTCCACATGTCATCCAAGACTTTCCTAGAACCCTGTTTAAAATAATGAACCCCTTCTTTCACTACCTGGTCCTTCTAATCTCTTTCCTTGCTTTATTTGATTTCTTTGCCTTTGTGATGTACTCTATATTCATTGACTTATTTGTTTATTTTCTCTCTCTTCTCATATTTTCCTTATCTCTTGCATAACATACCACTCCAAAACAATGGCTTAAGAACAATAAGAATCCCTTGTTTTGTTCATGCATTTGGTGGTTGGAGGGGTTAGCTACCGGGTTTTCTATGAGATCGCCCATGCAGTTACACAGTTACATACAGCTGGAGTGCAGAATCAGACTCACTTCCTCACATGTTCCACACTTGCAGACTTGAACATCTGGGGGCTGGAAAACCCTGGTTTTTTATATGTATCTGAGTGCTCTCTTTCCAGCGTGGCAGCGTTAGGATAACTAGGAATCTTGCATGGAGACTCAGGATTCCAAAGCCAGTGGAAAGAGAGAAAAGTTATTTTGCCTTTTGTGACCTCGTCCTGGACTGCAAACAGCACATAACTCCTGCTGAATTTTATTCACTGAGTGAGTCACAGAGGCCTGCCCAGTTTCCAGTTCCAGTGGAAGGGAGAGAAATCCCAGCTCCTGGTGCACGTGTGTCAGGGGTCTACAGGAAGAGTGGGGACCAGAAATATGCTGTGGTCAATTTTTAAAAAGACAACCTGTCACTATTACAAAGTAATGTCTACCTGGGTAAGGGCTTTATCTAGGTACCTTTTATATCCAGTCTTCTTCTTTTTTTTAATGACCAAATAAATAAATGAATGAAAGGAAAACCTAAAAAATATGAGTAAAAACCAATTGTGCATGCCCAATGTTTCCAATATTTTAATAGCATGAGAGAGGAGATCATGAAAAGGCTCATGACTATGTGCTTAAAAGATGCTGTGATTCGAGAATGCCAGGAGGCAAGTTCTGCCCTTTAATACAGTATGAACCAGAGCTGACAGGAGTGGAAAAATTCCAAGTCTTCAGTTTAACCGGCTCATCCTTGGTTTCTAATCCCCTGAGCTGAGGGGAAAGATAATCAGAGGTTTGAGTGCCACTTCATGGTCATCGTTTTTCTCGGACACTGTGAGTTAAGTTGAAATAAAACGTAGTCATCATGTTTCTGATGGTCTAGAACACACTCACCTATCACTGTATGTTTTTGGAAAAACAAATTATTCTCCCTTTTGTGAAGGGTGCCTGGATCATTGCGTTCAATTCTTAAACTGGAGCTGAAGAAGATGCTTGTGGTGCTTCAGTCTCTGGAATCTGAGCCCAGCCGGCAATAGCCACCCTCTTGGAGCTTATTACCATCGGTGTCTCATCGCCAGGTTGCCTTCCTGAGAAAGGAACTCTCAGATCCTTGTGGGACCCTATTTACAAAGAAGACTTTGAGAGGCTGGTTAATAGAGCAATAAATGTTGCACACCAAAAAAAAAAAAAAAAAAGTCCAGAATTCAGGCATGGGCAGTTCTAGGCGGTTCTGCCTCCAACTGCTCACAAGGCTTCAATCAAGATGTCAGTCAGAGCTGCAGTTATCTGAAGGCTTGACTGCAGCTGGGAGGACCCACTTTTCTGGTGGTTCAGTCACACAGCCAGCAAGCTGGTGCTGCCTCACCATGCCCACCTCTCTGTGCTGCTTGAGTGTCCTCAGGGTGTGGTGGTTTTCTCCCCACAGTGAGCAGTTCTAGAAAGCAAGCAAAAGCCACCTCAAGCATCACATTTTGTCAATCCCATCATGTTCTATTGGAGAAGGAAATGGCAACCCACTCCAATAATCTTGCCTAGAGAATTCCATGGACAGAGGAGCCTGGCAAGCCACAGTCCATGGGGTTGCAAAGAGTCAGGCATGGCTGAGCAGCTATCAGTATCACTCACTCAGCATATTCTATTCCTTAGAAATTTTCTTCATTAGAGGAACAATGAATAGATCTGATAGCTTTGCTCAAAATAGAAAATGAATCTTGGGAAATTCAAGCACATTACTTATGAAAGCAAGCAATATTAATGGCTAGCTTTAGAAATCAAACCGCCAACAAAGGAAGAGTTTATTAACCCAGGATTTTTTTTTTTTTTTTTTTTTTTTTTGCTGAAGATACTGATAAAGAAACTTACCTGGGCTGCAAGAAAGACCAGCTGTATGCTTTCTGGAGCTCATCACTTCTTCCAGCCAAAGCAAGGCTGGGAGGGCGCCAACAGGGTGAAGCAGACATCAGCCTAACCAGTCTAAAATTCCCTCTCAAGCTGTCATAGATTCTAGTGGTTTTTATAATGTCTTCTCCCAAAGATATGGCAGACTGCATCTCCTCTCAGACCAGGAACCATCCCCACTGTGGTCTCAACCTTTGAATGTGTCTGTCTCTTCTCTCATCCCCTTTCTTAATTCCTCCTTTCTCTTTCCCTTTCTGTCTCACAGGAACCACCTTTAAATCACAGAGCCATTCTCTCTACACCATGACTCAGCAAAATGCTCAGGCCTCCAAGTTTTGCCTGAATACATAAAGGAAGGCTCTTGAAATTAAAACAACTCTTTCCTCATTCAACAACAACAACAACAACAACAAGATTCTGTCCTTCTTTTAAGTAGAATTCTCCATTAAATCACTTTTTCTTTATTAACATAGCTTGACCAAATTCAGGATGAGTCAGTCATCTCAAGTTTGAAGTGGATATTTCCACTTCAATCTTGATTTCATAAATAATTCGAGGACCAGAATAGACCACAAAGAGAGTATGTTACAACGTTTTCCCCTTCAGTTTGCATGATTTGTTATTGTTTCTTATAGGAGGCTCAGGAACACTCCATAATTAATTACTCAATTTGAGACAAGATCCTTGACATGAGACTAGCTTTTTATTCCTCAGAATTATTTATTTAATGCTTAGCACAATCTCTAGCACAGAAGAGGTTTGTAATGTTTTTTAGAGGGGCAATGAGTGAAAATTATTACCAAATTTATAAGTACAAATTGAAGAAATTTAAAAAGTCTTAAGTTTCAAAGGGAGCATTAAATTCATAAAGAAATTTGTTATATACTATCTTAGTTTGCATTAGACTTGTTTATCTTTTAAACTGTGCTAGATATAAAAGTTTTAACTGCTTCTCAACTTTTTGGCTAAGATCAAGTGTGGATATAAAAGTTTTATGATATGACTCATTTTTATTATCATTTACTGGTAAGATGCTAAAAATACAATTAAATTACCAGAAGGCATAGCATAGAAAGGTCAATTTAAAACTAGATACTACAGTCTTTGAGAAAAAGTTCAGTTATTCTTTTCAGAATGCACTTTATATTTATATTTTTCAACATTATGTTTTGCTCCATGTTATTTTCCATATCCTATAATAGCTTGAAAGAGAAGTGAAAGTGAAGTCGCTCAGTCGTGTCTGACTTCGCGACCCCATGGACACTAGGCTCCTCTGTCCATGGGATTTTCTAGCTTAAGTTCTCCTAAAATGCATTTTATTCTAAAATACATTTCTTTTGAAACGCTTATGTTTCTTGTTACTGGTGTATTTTTATCAAGTTTGTTTCTCTCAGTCAATAAGCTAGTAAGTTCTCTAAGCCATCTGAAGTCTAAATGCGAACACTAATCAGGATCTGGATGTATAATGCATTCCTTGGTCTGATTGTGTTTAGTGCATGTGAACATCTGGTTAATTAAAAACCTGTCAAAATGTGAGACTTGCCATTAAGTTTACCTGAATTTTATATAGACAATACTCTTGATTTCTCTGACTTTGCCTTCAAATGCCAAAAACTAAATTTGGAAGGGGAGATGATGCCAACAAAATGCCTAAGTGCCATCCATGAAGTATTATAACATGCTTCATACAGTGCTTTATCTTTTAAGGAAAAGTCCATTAATTGGTCTATACAAGTTAAAGGGAAAAATTGTCAAAAAATTGAGAAGATGGAAAACATAAACTAACTTTTAGCACTAGTCTTTTAACAAATTAAAAACTGAATATAATTTGAACCATCTACAGTAAAGCACATCAACTGACAAAATATGTGAAAACAGTAATTTCAGTTTATTAAAAATTAAAAAGTTATGGAATTCCTTGGGGAAAATTCCTTCCTTTCCTTTTTTAAAAATTATTCTTTTATTATGATTCTTTTAAACTTTTCGTGTGCATTTATGACATACTCAAATTTGTGTAGCTTGTGTGCACAAATGTATTTGCATGTGCAAGTGTAGTATACAAGAAATATAGGCATAAAAGAGTACAAATCTAGAGAATAAAAACTTACTATATATGGAATATACAGTGGAATAAAGACTTACTGATTGGAAATAAATGCCGTGTGATCCCAGATTTATCTTCTGAACTTCTGAGATTGATTTTATAAGATAGAAATACTTTCCATGATTTCTTCATAAGGTAAATTAGTTTCAAATAAAAGAAGAGGAGGGAGTCTTTTTAAAAGCACAAGTTAATTATTCATTTCTAAACAGAGTGAAGTAACATCTTAAAAAGTAGTTAGGTTACAAAATCACATGTAATCAAAATTACTCTTGAAAAACCACAACAGTTAATTTTGCTTGTTTGTTTTTAGCATTTTAGTTCTGGAGAAATAATTTCAAAAGCCAAAGACTTGAAAATTAAACACAGAAATGTTTCTCTCATTCCAGGGTTTCTTTCTTGCTTTTTCCTCATTTTTTCCTTCCTTATTTTCCTCTCTTTCCCAGTTTCAATGAGAATGTAGTAATATTTGTGTAAACTAAATGGATGTGTGCTAAGACTCTGTTTCACAAATAAACTCCACACTGTAATTATGCCTTAATTATGTGGAACATAATTTCAGTTGACTGATGGTGTAAAAACTGGGTCTGGTGGCTGCAGTGCATCAGAGTCCATCATGATGAGAACCAATTTCTCAGTATTTGGTGCTATTTAAAGGGAAAACAAATATCTTCATGCTAGAAATTTTTGCCAAATAGAGACTGAATATATTGTGCAGACATTATTTATGCCTGAATGATTTTCAACATATCTGTCTTTGTTTTAAAAACTAGTCTTTCTCTCTTTTCATCCTTTTTTTTTTTAAACAACTAGCAGAGCTTAATTTTTTTATGGCCTCTGTTAGTGGTTTCAGCAAACTTAACAGTGCAATCAATTAAAATGTCTTTGGCAAGCCAACTGAGGTTAAAATCCTATACTGCTGATGGCTTATTTAAGGACCTTTCCTTGACACTTATGGTATATAATTCAATATAATGTACCAAGTTCAATAATGAGATTAGCTGGTTATTCTGCACAGTTGAATAAGAAGTTGACTGTTTGGTTTAACTGTAATTGGCATGTGATGAAGTTAACTACAAAAAAGATATGAACAACCAAAATCTTGTCAAGATATGAATGTGCCTGTCTATTAATGGAAATGATAACTGAAATATTGACAATGATTTATGATTTTAAAATTGGCCCCTTATCATTAATGCCTGTCATAGAACTGTCCAATGGAGTATTATTCTTACTTTTTATAGATGAGTAAAGTGAGATTCAGAAAATTATGTTTTGAGTACAAGATCACACTTTAAAGTACAAGTCCTGGAGGACAAACCCATTTGTCTGATGGGAAACGTGTATGAATCATTTCTTGGGAAAGATATATATAATATATATGTGCACATAATAGATATTGTTATATAAAATATAATTAGATATAGAATATTTGTAATTTGGAGTAGAAAATACAAAGAAAGAAAACAATATTATATAGCATTATGTTAAAAAGTATGCATTTTCCAGTCATATGGCCATTGACAAAATCCAAATGCCCTTACTTCCTAGCTGTATAAGCCACCATGAGCCTGAGTTACTCTAAAACAAATAGGGAAAATTGGAATAGTTTTATATCTAATAAGAGTTACTTACTGTAAAGTAATTAGATTGCATTTGGCATGTAACAAATGATAAACAATAATAGTGAGGGAGAGGAGAAAACATAAGAATTTATCCCTCTGTTGAAAAGTTTGAAAGTTAGCCATTAGCTATTTTATCAGGCCAGTGCTTGTGATAAAATATCTAAAAAATAAATGAATAATCACAATCTATTTTTTAAGATGTTGAAAGTGTGATATCAATAAGAACTAGAGGAGATAAAATTACATAGTGGAAAGAGCCCTTTTTACATGATCTCACAGTTACTACCATGCCTTGGAATCATTTGCTGATTCTGAGCATAAGCAGAAAATTGGGCTTAACCATGGGGCCTGGACTCTCCTGAGGTAAAAGGAGTCTAGAGGAGCTTTTGACTATTACATAGGCTGCTATGCTTTAGAAATCTTCCCTGATAGCTAGTTGGTAAAGAATCCACCTGCAATGCAGGAGACCTCAGTTCAATTCCTGGGCCAGGAAGACCCCTGGATAAGGGATAGGCTACCCACTCAAGTATTCTTGGGTTTCCCTTTTGGCTCAGCTGGTAAAGAATCCATCCACAATGCAGGAGGCCTGGGTTCAATCCCTGGGTTGGGAAGATTTCCCTGGAGAAGGGAAAGGCTCCCCACTCCAGTATTTTGGCCTGGAGAATTCCATAGACTGCATCCATGGGGTCGCAGAGTCGGACACAACTGAGCGACATTCACTTTCTCATGCCTTAGGAGAACCAGTGTATCTCAAGTGTGTCTTTCTGATCAGAAATTTGTTGAGTGACTTGTTTGTGTCTGTGGTATTGATGATGGTGGTGGTGGCTAGAGACTTAGATTGTTAACTTCTAAAATGCTGAATAAAATCTGTTGTGCATGGACACTTAGGAGATAAAATCCCACTAGAGCCAGGGGCTTGCTTCAAATAAATGGTTAATCCCCAGGACAAGATATTTGCCAGATATTGAAGCAGCAGATGTCAGGAATCAATAGAGCTGAAACAAAACAAAACCAGATCCCTCCTGTAAATTACCTATAGTCTTTCACCAGCCAATCAAAGACCTCCTATAAGAGGATCTTTGTACAAGTTCCTCTTACAAAGGCCATGCAAGAGGATCAAGGATAAACCAGAAATGACAAAGGCTTACTAAGTTCCAAACTAAATGAATTACCCAAATCATTCCTTGATTGGATTGAGGTGATCAATTGATCATCTAATCTGCTGAACAGAGGAAAAGTCAATCTTTTCTACAGGTGAAAGAAGGGGAATATATTCATAGTCTGTCTAATTCCTCTAGACACTGAGACTTACATTAAAAAAATTAAAAGATGTGAGTAAGGAGAAAATGTGATGGATAGTAGAGAGAAGAAAAATAAGTGATAGGAAAGACCTCAAAAAATCTGATATTGAAATTATCAGGCAAAAACTTTAATATAACTATTATGCATATATTAAAGAAAATAGATGAAAAGACAAAACAAATAAAGACTGAACAATTTGCACAGAATTACAGTCTACATAATTAAAATAGTACTTCGGAAATTTAAAATTACAGTGTTTGAAATTAAGACTTCATTGGATGGATTTATCATCAGATTAGACATAGTAAAAGATAAGATAAATAAATTTGAAGCTAGAGCAATGGAAAACATTCAAACTCAAGCACAGACAGAAAAAAAAAGAAATGATAAAAGCTAGTTTTTATAAACCTTGAGTACAGAGTCATGGCATAGCATGCATGTAACTAGAGTACCAGTAGGAGAGAACAAGAGAAAATAAGATTAAAAGCAACTTTGCAAGATAGAATATTTAGGATTACATTTAAGAATTGACTTGGGATAACCCACAGAATGAGAACCTCATTAAACCTCTTCAGACAGTATATATTTACAGCTACAAATATACATGCTGAGGCATATATCAGAGAGAAAAAAAATTAGACAAGTTAGATTTTTCAAATAGTCTGAAGAAAAAATGCACATTATATTTCTTAAAGAAGTAATGTAATATTGATAAGTGACTTTTTTCTTCCGGTTTCACTGAAATATAGTTGACATATAACACTGCATAAGTTTAAGGTGTACAACATAATGGTTTGTTGTGCACATTTCATGAAACATTGCTACAGTAGTAGAGTGAACATCTGTCATCACATATAGATACAAAGTTAAAGAAATAATTTTTTTCCTTGTGTCAAGAATTTTTAGGATTTACTCTGTTAACAACTTCCATACATAGCATATGACATTTACTTAAATTTATCATATTGTACATTACATCCTTAGTCCTTATCTCACATGAATCCATTCTCCCTCCAAATCCCCTTTTACATTGATCAGAGTTCCCGGTGCTATACAGTAGGACATTTTGGGTTATCCATTTTAAATATAGCAGTGTGTATATGTCCATCCCAAACTTCCTAACTATCTGTTTTTCCCATTCGTCCCCCTCAGCATCAGTCCTTCAAATGAGTATTTAAGGTTGATTTCCTCTAGGACTGACTAATTTAATCTACATGCTGTCCAAGGGATAATCAAGACCTGTATTACATTTTGTCTTACCTCTATTGACTTGTATTCTTAATTTATAATATATTCTAAATACAAATCCTGTACTGATATGTAACAATACTTTCCCCCATTCTTTCAGCCTTATTTATGCTATCTTTTGCCAAAAAGATATTTTACAATTAGATGTATACAGATTTTTAAGGTACAGTTTTTGCTAAGGCTGTACATTGTCATCCTGCTTATTTAACTTATATGCAGAGTACATCATGTGAAATGGTAGGCTGATCAAGATGAATCATAAGCGGGAATCAAGATAACCAGGAGAAATATCAACCACCAGATATGCAGATGATACCACTCTAATGGCAGAAAGTAAAGAGGAACTAAACAGCCTCTTGATGAGGGTGAGAGAAGAGAATGGAAAAACTGGCTTGGAACTCAACTTTCAAAATAAACTAAGATCATGGAATCTGGTCTCATCATTTCATGACAAACAGAAAGAGAAAAAGTATAAGTGGTGACATATTTAATTTTCTTAAGCTCCCAAATCACTGTGGATGTTGACTGTAGCCATGAAATTAAAAGACACTTGCTTCTTGGAAAGAAAGCTATGACAAACCTAGATAGTATATTAAAAAGTAGAGACATCACTTTGTCAAAAAGGTCAGTATAGTAAAAGCTATGATTTTTCCAGTATTCAGGTATAGATGTGAATTGGACCATAAAAGGAGACTGAGCATTGAAGGACTGATGCTTTCAAATTGAGGTGCTGGAGAGGACTCTTGAGAGTCCCTTGGACTGAAAGGAGAACCAATCAGTCAATCCTAAAGGAAATTGACTGTAAATAGTCATTGGAAGAATGCTTCCAATGCTGAAGCTCAAGTTCCAGTACTTTGGTCACCTGATATGAAGAGCTAACTCATTGGAAGAGACCCTGAGGCTGGGAAAGATTGAAAGAGGGAGGACAAGGCAGTTGCAGATGATGAGATGGTTGTATGTTATCACTGACTCAATGGACATGAATTTGAACACACTCGGAGAGATAGTGAAGGACAGGGAAGCCCAGCATGCTACATTCCATGTGTTGCAAATAGTTGGATATGACTTAACAAGTGAGCAACGACAATGACGACAACAGCTTATACTTAAATATTTGAATACTTAAAAACTATATTATACTTAAATACTATATTTATGAACATAGTTCATGTTTTCTGAAAACAATATATTCAGGAATTTATTTAGACTTTATCCAATTTTGTGAATTAATTTGTAATGGATTTACAGTTTTTTGGGGAATAATTCATTTAATAGTTCATCCTTCCAGCATTTGTGTGAAATACAGCTACAACATTTGTCTTTCATTGGTATATTTTTCTCTTCTTTTTTTTAAAAAAAAGCTTATATAGAGGAGAACTGTCATTTAATAAGGGTTTATTTTACAATGAATATCCAGTTGGCAACTATGTTTTAACAGTATCAAACTCAGCCTATGTGTTGTCCTTTGGAAGGATTCTAGAAATTTATTTATTGTCATTTTGAAAAGTCCATTTATTAGTTTTAAAAGGACACATGTCACTCACTGAAAGCAGTGTTTATTTATTTTTTTATCACTTAACTTTTTCTCTTCTGGCACTTGAATTATGCTTTTACATTCAAGTTGCTTTGGGTTTTGATGTCTAGTGAAGCCAGTTGACTCTGTTTTTGTTATTGTTGTTACAAGCTTGTCCCTGCACACAGTATATTGGGAATTATTTTTGAGCCTATTCTCAATTCTTTGTCTTTAATTTTCAAGTAAACTTTTATTTACATTAACTATTGATTTGTATGGTCCTATAGTTTCTCCATTATTTTCTTTTCTATTACTATATTTTATGGCCCTCTTACCCTGATTATGATAATTTTTTTTCCAGTTCTTTTTATCCTACTGCTCTAAAGTTATCTGAAGAGGTCCCCTAATAATTTTATGGCATCTATTTAAACCTATTTTAATACCAAATTTTCTTTTTAAAAATTTGGACTATACTTTATGCTGTAATATGATTATTGACTGCTAGTTTTTTATAAAAGGTATCTGGCAATGGTAGCTAGCCTCAAAATTCTAGACATGTCCAGGTTGTTTATATGATTTTCTAATATGACTAAAAAGAAAGCCTGAGAATCTTGACTAGACATGCCCTAAATAATATCAGATTGCCCTCACAGATGGAGGTCAGTGCTGTACAGAATAGTAACTTGATATATTGTTAAGGTCTGAAAAGAGAAGTCTATAAACATCCAAACAGACAGTGAAAAGAACTGTAGAACTTTCCTACTTCTTATGTTTTTGTGCAAAAAGAACACTTGAATAAATCTCTCCCCATAAAAGGTTGAGAAAGAGAAAGAGGAAAAAAATAATAATAATAAAAACAAAAACTACTTTAATGTATTGTGACATAATGGAAAGAGTGCATCACCTTGAACACTTTATGAAAAATATACTTAACATAATATTTTTAAATTAATAAACTTTATTTTTTAGAGACGTTTTAGGTCCACAACTAAATAGAGCAGAAAGTAGAGTGTTCTCGTATACCCCAGACTCCCACATATGCACAGTATGTGGGTATACATTTTCAGTTCACTTGAGTATGTAATGTATGTAATCAAGAAATGTATTGCTGGCTAGTATGGCAAGAATATGCTTAGTTTTTATAAGATACCACCAAACTGTCTTACATGGTGGTTTAACCATTTTACATTTCTGGCAGCAATGAACTAAACTTCCTGCTACTCCATATCCTCACCAGCATTTTGTGTTGTCAGTATTATGCATTTTGACTAGTCCCATGGATATATGCAATGGTGTCTCATGGTTTTATCTGCATTTCTCTAATAACATATGATGTAAGGCAAATTTTCATATTCTTATTTGCAATCTTTATATCTTCTGAAGTGGTGTTTCTGTTCAAATCTTTGACCCATTTTTTAAGCAAGTTACTTATTTTCTTATTGTTGTTTTGTGAGTTCTTTGTGTATTTTCAATAACAGTCCTTTCTCAGATGCATTTTTTGAAAAACATTTTCTTCCAGTATGTGGTTTGTTTCCTCCTTCTCTTGACATTGCTTTTTGCAGAGCCACAGTTTTAAATTTTGATAAAATTTAAATGATAATTTTTACAAGAAAATACTTTAAAAATTTGTTGTCCCCAAATAAGCAAAAACTTTTGTTGTTGTTTACTCACTAAACTGTATCTGACTCTGTGACTCCATGCACTGTAGCCTGCCAGGCTTTTCTGTCCATGGGATTTCTCAGGGATGAATATTGGTGTGGGTTGCCACTTCTTCCTCTGGGGGATCTTCCCAACTCAGGGATCAAACCCATGTCTCCTGCACTGGCAGACACCTTCTTTACCACTGAGCCACCAGGGAAGCCAATTACAATATTACAGTAAAACAGAAGGAGTCTTTGACCATAAAATGAAACAGCAGATTAGAAAAATAGAGTAGACGGAAATGAGTCAAATTGTCATGAATACTCTCTTTCCAGTGGGGAAAAACAGAACAAGACTAGTCTTAGATTTTAGTCTTCTTCTGTGGTTCCTTCAATTATTGAGAATGAGATTTTGAAGGAGAAAAGCTTTGGAAGTGTTACCTATTTTAATTCTTCTCTTGGTTCTCGTTAAAGACCTCAATTAATTTCAAGTGTAGAAGCATACACAAAAGATCAGTCCACTAAGTTAAAGCTCGAGTTTTACTTACTATGGGAATTAGCTTTACCATATGTATTTAGTACAGTACTTTCATAGGTAGGTTATTTAGATGTTTGATTTTTTTTTAATAGAATAAACTGCTCAGAAATTTTTTTTTTGCACAGAATAAATCTGATACAAAGGCACAAAACTTAAACATAATATTTTACAGAATTATCTTGTATTTAAATTTTTGAGAATAATGTGTGATTCACTTGCTTTACATACTATTCAGGAAAGTTCACTTTCTATTATAAGTTGGAAGACATCAAGAAAGTTTTGTCAACAAACTTCTGGATTGCATAGCTACCCCCTTCCCTGACGTCAACTTCACTTCAGCTTAAGGTTACTTTAAAAAGAGAAAAGCAAGCCATTAGGAAATCAAGAAATCTCTAAACATTGGTTTTAATTTCTTATAAAAATATGTTGTTGATTAAAGAACTTAGTTCACTGTAATAAGAACCTGATATGTACCAGACCAATCTCTTCATCTTTATTTTACTATGTCAGATGTACAAAGTGGGCCATAGGCTAAAAAAGCTAAGTAGAATGTTGAGGCAGTTGAACGATGTTTATGTCATTTATAAGTGGGGTTAGCACAGGTAAATAAAAGTGGTGTGCACCTTAACATGGCAGCAATAAAGATAAAACAGCACTAATGTCAATTGTGTTTAGTCATTCACTAGACAGTAACTCACAAAACATCATCTGAATAGTTTGAATGAATCTAACAAGCAAAATTTAGACATCATCATTATATATTTGCGTACTTTGTATGATTATACAGCAAGCAAAGGAAATATCATTCAAGTATATTGTGGAAGCTACGAAAGCTAGTATGTGCATTTCCTTATGAGGAAGCACATATATTTTCTATAAACATCCATCAACCCAACATGTTACTAATTTAGTTGTGGTAAAATATGATTCATACTTCTTCTGCATATCCCATTAGGATGAGCTTGTAAAGCTGGTTTTCCCTTTAGTAATATTTTTTTTCTCTCAAATTTATTCCTATTATCTTTGGAGATCTATGGGACAAAGGAAGAATTATATACATTCATCCTGATCTTCTCTTTCATTAGATACAGACTTTGTAAAACAGTCTTTATTGGGGGGGGGGGACGTAAACTATAAGAGAGTCAGTCAATTAGATTTTCACACTAGGAAGTAAAGGAAAGTGGCAAGTCTGTCCAAGTAACCTAGAAATTCATGGCATAGAATGGCATAAGTAGAATCAACCTGTGTATACATTTGCTTTCTAAGCCAGGAAGTTCAACTTTAGATGGATGAAGAAATTCTAAAGTCTTATAGTAAGATGTTAGAGAAATGCAACTAGTGTCTCCTCTAAACATTCAGAAAAGAAAAACTGTGGGGAAAAGTTTTAATGCCAACATGGAATTATCTGTGAATACACATTTTTTTCTCAAGTAAAAATTAACCCCTCAAAATGCAGACAAAACACAGAAGGTAACTAAAGACAGTTTCCTTTTTATTCTTTAGTGGGTTTCTCTATGTCAAAAGGAAAAAAAATAGAACTTGTCAGTCAAAAGAATAGAAATTCTCCTAATATATTATCCTTTTCATTATCATCAGTACTGAAAGCTGAATCTGCATGGGTTCATTAACTAAAAAGACTTTGTTTAATCTTTTTTACATCTCACAGTAGAATTTTTATTTAGCATATTGAAACATATTTGGAAGTCACAACTATCTGCAAAATGGACAACAGTTCTAGCATAGAATCATAACTATAGTATAAGATCATCTCAGATTGTTAGAATCAATTGTAGAAGTTTTATTATTGCATTTGATTGCGTTTGATATCTTAAGTTTTGATTATTGTAGAACAGTGCTTGTAATGAGATATGAGAGACTGTAGCCTCTTAATTGCTTCCCTGCTTTTACAGTTGAAGTAAACGTGACCAATTTTACTGTTGTAATAGTTGATAAGAGAAGGGAGACAAGGTGACATGAAGAGACAGATACCCTCACTGCCATCTTTCCTAACACAACCACACAATCATTTGTTTGTCCAAGCCATCCAAAAAAGAAACACTCTAGTCACAATGATGTGTTTGCTATATTACCACCTCAGCAAGCCATGTCTTTGTCTTTCATTCCAAACAGAGAGCCAAGTCCTAGGATTTCCCTATGTACAAATTTATAAGTAAATTTTCTTTTGGAAACTAACATTGTACATTACAGTATGAAATGTAAACAGCTTTATTTTAAAGTAACTGAACTTTCAAGTTTTAACTGTGTTGTCTATACTTTTACAATATTATTTATTTTTCTTTGGGACATTGACATATCCTTTTGTGATTTTCTGAATGAAGCAAATAACCTCCAGTAGCAAATATACTCAGAATTTTATCACAAATTTTTATTGTCATGAAAAATTGATTCAAATGAAAAGAAATAAGGTAAGTATACTAGATTCTATTTATACTGCATGTTCCTTTAGCCCAATGCCTATGTTCTATAAAGAAAACTTTTAATTAGACATTAGTTAGACATAACTAGACTTTGGCCACCTGATGCGAAGAACTGACTCATTTGAAAAGACCCTGATGCTGGGAAAGATTGAAGGCAGGAGGAGAAGGGGATGACAGAGGATGAGGTGGCTCGATGGCATCACTGACTCGATGGACATGAGTTGGAGTGAACTCCGGGAGTAGGTGATGGACAGGGAGGCTTGGCATGCTGCAGTCCATGGGGTTGCAGAGTCGGACATCACTGAGTGACTGAACTGACTGAATGAATAAATGATGAATTGCAAAACAGTTTTAGAATTAGGTATCGGAGAAGGCAATAGCACCCCACTCCAGTACTCTTGCCTGGAAAATCCCATGGACAAAGGAGCCTGGTAGGCTGCAGTCCATTTGGTCGCTGAGTCGGGCACGGCTGAGCAACTTCACTTTCACTTTTCACTTTCATGCATTGGAGAAGGAAATGGCAACCCACTCCAGTGTTCTTGCCTGGAGAATCCCAGGGACAAGGAGGCTAGTGGGCTGCCATCTATGGGGTCGCACAGAGTTGGACACGACTGAAGTGACTTAGCACCAGCAGCAGCCTCAGAGGTCAAATAGGCTAATTCCCTTGTGATATTCATAAAAGAGGTCAGATCATATATATATAGAAAAGTATATATTCTATACATACTCATATATGTGTGTATATATTATGAATATGCATGTGGAGTCTTTTCATTTTTATTTCTATTGTTATTCTTGATTTATAATTTAAAGAATCCTCAAATATTTTACACTCATAACTATGTATTTTCATAGCAGAAATTTACATTATTTTTTATTTAAAATTATCCTTTATATTGATCTGTATAAGATTTCTTTAGAAAGTACCTTTGAATAACAGAAAAATTTTTGTCTGACCAACTCTCATAAAAAAATTCAGGTAACTCTTGAGATATTCCAAATGAATGGAAATAGCTTGTCAACTGTATTAACAGTTTTATAATTTTTTTGTGAATATACACAGGAATGATATTTAAACCAAAAAGAGTGATAACTTTTCACTTTGTAAGCAAATAGGCTTCTTCATTACTGCCTGAGAGATAGTGAGAAAATGGCTCTTGCTGTCTCCAAAAAAAGAGAAAGAAAAAAATTTGATGATGACTCTTGTATAATGATCATTGAAAGAAAATGATTATCAGTACATGTCATCATAACTTTGGTTATAAAACTTACCCAGTGAGAAGTCCTACCTAAGACTTACAATTTCATAAATTCACTCATGATAATGATAGCAATATCAATAATTAATGATATCAGTAACAGTCATTAGTTTCTTGAACTCATATATATTAAGTGCTTAATGTGTGTTGTCTTAAATAATACTCAAGGTAACCCTATAATGTAGGTACTACTATTAATAGCATTTATGCTCCAGTGAGGGGAAACTAGGCCCTAGAGCCTTAACATTTTATCTTGACCACCCTGATAGGAGATGTCATTGCCAGGAGTTGAATCCAAATGGCTCCATATCAACATGTGTTCTTGACCACCATCCTCGTTTCCTCTTCTTAAGAGATAGCTTCATATTTCCAGAAGCAGAGGTTAGCCAAACCCAGACACATTTTTGTTAAATTAATGTTCCATGTTCATTTTTTATCTCTCATAATGTTCTTTCCCACAGAAATTTTTATGAGTAACTGTAATTAGACTGAGTTGAAGATGACATTTAGTTTCCTGGGTTGAAGATACCATCACCCTCTGGGGTCTTTCATTTCCATGCACACCAAATATTGAAAGAATCTTGTAACTATTGTGAAATGGTAGTCCCATACTGGGAACATAAAAATGCAAACCACAATTGTGAATTTTAGGAGCCCTGTGAGAATGAATTTGAGCTTACTCACAATTAGGGTTTGGGCATATTCAAACACTTGATGGACTGAGAATCCACATGTGGGGTCAGAAAGATGGAAAAGAAAATCAGGGTTTTGAAACAAAGAAATAACCCCAAACTAAACACATGAATTGAATTTGCTACAGTGAATGAAACTGAGTAGTAAGGTTTGGATTTGAAGGGGTCCAAGGTGACGCTAGTGGTAAAGAACCCACCTGCCAATGCAGGAGACAGAGACTTGGGTTTGATCCCTGAGTTGGGAAGATTCCCTGGTATTGGGGGGACATGGTAACCTACTCCAGTATTCTTGCCTGGAGAAACCCATGGACAGAGGAGCCTGGCAGGCTACAATCCATAGAGTCACAAACAGTCAGACATGACTGAGGTGACTCAGCATAGCACACATGGGACCATGAGCCTGAGCTTCACCCTTCATCAGATTCATCTGAGGGATTTATTAAGAAAATAGATGGTTGGGTTTTGCTGTCAGTTAGTCTAGTTCAGTAAACATGAAGTGAACCAGATAATCTGTATCTTTTAAACCTCTCATGACTAGGTGATTCTGATCCACATCCAAGGTGAAGAACCACTGACATAAATGAAAGAACCATGTAATAAAGGGTGCAAAACTCTGCTGTGATAAATACCTTTGAAAGAGCTTGTTCCAAGAGGCATAAGAAGTTTTATGTTGATCTGAGTAGAGAAAGAGCACCTAAGTGAACAATCCAGAAGAGGTCTGCAGCTACAGAGAGGCAGCCGATGGGAAGGATGGAGGTGAGGTCCAAAGACTTGGGTATCAGTGAGGATAGAAGACCAAGAGTATCAATGAACCAGAAAAAACAGTGAAGGCTGTAATACTAGAAAGCTGGCTTCAAGAGGCCAGGGACCTTCACAATCTTTTATGTCCAGCATCTAGAATCATATCTTGCTCATAGTAGATGCTCAATCAATATTGTTAAACAATGAATAAGTGACGCTAGGACCAAGGATTTAGAATGTTGGGAGCATTGAAAAAAGAAACTGTTAGTCACTCAGTCATGTCCAATTCTGCAACCCCATGGGGTGGAGCCCGCAAGATTCCTCTGTCCATGGAATTCTCCAGGCAAGACTAGAGTGGGTAGCCATTCCTTTCTTCAGGGAATCTTCCCAATCCAGGGACTGAACCTAGATCTCCTGCATTGCAGGCAGATTTGTTACTGTCTGAGCCACCAGGGAAGCCTGTTGTGAGCTTTGCAAAACTTTAAATGGTAACCAAACAACCCTTTTCTACCCACAGATACATGCCTCTCCAGATACCTGGATAATTGATGAAGATGCCAGACAAGTATTGGATTTTTTTGGTTGTTGTTAATCATGCAAGAAAGCTTAGAATTTGGAGATTTATAATACAATGCATTAAAAAAATAATAATTTGTATTCACAGATGTGGTAAGGGAACAGTTAGATTTCAAATGAAAGTTTTGATATGTATTTCTTCCTTTATTTGAGATCTAGTCTAAACCACCTGGCAGATAGAACTCTAGACAATTGTAGTTAATGGCTAGACCTGTCTTCACCAAGTTGGTTAATTCAGCTTAATCCTGAGATTATTAAAATTCATATGCATCTGAAATGTGGTCTCAATTGATCGGTTCCTTGGAGAAATATATATTTACCATTGTAATCATAGAGGGCCAAATTCCTGGTAGGCACTTAATATAACCTGCTACAACAGGGATGAAGCAGCTGTTCTGCCTCCATTTATCTTTAGGACCTCAAACCAAAGGGAAATAAAATAAAGTTCAAATCTAAGCTACACTTGCATATATAAGAATTGAATATACTCTACTACCTGAGACAAAGTATCAAGGACATTCTCTCTTCTACTCTAAGGAAAATTATATCATTTCATTTATTTCAAACTAAGTAAGATTGAGTTACTGTTCCTCTGCTGGCAGTAAGTGAAGATTCTTAATGGGTGGAAATTTGTTAATTCTTGATTTCATATAGAATTTCCTACTTCTCTTAAATATATGTTTTAATTGTCAGAGACATTAAAAGGTTTCTCTGATTACCACTATCTACCCACTCCAGGATTCTTGCCTAGAGAATTCCTTGGACAGAGGAGCCTGGTGGGCTGCTGTCCATGGGGTAGCACAGAGTCAGACACAACTGAAGCGACTTAGCATGCATGCATGCATTGAAGAAGGAAATGGCAATCCACCCCAGTATTCTTGCCTGGAGAATCCCAGGGACAGAGGAGCCTGGTGGCCTGCCGTCTGGGGTCGTACAGAGTCGGACATGACTGAAAGTGACTTAGCAACAGCAACAGCATAGAACTTAAATTATCTATTAATGTAAAAGAATATACCTCCAAATAGAGGGTTTTTTTTTCCCACTTTCAGTCTGTATAATTAGATGTGACTGCTTTTTATCAATACCTTACTGTAACTAGCACCAGACAGTGAGCTGCCTAAAAGTAGTACGTACAGTCTAAAAAGTGATTCTAGACGAGTACTTAAAATTAAAAATAAAACACTACATCTGAGCAAGACATTGGTCTGAGTTAAAAAATAAATCTTTTGGTCCAAATGCAAAAGCAAATATCACATTACAAATTTCAATTTCTCTTATTTTAAAAATATTTGTGTATATTACATCGCTGTATTTTCTTTCCATCTCTCAGATTTTCCTGGTACTATACGTGGTATTTTTGCCTAGTAAAACTAAGTCATGTCAGACAGAAACTCCGTGAGGCTGATCAAAGTATAAAACACTGTCAAATTCTTAAACTTTTCTGGAAGAAAATTTCCCATTTGATTTAAAGTGAGTGAAATGATGATTTTAACAAATATAACTTAGTCCCAAAAATGGTGATCTCTTTTTTATTTGGATGGTATTCCTCATTTGTTTTAATATCTAAAAGTCACTATTAAATTTAAAATTCTTTGAGTCTAACATTTACCTTATAAAGCCAATATGTTAGAAACAATTGACAAGAATTGACATGAAACTAAATCATTGTAAATGTAAAACCATGCTTTCAAGATGTTATAAGAATCAGTTTTAGAAAGGGGAAACTTCTTTAAAAAATAAATCATGAAGGATTAATTGTCTCACTGTATAAAAATCATGAAATTAGATCTGTCCCTCACACTAGTCATAAAGCTACACAAATAAATTCCAGACTGATTACAGACTTCAATGTAAAAAACAAAAATATTAGAATTAAATATTTAATATATTTATGGATATTTTAAAATGCATAAAATATCATTAGTCCAGCAGGCCCATGATCTTCTCAGTGGGGAATCATTTGATTAATGCTAATTGTTTTTATTAAATTTATTAAAATCTTTAACAACATTGCTTTTAAAAAATCAAACTTAAAGAGACCCATAAAGTCAGGAAGGTCCAGGGATCTCTGGGGAGACCCAGGGTCTCTTGGAGGCAAAGTCAAAATCTATTCCTTATAATGAGAACAGAGCAAGATGTGTTCTTTTAATCTGTTATTGATATTGTCAAAAGGGTATATTATCAGGTGTAAAAAAGGAAAATAAGGCAAACAGAAACACCACATCTTGAACTAATTCTTTCCTTGTCATATTCAGAGCTAAGAGAAGTTATTCCAAGTAACTGTTGACCAGCAAGTCAAAAGGATATTCTTTCAAGTTACTTTGAGAGTATTTATTTTATAATAATATAAGATGTTAAAATGATATAATTTCAACTGGTGGAATCAAGGCTTAGCAATCCAGAAAAAAAATATTCAAAGGCAAGATGTTGGAAGCAAGGTGAGTGTAGACATGTGTTCCCATGTGGTTTCATTTGACAGGTACGATGTGTTCTCCTCACTCAACATTGATTTCCCAATTGACATGTCTTTCAGTTGAGAAAAAAAGTGTTCTAGGTATGAAAGTTGGAGTTGTGGGAGGCATAAAAATGTAGAGACAAATGGTGTGAATGGCTAAGAGTTCAGGGTTGAAACAGGAGTTGAATCCATTCTTTAGATTATTACACATATATTTCTTTTGCCTTTTGCTTAAGATCAGCCATGCAAAGAAGAAAATCAGAATTAAATTTCCAAAAAGAAAACAGATACACAATCTTGATTATTAGGTGCATTCTGGGAAACTTAGTGACCTCCGAGAAGGTCCCGTCACTTCACCCACAAACATAGAGTTTTGCTCTCTAGGTCCCAGTGAGACTAGGATCTTTTCCCCCTGAGAGTTGGGCATTCTGAATGGGAGTCCCTGGGAGGCCCAGGGATCTCTGTAGAGACCTAATGACTCTTGGAGACAAAGTCAACATCCCTTCCTTGAAAGCATGTTAGGTTTCTTTGTCTCCCAAATACCCAAGTGGGAACTGAAAGGGTGAAGAAAATCTTCCCTTACCCTGAAACTGTAGAAGTACAAGAAATGAGGCTTTCTCCAGTTCCTTCATTAATGGTGTGGAAACGTGCCTGTTTCTACATCACCACCTGTATCCACTGACATGGCAGACACTTGTTTTAGTACCAACAACTAACTGTATTATGTAACAAGGGAAATCGACATCCCATCTGAAGGGTCCAACAGCCAAAGAAAAAAGCCCAGTTAGAACAAACACATATTTGGCCAAATAGAGGTGAAAGAGGAGACAGATAACCATCTGAACAAGAAAAATATAGATGAGTTCTTAAGGAAATTGAGGTGAAGCTCACACACAAAAAATGACTTTTACAGCTCAATACAACAGTAAAAATTACCCTTCTAACAACAATCCAGTAGTTCTATTAAAGGAAAAAAAAATACTCATGTGCAAATCAATAGTTAGAACAAAAATGCAAGAAATATCTCAGAAAAAAAAAGAGCAAAAGCGCAAGATCTTGAAGGCAAAGATCAGAGGCTGGGGAATGTGGTCCTGTAGAATTGTGTGAAAAATACCTTTATTAAATAAATATAAATTGGTAATGGACAGAGTTTGACAATTAGAATAATTTTTTTTCAGGGTTGAACTGAAAAACTAAAATGTTTCATACAAAAAACTCACTGAATTAAAGACTACATTGATGAAGAAAGGCACACAAAACTAGGAATTTCCTGGTAAAATTTCTGAACTAATCCTAACACTAATAATTAAGAAAAAGCATCATGTAAGCTTCAAGGCAGAAAGAACTGACTGCCGACAAGGGAAAGCAACTGTGTTATCACCAGACTTATCTGTAACCCCAGATATAGAAGAAAGTGGAATAGCATCAACACAATGCTGAACTGAAAGAACAGCAACATAAAAGCAGTATGTTCAGTTAGCATTTGACTAATTTATTTAATGATAATCAGAAATTCAGGGACTTAGTATCCAGACCATTTTCAGAGGAAGAATCAAGAAAATCATCCTATGCCATTCAGGGTTCTTATCAATAACAGAATATATTCTGAATTTATAAGCAGGAAAATCATTTAGTAAGGGTCATCAGATAGGATTTCCAGGAAGCCTGGATTATCAGGAGTAAATACTATGTTCTGTGTTTAAGATTACCCTCGATAAAAGATAAAAAATTTCCATTCGGTATTCTGTAGTTGTGTATAGAAATGAATGGAAAGGGTTATATAAAAACATAAGAGCTAATGAAAAATGCTACCTCTGAGGAGAAAAGAGAGTAGGAATAAAACATGGAAGTGAATGGCCATAAACTTGGATATTGTCAAAATGTTTTATAACCAAAATATTTTAAAATATTGTATTACAGCAATGTAGAATATAGGAGACATTTCTATTCATGATTCTAATGTGAGACTAAAAGAAATAAATATCAATGCAATGTTAGACACTTGTTTTCCCTTTTGGGAGATTAACAGCTTTTATATCAATTAAAAAGTGGAAATTCTAAGCAAGGCATTCAACTTGGCCTAATACAGCAAGGGGCTGCCAGGTAGATTTTGATCAGTGTGAATTAAAATACAGTGAGTATTTGAGGGATAAGAAATTAAATGTGACGTGAACCGAACTTGGCTTTTTTTTTTTTTTAACTCAGGCAGACCATAATAAAGGACTGACACTGTCTTAATGGAAATTACATTCACTAGTATGCCAAGGTCATCACAACTTAATTGCCTCAGATTTCAATCAGTGATTTATCAAATATGAATACCCTTTGGGGAGAAATGTATAAAAACCTGAGCTCTGTGTGTAAACTGCTTCTTGTGATTTGTATAGCAAAATATATCACCAGTGTCCTTGTAAAACACATGTGTACCCATGAGAGCAAGAACCAAATGTATTGTTCATTTTGTAGAATTGATCAAGATAATAAATAAAATGTAGTGGAAATATCAATGTATTATATTTTAAGAATGAGTTTGATGATTTGTCAGTTTTTATATTTGCTAAACTTTCAGCTAAAATGTTCCTCAATAGGTCATGGGATTTCTCAGCAAATTTTTAAAAATACTTTAAAATTCTATTAAATGATGCTGTTAGATCTCTATTTGTGAACAGAACATATCGTCTATTAGGAGAACTTGTTTACTTAGAGAAGAATCACTGAAATGATCCCTGCATATTTACATATGTAAATATAAGCCAAAGAGGACGTCACTGTAGTAGGACAGTATGAAACAAGACATCCTTGGCCTTGAATGTCTCCCAAAGCTGCTTGGAATGCAGAACTGATCTGTAGTTTAGAAGGTGAACATATTTGAATTGGGACAAAGACACCTTCTGAAGAGAAAGAGATTGAGAGTATAACCATTTTCTTTTGAAGCTTAATATTTCTAAAATGATTTATCTATTTATTTGTTTGTTTCTGGCTGTGCTGGCTCTTGTGGCCACACATGAGTTTTCTCTAGTTGCAGTGAGAGGGGGCTCCTCTGGGTGCAGTGCAGTGGCTTCCCATTGCAGTGGCTTCTCTTGCTGCAGAGTCCAGGATCTAGGCCTGTGGGCTTCAGTCGCTGTGGCTCCCAGACTCTAGAGCACAGGCTCAGTAGTCGTGGCACACGGGTTTAGCTGCTCTGTGGTATGTGGGATCTTCTCAGACCAGGAATTGAACCCACGTCTCCTGCATTGGCAGGCAGATTCTTTACTACTGAGCCACCAGGGAAGCCCCTGATGCTTAATATTATTAAAACTTGTCTGGAATGTCTTGGAATGTCTCTGAACAAACTGATATTGACTGGAAGGAAATTTACTAAGGAGGACATCCAAAAAACTCACTATGAAGAAGAAGAAATTTGCATTGATGGAAATCTGCCTCCAGGGTTACCACCAAGACTGGATGTTTTAAATGGAAGATCTGATTTCACAAAATATATGGCTACAGCTTGGAATACATGGGAAGAGTGTCCAACAGTAATATTATATGTTAAGACCAAAAGCAAAAGCATCAGTGTCTACTCAACTTGTGTTGCCATAGCAAAATATCATAAATGGGATGGCTTAAACAATAGAAATTTATTTTCTCACATTTCACATCGCCGGAAGTCTGAGATAAGAGTGCCTTGCATGGTTGTATTTGCTGAGAGCTCTCTTCAGGTAGCAGATGGTGACCTGCTTATAGATGACCAACTGCTTATGGAGGGCTGCCTTGTCGTTGTGTCTTCACATGGCAGAGAGAGAGAGACCAAGCTCTCTGGTGTCTCTTCTGACAAGGGTACTAATTCTATCATGAGACAGCCCCCACCTTCATGACTTCATCTTAATCTAGTTAGCTCCTAAATGCCCCATTTGCAAATAGCATCACACCAGAAGTTATGTGCTTCAATAGAGGGATTTTGTGAGAGACCCAATTCAGTCCAGAGCTACCAGGAACTCAGCAGATCTTGCCTGTTTCTCCATCAATAAGAACCTGGCAAGAAGAGTGGCCCCCTGTGCTGAGTAATCCTGTGGGTTTCATGGAATAATGGGATGCCAGAGAGATTTTGATTTTCTGACTAATCAGAAATGTAAGGTCTTCAGAAGTTAATTGGAACTAGAAGAAGTGAGAACAACTCTTAGACATTTCCAGAATGGCTACATGGAGAATTTCATGCATCCACTCCCCAGAAAACAGTAATAAATGGATGGAAATGATAAAACATATTTGTAAGTTGATATTTAGTCCTAGAGCAAAAGTTGAAAGACTAAAATATGTTATAAGCCTAATCCTAGGTAGTCTTATAAAAATATCTCTTTTAACTATCTTCTGAACCTATATTCACATTGGTTTTTAAGATATATTAAGTTACATATTTTTTCTCTTTTCAGAGCTGCTTCTGTGGGGCTGCTCCCCTCTTTTTTTAAAAATTGAGGTGTCATTCAAAAAGGGCTGCATTTTTTGAAAGATTTCTTACAACTATGGCTGGGTGTTTTACTCTAGTCTTCCAAGAAGGGCCATTATAACTTTATTGTGACTTCAGAAGTCACTTCGAAAGTCACTTCTGAAGTCAAGTGGTCTTTAACTTTGGGGACTATTTTGCATGTAAATGCTAATTCAGATTTAAGCTTGAGTCATCACATATCATCCCATGAATATTGACAATGGACAGAATATCTTTCCTGTAGTTTCAGTTCTAGACTGAAAAGGTTGGGAAGAAACTTCATTTTCTTTTTTGCACAATCAGAAAAATAGCTACTGTGCAGAGTTTCCTTGTTGACCTCAGCAGGTGAACTGGACTGCTAGTTTTAATTCAGACTAGATTGGGTAGCTTTTATATTTTCACGTGTATACATAGGCTCTCCCCATTTTCATCAACATCATTAGTTATTGAGCTTTATGAACTGGCATTGAGACATTACAATATTTTGTTGCACCGACTTTATTAATTTTTACAGTGTAATACATGTTATTTTTCAGAGACAAAGCAAAGTTTAATTTCTCAAGGTTCATGCTGTTTACTTCAGCAGCATTTGATGGAAGATCTTTTATATACATTTGTAACAGATAAAAAATAAACCAGACTGCAAATCCTTTTTCTTTCTTTTCTAAAGCAAACCATGTACCAAGTTTTTTGGTTCAAATTGTGTAGGATAAGTTAAATTGCATTCTATTAACCAATATGCATATTTCTGTAAGGATAGTTAAGTTGAAATAAAGTTTTAAAACATAAAAAAAAAGAAAATGATAAAACACAACCAGTTAAAATCTTTGGAATTTTTTGAAAGAATAAGAAGTATGTGAAAACACTAATCAAGAAAACTACTGAATTAAGTGAGACTGAGAGTCAGTGGCATTTCAGCATGGACTTGCTCCTTACCTCCCAATCCTCAGCTCAGCGTGACAGAAGCTCCGTTCCTGATAGGTGTTGCCAAGAATTTGGGGAACCCTATCCCCCAGCTCCCAGTCAAGAGCTAAGGTATCTCCATGGGAGGGACAGGCTGCCAACTTTTCTCACCTTATCTACAGCTCTGTGTTGCAAAGTGTAATTCCAGGAAAGTATAGCCAGGAGGTTTGGTCTATCTTCATCCACCTAGCCATATTCATAGTATAGAGGCTGTAAAATAAAGTTCCAAAATAGATAAAACAAAATGTAGAAATAGAAGGGAAACTAAAAAAATGTTTAAATTTGTAAACCATAAGGTCAATATACAAAAACCAATTGTATTTTCATACAGTAGCAATTAAAAATCCAAAAATGAACTTGAAAAAGCAATTCCATTTACAATAGCAGCAAAAATAATCAAATACTTAGAGTACATTTAACAGACTAAGTTCAGAAATATACTGTGAAAATTAGAAAATATTATTGAAAGTAATTAAGGAAAATCCAAATAAGTAGAAAGACATCCCATATTCATATATTGGAAGACAATATTATTATAATAAAAATGTTCTCTAAACTGACCTACACATTCAATAAAATTCTTAGACAGCTGATACCAGCTATCTTTTTTGCAGAAATTGACAGGCTGATCATAAAATTCATATGGAAATTCAAGTGAAGCAGCCAAGCCCCAAACATTTTGAAGCAGAATAAAAAATTTGGAAGATTCACACCTTACTTTATCAAAGTTTATTGCAAAAATATAGAATCAAAACAATGTGGTACTATCATAGGATCAACATATATTTTCAATAGAATAGAATTTGGATTCCAGAAAAAGACTGTCACACTTACGATTAATTGAATTTCAACAAAAGTGTCAAGAAAATTCATCAGGGAAAGAGGAGCCTTTTCAACAAATGGTGCGAAGGACAACTTGATATCTGTGTACAAAAGAATGAAGCTGTATCCCCTCCTGGTATCAAAAATACAAATTAACTCAAAATAATTCATAGACCTAAATGTTTGAGCAAATCTTATGAAACTCTTTGAAGGAAATATGAGTATATCACTGTGACCTTGGCTTAAGCATAGCCTTTGTACATATGACAGAAAAACACAAGAGACAAAAGTAAAAATAAATCAATTAAATAAAATGAAAAATATGTGTTTCTAAAAATACCTTAAAGAAAGTGAAAAGACAAGCCACAAAATGGGAGAAAATACTCACAGAATGGGGGAAAATATTCACAAATCATGTCTCTAATAAGATACTTGTAATTAGGATACACACAATATCCTACAGTCCAATACTAAAAAACAAACAAACTGATTAAAATTGGGTAAAGGATATAAGCAGACATTTCTCAAAAGCAGATATACAAATAACCAAGTAGTACATGAAAATGTGGTCAATAGCATTAGTCATTAGAGAAATGCAAATCAAAATCATGTCAAAATGCCACTTTACATTCACTAAGGTGGCTATAATACAAAATGTTGGTAGCATGTGAAGAAATCAGAATCCTCCTATAATGCTGGTAGGAATGGAAAAGCATGCATCCACTTTGGAAAACAGTGTGGCAGTTTCTCAAAAGGATAAGCATAGAGCTATTACATGACACAACAATTCTATATAAATATAGATATGAAATGAAGACATATTTCCTCACAAAAACTTATACATGAATATTCATAGCAACATTACTCATTAAGAGACCCAAAGTGGAAACAACCCAATGGTCTAACAACTGATGAGTGAAATGTGGTGTATCCATGCAATGTGTTATTATTCAGCAATAAAAAAGAAAACAGTAGCCTAGATTAATAAGAAGGAAGGGCTTCATTGCTACCTCTATTAATAAAGGCACAAGAGGATAAGACATTTATAGAGTAGAGAGAAATTGTCTGGAGCATGTTGGCCAAATGGAACTGTTAAAATTAACTAAGAGATTGAGGCCAGACTGAAGTAACATGATATGAAAGGAACTGGCATAATAAACACACTGAAAGCCTTCTGTCTCCTTCATGAGATTTCTCACAAGTAGCATCTCTTGACAGAAACTAGAAGTCCAAGGTCAAGGGACGTTTTTGCAGTAGTCTATATAGGTCTTCAGCAATACGTGAACCATGAACTTCCTGATGTTCAAGCTGGTTTTAGAAAAGGCAGAGGAACCAGAGATCAAATTGCCAACATCTGCTGGATCATGGAAAAAGCAAGAGAGTTCCAGAAAAACATCTATTTCTGCTTTATTGACTATGCCAAAGTCTTTGACTGTGTGGATCACAATAAACTGTGGAAAATTCTGAAAGAGATGGGAATACCAGACCACCTGACCTGCCTCTTGAGAAACCTGTATGCAGGTCAGGAAGCAACAGTTAGAACTGGACATGGAACAACAGACTGGTTCCAAATAGGAAAAGGAGTACATCAAGGCAGTATATTGTCACCCTGCTTATTTAACTTATATGCAGAGTACATCATGAGAAACTCTGGACTGGAAGAAACACAAGCTGGAATCAAGATTGCTGGGAGAAATATCAATAACCTCAGATATGCAGATGACACCACCCTTATGGCAGAAAGTGAAGAGGAACTAAAATGCCTCTTGATGAAAGTGACAGAGGAGAGTGAAAAAGTTGGCTCAGAAAATGAAGATCATGGCATCCGGTCCCATCACTTCATGGCAAATAGATGGGGAAACAGTGGAAACAGTGTCAGAATTTATTTTTTGGGCTCCAAAATCACTGCAGATGGTGATTGCAGCCATGAAAGTAAAAGATGCTCACTCCTTGGAAGAAAAGTTATGACCAACCTAGATAGTATATTCAAAAGCAGAGACATTTCTTTGCTGACTAAGGTCCATCTAGTCAAGGCTATGGTTTTTCCAGTGGTCATGTATGGATGTGAGAGTTGGACTGTGAAGAAGGCTGAGCGCCGAAGAATTGATGCTTTTGAACTGTGGTGTTGGAGAAGACCCTTGAGAGTCCCTTGGACTGCAAGGAGATCCAACCAGTCCATTCTGAAGGAGATCAACCCTGGGATTTCTTTGGAAGGAATGATGCTAAAGCTGAAACTCCAGTACTTTGGCCACCTGATGCGAAGAGTTGACTCATTGGAAAGACTCTGATGCTGGGAGGGATTGGGGGCAAGAGGAGAAGGGGATGACCGAGGATGAGATGGCTGGATGGCATCACGGACTCAATGGACGTGAGTCTAAGTGAACTCCGGGAGTTGGTGATGGACAGGGAGGCCTGGTGTGCTGCGATTCATGGGGTCGCAAAGAGTCGGACACGACTGAGCGACTAAACTGAGCTGAACTGATATAGGTCTTCCTCTCTGGGGGCAGACTTGGGTGCAGAAGAGTGACCATGGATCTGGAAAGTACATGAAAATACTATAGTCTACAAAGCTTTTGTGACCAAAATTTCATGAGACCATAAGACTGTATGGCACAGAGAAGGAATCATTGACTATTATAGTGATTCTCAATTGTGCCAACTAAAAATTGGTATTTGCCATTTGTCTCTATGGGTTTCCTCAATGGCTCAACAGCGAAGAATCCACTTGTTAATGCAGGATACCCAGGAGACATGGTTCGATCCCCGGGTTGGGAAGATCCCCTGGAGGAGAAAATGGCAAACCATCCTGTATTCTTGCCTGAAGAATCCCATGGACAGAGGAACCTGGCAGGCTACAGTCCATGGGGTCTCAAATACTTGGACACAACTGAGCAGAGCAGAGATAATTATACATAATATTGACTGGCCCCCTCCCCCCACTCTTTGGAGCAGTTCCTCAGTTTTTCTGGAATCTTGTGTTTATTCCAATATGTTTTAGTAATCAATTTAATTAATTGAACTATAAATAATGAAAAGCCAATGGAAATGTATAAAAAGTTATAATATGCAATATTATAACATAATAAGTTTATGTTTTTATCTACTAATCTTGAATTAAACTGTTTCTGTAATTTTTATATATTGTCACAAATGTATACATAATAGCTATGTGATATTTTGTGCTTATTGATTCTGTATGAATATTCTGAAGCCATATTTTAATTATCTCTTGAGAAATGACTCTCATGCTTTACTTGAAGACAAATGGTAAATGAAATTAATAGTAGTTTGCTTTATGTAATAGGCAATAATGGATCACCTTTTGTAAAAGGCTAATAATGTTTCATTTATACTGCATGCTCTAGGAAAAATTTCCGGATAATTAATGCTTAATCTCTGAAATAAAATACTTACTCTTTATCATTGTTTTGTAAAACACTCTGAGATATATAATTTCTTCACCTTTAAATTTTTTATTCCAATTTTTCAAAATAATTATTCAAAAGTCATGTTAGGTACAAGGATGTTGTGCCATGCTCTAACATTATAAAACATGCAGGGCCCTTAAAGACAAATTGGATATAACATTCTCTTTATTCATTTTCCATCTTATTTTGCTATTCTACCTCTTTATTCAGTAACAGAGTAAAATCCAAAATAAGAAATATATCTTCTTTTACCTCAAAATAAGTCCAGATCCTGTTTGTCTTTATGTTTGCAGTTCTTCCACAGGCCTCGGTAGCCCTGAGGTCTCTTCTGCAGCAGTTAATATTATACCCATCACCGTTTTCTGTAAGTCCTAGTGTATACTCTCTAACTAGAGAATACTCAGAAACCAAGAGGTTGTTTTAAAATGAATTAAATATAATTTGGGCTGGGGGGGATAAGAATTTTAACTTGGAAGAAGTAACCTTATGATATAGTTATTTGCTTATAAACTTAGGCCTATTTTAAGATGATGTCTCAAGTAATGACCTCGGCATAAAAGATGTGATTTTTTAAAATTATATGATTTGGTTTTATTGTTTAAAATTATTTCATAGTTTGTTATTAACTATTATTTACTTAAATATTGGAACATTTGAATCATCATAGCACTCATTTCTGACTTCTGGTCTTTGTTTCTTTGCGCCTTTGATAAATCTTTCACATAAGCTGCAAGCGATGAGAGATGCTGGCTCTCAGGTTTATGCGTGTGTGTGTGTGTTTGTGTGTGTGTGCGTGTAGTATCTCCAGCTCTTAAGACAATAATTTTTAACCCTGGATACTGGGTGGAATTTTCTAGATGCCATTTGGCTTCCATTTATAATCACCTGCCTGCTGGGCCCAGGTATTCTGATATAATGGGTCCACACAGGGACTCTAGCCTCAGAGGTTTATAAACATGTCCAGCTGCAGCAATGATTGAGATCAACAGACCTAGACTAATGTCTAGTACACAGTTAACTTTCAATAAATATTTGTGAATAAATGAACAAACATATGAACAAAATAATTATTGAATGCCCTTTAACTATTAGCTCTATAACAGCATTGGTGATGCATTGGTAGCAAAGTTGCTGCCTTCAAGGCACTGTCAGTGATACAGAGATGGGTAAAGTTTGAAGCATTTCTACTGAAATTATCTAATCACCCTCATGCACGAAAGTGGCACAGAATTAGTCGTAATCATCTCAACTCACCAACACACCATTTCCTCTTCCTATGTTTTCTCAGCTGAAGATAGCAACACCACCTGTTCTTTCACTCTGTCCAGAAATCCTTGGATCATCCTAAATACCACTCTTTCTTTGCTGGAATATCAAACTGATCCCTGAATCTTATGTTTTTTGACTTTCTATTAGCGTAGAGGATCTTTATTTTTCCACTCTCCTCCCACTACCACTGACATAGTTAAATTCATTTTAAGTTGCACTCTGTCCATGGAATCAGCATCTTCATGGGTCTGCCAGCTTACAGTTTTGACCCTGTGCAAGCCATTCTCAAACTGTTCTAGAGCACAAAACTCATCAGTCCTGTCCCTGTTTAAAATCTCTCAATGCCTCATTATTCAGAATAAAATCTATATCCTTCCAGTTTACAAGACCCTATAGTGGAGGCCCCCTCTTGATACTAGCTTTATTTTTTAAGTGTGGCTTTCTTGTATCCTAGGATCCAGTTCTGATGAAATCCTGTGCCTGCAACTTGCATCAATATATTACTCTCTGGATGAGCTTTTGTTATTCCCTCAGTTTATAAAGCTTATCCTCTCTTCAACCTCAACATCATTTTAATAGTTAAATAGTTTTCCTCCTTTAGTATTTATCTGAGACCCCCACAGCCTCATGAAAGCCTTTACTAATCCCCAAGGAATATATTGAAATATCTGTAAAAATAACAATAGTAGTCCCTCTCTTAAAATATCCCCTATCCTTCCTGGGGGCTTCCCTGGTAGCACTTGTGATAAAGAACCTGTCTGCTAATACAGGAGACATAAGAGATGCAGGTTTGATTCCCTGGGTCAAGAAGACCCCCTGGAAGATGGCATGGAATCCACTCCAGAATTCTTGCCTGGAGAATCCCATAGACAGAGGAGTTTGGTGGGGTACAGTCCATGGGGTTGCAAAGAGTCTGACACAACTGAAGTGACTTAGTATACACACAACCATCCTTCCTGGAGCACCATTATATAAATGGGCAAAACCAGGAGAACATCTTGAGCTTGATCATGCACCTGTGTTCAAAATGAGATGGAGAAGTATTCTCAAAATCTGTATCAGGGATCCTAGACAGGGCTGTCTGGGGTCGCTTGTTATCTCTGGAGTAAATTTTTGAAGTTCTACACTTGAGTAATGGCTCCATGGACTGTGCTTCACTTACTAGTCCACATTCCCAAGTTCCTCAATCCTCCTCAATCCAGTCAACACCACACAAATACATTTACCCTGGCCATCTGTTCTTAGTAGCAGTTTTTTCAAAAGTCTCCTAATCACTATCATTTGAGTCTACTGACAAGGTACATTGTGGCACTTTCCACAGTGTTAAGGAGATCAGTGGCGATGGTTGGTTTCCTGATGTGCAATTCAATGAAATGATAGCCATACATAATCTGAAAGCAAAGAAATAGAAATCAATATGTAACTGTGCCAATCATATCATGGCATTATGTTGGCTACATTGCAGATTTTGCCTTATCTTTTCCAAAATTCTTTAAGGCATATGAGCTTATCTCCATCTGAAGCTTGATAACAAAATTAAGAACTAGAGAAATTGTGACTCCAACCCTTAGATGTGTTGACTTCAGAGCCCACACTTTTACCATTAGAACATGCTGCCTCATGAGATAATAATGTTAATGCATATGGAATCCTCCAACTGCTTTCTATCTATCCCACAGGACATGTAAGAAGCCCACCTGTTTTAAGCTATTGATCACTGGGGTTGTTGTTGTTCAGTTGCTCATTTGTATCCAACTCTTTGTGACCTCATGGACTGCAACACACCAGGCTTCCCTGTCCTTCACCATCTCCCGGAGATTGTTCAAACACATGTCCATCGAGTTGGCTATGCAATCCAACCATCTCATCCTCTGTAGCCCCCTTTTCTACCTACTCTCAATCTTTCCCATCATCAGGGTCTTTTCCAATGAGTTGGCTTTTTGCATTAGGGGATTAAAGTATTGGGGCTTCAGCTTCAGCATCAGTCCTTCCAATCAATATTCAGGGTTGATTTCCTTTAGGATTGACTGGTTTGATCTTCTTGCAGTCCAAGGGACTCTAAAGAGTCTTCTCCAATATTATAGTTTGAAAACATTAATTCTTTGGCACTTAGCCTTCTTTATGGTCCAACTCTCATATCCATACATGACTGTTGGAAAAACCATAGCTTTTAATGTACCAAACTTTGTTGGCAAAGTGATGTCTTTGCTTTTTAATACACTGTCTAGGTTTGTCATAGCTTTCCTTCCAAAGAGCAAGCATCTTTTAATTTAATGGCTGCAGTCACCATCTGCAGTGGTTTTGGAGCCCAAGAAAATAAAGTCTGTCACTGTTTCCATTGTTTTTCCATCTATTTGCCATGAAGTGATGGGACCAGATGCCATGATCTTTGTTTTTTGGAATGTTGAATTTTGAGCCAGCTTTTACACCCTCCTCTTTCACTTTCTTCAAGGGGCTTTTTAGTTCCTCATCACTTTTTGCTATAAGGGTGGTGTCTTCTGCATATCTGAGGTAACTGATATTTCTCCTGGAAATCTAGACTCCAGCTTGTACTTCATCCATCCTGGCATTTTGCATAATGTTCTCTGCATATAAATTGCATAAGTTGCATGACAATATGCAGCCTTCCAGCCTTGACATACTCCTTTTTCAGTTTGGAACCAGTCTGTTGTTCCATGTCCAGTTCTAACTATTGCTCTTGACCTGCATACAGATTTCTTAGGAGGCAAGGAAGGTGGTCTGGTATTCCCATTTCTTTAAGAATTTTCCAGTTTGTTGTGATCCACACAAATGCTTTAGCATAGTCATTGAAGCCGATATTTTTCTGGAATTCCCTTGCTTTTACTATGATCCAACTGATGTTGGCAATCTGATCTCTTGTTCCTTTGCCTTTTCTAAATCCAGATTTTACCTCTAGAACTTCTTGGTTCACATACTGTTGAAGCCTAGCTTGAAAGACTTTGAGCATTACCTTGCTACCATGTGAGATGAGTGCAGTTGTGGGGTAGTTTGAACATTGTTTGGCATTGCCTTTCTTTGGGGTTGGAATGAAAACTGATCTTTTCCAGTCCTGTGGCCACTGCTGAGTTATCCAAATTTGCTGGCATATTGAGTGCAGCACTTTCACAGCATCATCTTTCAGGATTTGAAACAGCTCAACTGGAATTCCATCATCTCCACTAACCTTGTTAGTAGTAATGCTTCCTTAGGCCTACCTGACTTCACATTCCAGGATGTCTGTCTCTAGGTGAGTAACTACAGCATTGTGGTTATCCAGGTCATTAAGTCTTTTTATGGTTCTTCAGTGTATTCTTGCCACCTCTCCTTAATATATTCTGCTTCTGTTAGGTCCATACCTTTTCTGTCCTTTATTATTCTCATCTTTACTTGAAATGTTCCCTTCGTATTTCTAATTTTCTTGAAGAGATCTCTAGTCTTTCCCATTCTATTGTTTTCCTCTATTTCTTTGCATTGTTCACTTTGGAAAGCTTTCTTATTTTTCCTTGCTGATCTTTGGAGCTCTGCATTCAGGTGGGTGTATCTTTCCTTTTCTCCTTTTCCCTTCATTTCTCTTCTTTTCTCAGCTATTTGTAAGGCCTTCTCCAGCAGCCATTTTGCCTTTTTGCATTTCTTTTTCTTGGGGATGATTTTGATCACTGCCTCCTGTAGAATGATGTGACCACCGTGGAGTGGGATTTAAATGGACCTCTGGTGAGAAATCTAGGGATGGAGAGGTGAGTAAAACTTTGGTATACCATTAAACTTTCAATGTTACAAGCAAGCACAGGCTTCATTTGTCTTTGTTATAATCTCTGATTTAACTTTATTTACCTATAATAAAGGAATGCCTGTGAAGGAAGCCTGGGCTACAGTATTTAAAATATTATTATCCTCAAAGGATATATTTCTAATCCTGTAACTGAAATATTTGCTTAAGCTTTTGGCTCTTTGTTGCTCTCTAATGGTACAAGCAGAATAGTGAATAATCTCAGAGAAACAATATCAGCTGCTCTGTGTGAAAATAACAAATTCTGGTATAATTTGGTTTCTTAGTAAAATATTTACATATACATCATGTCCAGTGGAGAAGGGAATGGCAACCCAGTCCAGCATTCTTGCCTGGAGAATTCCACGGACAGAGGAGCCTCGTGGGCTATAGTCCATGGGGTTGCATAGAGTCGGAAACAACTGAGCAACTAACATGCACACAGATGTCCATAAATGCATCGCAATAAATCAGTATTATGACTCCCACAAACAGATATGTTGAAGTCCTATTCCCAGGACCTTAAAAAGTGACCTTATTTTAAAAATATGAATAAGTTACCTTATTCTTAATATAATTATTACAGTTATAATTATTTAAGATAAGGCATAATTAGTTAAGATAACATCATACCCATACCTCTCATGTCATCTTCTTAGTGAGACACCTGGACACCAATGTAACCTGCAACTCCTCTATCACTGACATGTCCTATCAAGGCCCTTTCCTTCATTGTTTTATTCTTAGAACTAATCACTAACAGATGTAAATTTTACTTATCATGTTATTTGCATCTCTTAGAATAATGTAATTGTGAATACAGGGATTTCTGTTTGTGTTATCCAATTATGCATTTATAGATATAAGGTGCCAATAAATATTCATTGAAAGTGTGAAAGACCTTGTTAAGACTAAAGTCAAATTATAGTAAGTTGAAAAATATTAGATATAGATTTAGGCAGGGCTGAGAAACTTGCACCCTCAATTTTCCCTAAAGTTCCCTTTAGTGACAAAAGCAGACTTTCACCCAATCTGAGGAAACCACATTTTAAATAAAAAAAACCTCTTAATTACTTAACATCAATGGTACCTGCTCCCATCCTTTATGGGGAAGGATCTTAATTATGTGAGAAAAAGGATGGTGGAATATAAAGATGTTTTAAGCTAGGTATTTTTATGTGTGTGTAGCTTGCTTACAGAGAAGGCAATGGCCCCCCCAACTCCAGTACTCTGGCCTGGAAAATCCCATGGATGGAGAAGCCTGGTAGGTTACTTAGAATTTAGGATTTAGCATATTAGTTCAAGCCTCTAGGATGGACCTCAACAGTTTGGTGTGCTGATTTATGAAGTCTTGAACTCAGTAATGGCCTATAGTTAATGGGTTAAGATGCCATAACTTTCCTGGTATACTGTATAGAGAAAGGAGTCCAAAGAGTTAAAAAAATTGGAATATTGGAGTCAATGTGTTATGTTCACCTTGATCAGCCATCCCTAATCATGTGAACAGTTTACTTACTGACTTGGTAAAGAGGAATTATCACGCTCTCCATATGCTTTACTGAGATACTACATGTACACCAGAGAGTAAGCAGTGAGCCCCAAGAAGCCTCAGAGGCTGGCACATTAGTGATTTTTCTCTACTCTTTGAGGAATGGTGGGGCTATTCCTTTCAAGTAGAAGACATCTTTATACACATATCACCATTCAGGAAGAAATAAGCTGTATTTTAAAGCTTTAGGAGTTTGTTGAATTTTAGATTGTTCAGCTCTGTCTCATTTATTGGGAAATCCATAATGCCATTGATTTTGAGTAGAATCTAGAGCAAGAGAAAGCCCTTCAGAAGACCAGTCTGAAATGCAAGCTTGTATCTAATGACACAGTGCAGTTAATAATGAAAAGAATCTGTATGGCAGATAAGGCTGCTAGATGAGGCTTCTCGCATCAAGAGCAGACACTATACCTTTTCCTTTCATCACATCCTAGGCCCATCTTATTCATAATATCATAACTTTGGAGATTAACAAAATCATTTCATTGTAAAATGGAAATGGTATATGTGACGCCAAGCTCTAAATGGTCTAGAGTAATATTAGCATAAACAGATGGCAATTTCAAAAACACCTACTCTTAACAATTTCACTATTTCTTACTGAATCCACACATTGGAACTAATTGAGACTTTATTAGGATCAATGGAAAGAGGAAAGTGTGGCCTGGTTTACATAGGGTTTGCAAAGTAGCATGTTCCATGAGGAAGTATACAGCTGCTACATTACAGCCAAACTTGGGGAGACTATAGAAGACAATGGTAAAGATAAATGTTTTCTTGACCAAATGTCAAATAGTGAATGTATATTATAGTAATAATTATATATATTGTTAATATATTATGTTATAATATACCTATTTGTATATCAATAATATAATTTATACACAGCAGTTCATATATTATAATATAATAAAATTATATTATTAAATATTATGTTAATGTATCTATTTAAATATAAATAATATAATTTATATATGTCCATTTATATCTTATTTATATATAAATAAGATAATGTTTTTGTGGAAAGATTATGTGTGGTATGGATCTAATTATGAGTGGTGGCTGAGACTTGTTGGAAAAATAAAAAAGAAAATCAGAATATTTATGACAAGAAAGATTGGAAAGATACAGATGAACATCACAGAATGAGCAAAAAGAGAGTGAATTCATGTTTCAAAGAGATACCTTGCAGAAACATCACTGCAGAGGAAACTTTCAATTATCAGATGGACACAATGAACCATCCTATTGATGTCAGCAGATACCTGGAGGAGGGCATAGCGACTTACTCCAGAATTCTTGCCTGGAGAAACCCCAAGGACAGAGGAGCCTGGTGGGCTGCCATCCATGGGGCTGCAAAGAGTCAGACACGACTGACGTGACTGGGCACACACGCACCTCACTCTCTGCACACCTCACTGTCATCTCAGTGGCTATATACAAAGAAGACAGGTAGAAGAGACACGGGCTCGAATATCATGTTTCATCTTTTTTCTCATTAAGGATGATCTAGCTACTACCTGCCCAATCTATTAGTGGAGTTACAGCTAAAAGACTTTGACTCTTTCCCTCAGGTATGAGGTAGCAATTTGTTTTTATGAGAATAAGTCATATTCCAAATATGAACTTGCCTTCCCTGTCTGAACTACTTCTGCCAGAACATCCATTAATGGATTTACAGAATGCTGTATTTATGGCCTTGTTATCGTACACATCATTGTCTCCAAATAAAGAACTCATTTTCTGGTGAAAGAAATTTAACAATGAGCTCATGTGCAAGGGATTCATTGGTCTTCCCATGAACTCCTCACCCGGGAGGAGTTTGAGGGGATAGTGTTATGGCTTATTGAAGATCTGCTTATGTCCTACAGTTTCAATGTATTCCAATGCATGCTTCCAATTTCTCTTCAGCTAGAATGTGTAAGTTTAGGAACTCATTGATATATTAAAGAACTCATTCTTTGAACTTTTCTGCTTGTTTCTGCAGCCTTGGCTTTGGAGGTGTGGAAGTACTGGTAGCTGGAGGAGTTGTGGGTACACTAGGGATCATGATCTCAGTGCTGTTAAATAGCTGAGCCTACTCATTGATTTGGGTCTTGTCATGCTGCTGAAATAGGACAGTGAATAAGATCAGTCCACTGGTCACAGTGCTTATTCCCAATTATTAATATGAAGGGAGAATTGGTCTGTTATTCCATCACTGGGGCAAAGTTTAGTGAATCCAAAAGTTTCATTAGAATGCCTCTTATTCTCATGTCCAGTCATAATCATCAATGGGAAACTGTAACTATCCAATAAGACTGGACGAGTGAGGGTTTGGGTTGGATAATAATAAATATTTGAACCACTCTACCAGATAGTGCATGTCAAGCAGAGATGCTGTCAAAGTGTAAGAGATGTTGCAAGAGAATAACAAGAGTATGGAATGGCTGGTATAAGAAGAAAGCTCTGATTGTCAGTTTTTAGGCCTAGTGACTATTATACAGCTGGACACTGTGGCAGCTATACCTTAAAGTTGGTCATTCTCTGCTAGCTTATCTGAAAAGTAAAGGTGATGGCTATGCTATAATTGTGCTTTCATGGAGGAGTAAAATAGTGTTGAGGTTATCTTTCAGTGATGGTGTGTCTCTCTTGGGCTGAGGATTTTTTTCCTCTGAGAAAATCTTTAGAATGGATTAAGACTGGCAAAAGGGTGGAATATACTTTATTTTTCATGTGCTCTTCTCCACCTCCAGGTCCACTCTCCATGCTTTGCTGCCTGCTATGTGCTGTTGGAATAGGTCAGCAAGAAGACATGACCTCTGGTCATCAGTGAACCAGACCTGGGTAATCAGAGGCTCCTTAGGCCTCCCCTTGTCCTTGGGCTGTACATTCTGTCCCCCATTCCCACAGTGGGAGCTGTTCCAAGGATATAACTTTGAGAAAGTAAGGTGTTACCAAGTCCACCTGGATGGTATACATAACTGAACTCTGTTAAGTCCTCTGTATAAATGCTTGAGATTCTGGTGGAGGGTGTCGTGATCTATTTGTCCTGTGACTGCATAAAACAAACCTTGTAGGTAAGTTCCCTTGCTTATTAAATTTGTGTGTGTGTGGGTGGGGGTGTTCAGTCTCTAAGTCGTGTTTGACTTTTTGTGACCCCAAGGACCGCAGGACACCAGTCCTTCACGATCTCCCGGAATTTGCTCAAATTCATGTCTGTTGAATCAATAATGCTATCTAACCCTCTCATCCTCTGCCACCCTTTTTACCTTTTGCCTTTAATCTTTCCCAGCATCAGGGTCTTTTTCAATGAGTCTTCTCTTCCCATCAGGTAGTCAAAGTATTGGAGCTTCTGCATCAGTCCTTCCAATGAATATTCAGGGTTGATTTCCTTTAGGATTGACTGGTTTGATCTCTTTGCAGTCCAAGGGACTCTCAAGAATCTTCTCCAGCACCACAGTTAGAAAGCATCAGCTCTTGGCTGCTTAGCCTTGCTATGGTCCAAATCTCACATCTACATATGACTGCTAGGAAAACACCATAGCTTTGACTACATGGACCTTTCTTGGCAAAATGATGCCTCTGCTTTTTAATATGCTGTCTAGGTTTGTCATAGCTTTCCTTCCAAGGAGCAAGGTCTTTTAATTTTGTGGCTATAGTCACTGCCTGTGGTGATTTTGGAGTCTAAGAAAGTAAAATCGGTTGCTACTTCCACTTTCCCCACCTTTTTTACCATGTGTGATGCCAGTCTGGAGTGACTTGCCTTTTTCTTCCATCTCTTTTTTGCCCTCTGTTTACAGAGCCAGTTTATGAACCAACAGAAAGTTCTTAGAGGCTGGCCTGTATGAAGCAGCCAGACCTCCCCTACTTCTGGCTCTAAAGCCAGTGCTTACTTCCTAACATTTGTCAGGCTGCTGAGGGACCACTTCTCAGTCTAAATATTTGACTTTTTTTTTTCTTTTTAAATGTGATTTCACTTTTATTTGTATGAGTTGATAGAAAGCAAAGAAAATGATCCCAACCAACTCATATAAATATAAGATTTATTACTTTTAACCAGGTGGAAAAACTGTTAAAATGGGAATGTATACCATTCAACCAAAGAAAAAGTTCCTACCAGTTCCTGAATACACACAAAGGGCCTCCATAAGCACTTCCACACACTGTCTTCCAAGTTCTTGAGAGTCTAAATTCCAACCTAAGAGTTTCAATCAAGAGAGAGAATTCAGAGCTCAGCCTCTGTTGTATAGATTACATACAAACACAAGTGACTGTTTGGGTATGTATAAAAGGTATTTATAAAAACTAGAATCCTGACATTCAAATGACCATACCATTCCAAATATGTGATGATCTTTCAGTCAATAGCTAACACACAGTAGATTACTTGAGTTACCCTTAACTGAGAGTCTCAAATAGATGCTGTCACTGTGGCCTTGTCTGAGGGGTGATCACCTTTGGAAACAGAAAATGAGCATAGGCCTGCATCAGCAGAACAGGCAGGGTCTCTGCCTTTTATCAGTTGTCAAAACAACTTTTTATTTTCACTTTTGACTAATAGTCAAGGCTTTTCCCCCACACAAGTTTTCTTTATGTCAGAAATTAGAAGGTGGCCTCACTATTGTGTGAATCAAAATGTCAACTGTCAAACTTGGAATATGTTCTTTTTTAGGCTTATATACTGTTATTTGTGGCCATTGGAAAGAATAAGATTTGAATATTAGTGCCCAGCCTCAATAGCACCTCGCAGCTTGTTGTCTCAAACTGCGAGGCTTAACTCGTTTTATGTGAATGCATATATTTGCATTCTCTTTTCAAAAAACAGTCTCTACATTGTAACTGGCGAATATTCACCAACAACAATTCCATAACCTTCCTGAAATACATTCCAGTGCTATGAGGGAATTCTTCTGAATCTGGAGCCTTTAACTAGATTTTCCTTGGACTGTCTTCAATTAAGGAAAAAAATTCTACTCACTGTTTTCTCATAATATTCTTTTCCAAGACAGAAGTCAGTTATTGTTTCATATTTTCTCTTTGCAAATCCAATTCTACTTTCACTCAAATATATCTTCTATTCCTTATATATTTAGTAATATATTACTTATATAGTGCTTAATTGCTATTATATTACTTTTCATGAAGAATTGTAACGTTCTTACATGGACTCTTTGTATTTATTACCTTTGCTATTTATACACGCACCTCCATTTGTCAGCACTTATATTTAAATTAAATTTTAAGTTGGCAGCTTTTCAACTTAAAATCTAAAATGGTTCTTCTTTTTCCTTAATCTCTTTTTTCCACAGCTTTTTGTTCACACTTCTAACTTTAAATAGATTCACATTCTGTTTACATTTCTACTTTCCCACCACTCTCAGAAAGCTAGGATGAGAATTTCTTATCAGTGTTTGGTTCAGAGTGCCTCTCAGAGTCCAGCACAGAGGACTCAACAACTATTTGATTCAATGGATGAACGGCTGTAAGACTAAATGTAGTATTTTCATGTAAGGCCGCATTTAGTTACTAGAAAGAAACTGCCAATCTATATCTTACCCATATTTATTAGCCTGTAGCTAGAATAAAAGGAAAAAGTATATGTATATATTAATTAGTACATGTATATATACATTTTTAAACTAAAAATAAGATGCTAATTTTCTTATCACAGTATAATAGAAAACCTTGTTCTTATGTTTCTATAAACTTTTCTAAAATGTACTATGGAATGCACATAAACAGAGAACAAATCATTTTGTAACACTTTCATTAGTGACTAACAGTGCTTGAACAGAGTAAAGAGTCCACAACTGCTTGTGAATTACTTAATATATTGATTAATAAATATTTTCAAAAGATGATAATTTACACCTTTCTTAGAGGTGTGGTAAAGGATGGAATGAATAGAATATAGCTAATAATAAGCAAAAAAACAGAATATATTTTAAAGTTTTTGTTCTTAATGATAAAGGAGATAATAGTTAATTCAATTTGATCATTTATTATGGGCCAGATTCAGTAATAGAGATCTCTTCAAGAAAATTAGAAATACCAAAGGACTATTTCAAGCAACAATGGACACAATAAAGGACAGAAATGGTATCAATCTAACCAAAGCAGAAAGTATTAAGAAGAGGTGGCAAGAATACACAGAAGAACTGTAAACTGTACAAAAAAGATCCTCATGACCCAGATAACCACAATGGTATGATCACTCACCTAAAGCCAGACATCCTGGAATGTGAAGTCAAGTGGGCCATAGGAAGCATCACTATGAACAAATCTAGTGGAGGTGATGGAATCCCAGGTGAGCTATTTCAAATCCTAAAAGGTGATGCTGTGAAAATGCTGCATTCCACATGCCAGCAAATTTGGAAAACTCAGCAGTGGCCACAGGACTGGAAAAGGTCAGTTTTCATTCCAATCCCAAGGAAAGGCAATGCCAAAGAATGTTCAAACTACCCCACAATTGCACTCATCTCACATGATAGCAAAGTAATGCTCAAAATTCTCCAAGCCAGGCTTCAAGGGTATGTGAACCATGAACTTCCAGATTTCCAAGCTGGATTTAGAAAAGGCAGAGGAACAAGAGATCAAATTGTCAACCTATGTTGGATCATCAAAAAAGCAAGAGAGTTCCAGAAAACCATCTATTTCTGCTTTATTGACTATTTCAAATCCTTTGACTGAGTGGATCACAGCAAACTGTGGAAAATTCTGAAAGAGATGGGAATACCCACCTTACCTGCCTCCTGAGAAATCTGTATGCAGGTCAAGAAGTAACAGTTAGAACTGGACATGGAACAACAGACTGTTTCCAAATTGGGAAGGGAGTACATCAAGGCTGTATATTGTCACCTTTCTTATTTAACTTATATGCAGAGTACATCATGCAAGATGCCAGACAGGATGAAGCACAAGCTGGAATCAATATTGCCGGGAGAAATATCAATAACCTCAGATATGCAGATGACACCACCCTTATGGCAGAAAGCTAAGAACTAAAGAGCCTCTTGATGAAAGTGAAAGAGGAGAGTGGAAAAGTTGGCTTTACTCAACATTCAGAAAGTTAAGGTCATGACATCCAGTCGCATCACTTCATGGCAAATAGATGGGGAAACAGTGGAAACAGTGGCTGACTTTATTTTCTTGGGCTCCAAAATCACTGCAGATGGTGATTGCAGCCATGAAATTAAAAGACTTGCTCCTGGGAAGAAAAGTATGACCAACTGAGACAACATATTAAAAGGCAGAGACATTTCCAACAAAGGTCTGTCTAGACAAAGCTATGGTTTTTCCAATAGTTATGTATGGATGTGATAGTTGGACATAAAGAAAGCTGAGAGCTGAAGGACTGATGCTTTGAACTGTGGTGTTGAAGAAGACTCTTGAGAGTCCCTTGGACTGCAAGGAGATCCAACCAGTCCATCCTAAAGGAAATCATTCCTGAATATTCATTGGAAGGACTGATGCTGAAGCTGAAACTCCAATTATCTGGGCACCCGATGTGAAGAACTGACTCATTGGAAAAGACTCTCATTCTGAGAAAGATTGAAGGTGGGAGTAGAAAGGGATGACAGATGTTGAGTTGCCTGAATGGCATCACCGACTCAATGAACATGAGTTTGAGTAAGCTCCAGGAACTGATGATGGACATGGAAGCCTGGTGTGCTGCAGTCATGGGGTTGCAAAGAGTCAGACACGACTGCATGACTGAACTGAACAGAGATTCAATAATAAGAATAATAAGAATCTGGGGCCTATATGTAGGCCCCAAACAGCCTCTAGGGCAGAGAATCTGTACTCTCTAAGGAATATGAAACATAGAGACTGAGAAATTTCCCTCATAATTGGCCTTGTGAATCAGTATTTAAATTCAGAAAATTTAATTCCATTGACTATAATCTTTATCTTCTTGGTTTGTTAATTCTTAAAGAATAAAATACACTTAATATTTTGAATAAATGCTGATGTACTACAGGCAAAACACAGGCCCCTGTATTTGGGTCAGTAAGGTAACCTCAGTTGAAGAAAATTCTTTCCTTTTATTTTCTATATGTCTATTACATTCTGAAATGAACTCTACTATTTCTTTACTCAGGGATGCTTTGCATGTGAAAGTAGTATGCACTTCCAACAGACCCTCTACTGGAAAATACTGAACACTTTTGACAGATTCAGCCCAAACAGATACAAAATGGATCTCTTCAAAAATTGTGCATCAATTTAATATGTTTGTGAATTTTCTTTCCTGACAAAAACTCTGCTGTGTTGTTTTGCAACTTTAATTTTCCACAAAAAATCAATGAGTTCAATTTCAGCTCACAAATATGCTATATAATTTTAAATTATTAAAAAATTAATATACCAAATACATACACAGTTTAAGGGGATTTGACTGTAATAGGCTATTAACTCAACAAGTAGCATTTAATATTTCCTCTAAAAATGCTACTTTGTGAGTGTTACATTATTAATGAACAATATGCTGCTATGCAGATTGCATAAATCTATAATGGATTATTGATGGATCGCAGTTTGAATTTACAATGAAAACAATAAATTTATCAATTGTCCTAAGTGTTTTTCTTAATGCTTACTCAGATTCTTTCATTTTTGGATGCAAACATGTATTTGGCTCTTTTCTTCTGTTTGTCTTATGTGTTTATTTATTCTAGAAGACTACAGGATTGAATTTTTAAAATGTAAAATCAGCAGACTTAGAGATTGAACCTGTTTATATCTTTTGGAAATACATGCCTTCCTTTAAATTTGGGGAAGAAAGCATGCTTCCTCTTACCTCGGAAAAGTACTACGGAACCAAATATTTTGGGGAAAGGGTAAAATTTAGGAATGTTTCTCAAAAACACTGGAATCATAGCAGAGGAAAGTAGGTCTTCGCATTCTCAGCGGGTTGCTTTTAAATTCTAATGACATGCACGCTGTATTGAAATATTCCATGACTGACTTGCCACATTTACTGCAGCATTAATATAAAGAGTTCTTGGAAAGCTTCACTTTCTTGCTTACTGATGAGTGGAATTGTTTGTGTCTCAGCTGGGAATGTAATTGGCACTCACTGTCCTCAGCTTTTCAGAATATTGGCATTTTGTTTCCAGAAAATTCTTAAGCATGGGAGGAGCTAAATGGAGGCAGGAGGATCTTCTGAATAGGTGAGATCCCCCATCAAGTACTGACACATTCATATTCTCAAGGTTTATTTGAATAGTAACTTGTTGCATGAAGTTATAATAATGCCTTTATATATTGTTTCTTGTTTCACCTGTAGTGCGTGTGTACTTCAGTCATGTTGGACTCTACAATCCCAAGGACTGTGGCCTGCCAGGCTCCTCTGTCCATGGGATTTTTCAGGCCAGAATACTGGAGCGGTCTGCCATGCTCTCCTCCACGGGATCTTTCCAATTCAGGGATTGAAGCTATGTCTCCTGCACCACAGGTGGATTCTTTAGCTGTTCGGCTAGCAAGAAAGTCCAATCAGCAGCATTTTTCTAAAGCAGGGTTTAGAAATCATTTTTAATGGCATACGATTTTATTCAAACTGAAATTTCTTAGATAGTCAAGTTTTCTTATAAATAAATCATTTTTTTTCTCCTCAAAACAAACTCTAACATCACATATTAATACCAAACTTGTTTATTCAATATTTAGGTGGCAGGCACAATACAAAACACTTTAGACATTCACCTCTTAATCCTGATATTTATTTCATATTATCATCCTCATTTTACTGATAGAGAAATTGGGACTCAGGAAAAACTAAAAAATATTTTCAACAGTCCATTTCTAAAAAGAAATTGGGTAGAGTTTGAATCTAGGTCACTTTGACTCAATATATAATCTTCCAACCTGTATCCTTCTTTGTAAATGAGAGTGTACTTCCCCCATGTTAGTGCAGCCAAAAATAGGGTCCAGCTGCTTGCTGTTCAAAAGCCAATAAAGAGGCAAGGTTCTTGGAAAGGAAAGTTTGCTTTATTTTGGATGCCAGCAATCAGGGGATAGGGGAGATGCCTGTCCAAAGACTGACGTCCCCCTGACAACCACGGGGCAAGAGCTTTTATAAGTAGAGGGAGGGGGCTACATGTAGAAATAGCAGTCAGGTTTGAAAGTCATCTTGAAATTGGTCATGTGGTGGTCTGACCAGCAACATCTTGGTTGTTTTAGGTACGTTTAATCTTCAGTTCCACAGTCAGTTTGTTCTCATTTCCTTGAGGCCAATTCTCAGAACTGTGGCAGCTTATGTCATGGCTATAGTCTGGTCATCATGTAGTTAACGTCTTCCACCTGGTAGAGGTTTCAGTATCTACAAGACAGTTCACAGAATATGGCTCAGCATATTACCTATAGCCCTTGAGAGGGAACTAAAGGTCCTTGACTCTTTTTCAGTCACGAAGTTGTGTCCGACTCTTTGTGACCCCATAGACCATAGCGCACCAGGTCCTCTGTCCTCCACTATCTCCCTGAGTTTACTCAAATTCATGTCCATTGAGTCATTGATGATATCTAACCATCTCATCTCATCCCTTCTCCTTCTGACTTCAGTCTTTCCCATCATCAGGGTCTTTTCCAATGAGTTGGCTCTTCACATCAGGTGGCCAAAGTATTGGAGCACCCTTGACTATTCTTAATTATTAAACTATTATTGTTTGATCTCCTTTGACTATTTTCCTTTGTTTTTACATTTTCTTACTTCTCTGATTAAATTTATTCTTTGGCTAAAGTTTTTCCACAGACAAAAGACAGTCAGAGGACATGAGGGACAAGGATCATTGAGTTCTGCTTCATTTCATTAGTGTTGGTCAGCTGAAAGTAATTTATATAATATAATGCATCTCAAAAAGTAATTTACATAATATAATTAATATAATTTAATATATATATATATCCTGTCCCAGAGGATTTTTATGGCAGTGAAACTATTCTGTATTATATGATAGTCATGGATGGATGTCATTATACATTTGGTTAAACCAACAGAATGTACAACTAAGAATGTCGACCAAGAACTAACATTGGGGTAACCTATGGACTTGGGATGATTATGATGTGTCAACAGAGCTTCATTCTTGGCAAAAAAAAAAGTTACCATTCTGGTGAGTGATGTTGGTTATGGAGTAAGATATGCCTGTGTCAGGGCAGGGATTATATGGGAAAACTCTGAACCTTCTTACCTTCTCAATTTTGTTGTAAAATTTAAACTATGCCCCACCTCCCATCTTAAATATTGTCTTCTTCTTTTTAAAACTGTCATCATAGCCTCAAAACTGTTATTAATTTTTTATTTAATTTTAATAAGATTTTTTCCACTGCTGCTCATCAACTATTATAAAACTAAATTTGTAAAATTGAGGCAGAAACATAAATTTAATTTTTAGTACATTTTGTAAGTTGGCAAAAATAGAAAAATATCTCCATTTTCTCAGTCACTATCACTGTTCCTTGTTATTAAGAATATTTTTAATTAAAACTTTTATTTTAGAGTAATTATACAGTGTACAGTATCACTTTTAAGTAATTAGTTTAGATTCAATATACATTTTTACAGATCATGGTTTTGAAAGTTATGATGCTTACGTGCAACGGCCATCAAATATTCTAACAAATATAAAAGAAAGGAGTAAAACCTTCAGGATGCAAAAGCATTTTGAATTAACATGCTTCAACTATATTGTTCACAAGACTCATGAATAAACTCATTTACAATGTTTTTTAGAACTTATTGAGTTACAAAATAAAATAGAGCAACACAATTCACAAAATATGGAACAATGTAGTCTATAGGTAAATGTGAAGTCACTCAGTCGTGTCCGACTCTTTGTGACCCCATGGACAGTAGCCTACCAGGCTCCTCCGCCCATGGGATTTTCCAGGCAAGAATACTGGAGTGGGTTGCCATTTCCTTATCCAGGAGATCTTCCCAACCCAGGGATTGAACCCGGGTCTACCACATTCTAGGCAGATGCTTTACCCTCTGAGCCACCAGGGAAGTCCTCTAAGCATAAATTTGGAATTTTCTGTTTAGTATCATTTGTAACAGTCTAATTTTTTCCAGAATTATTTTATCTTAGTACTAGTACTTTTTTGTTGGTTGATTTTTTTATCAGTATGTCATAGGTTATAGGCAGAATCCTGTCCAGGGAATCTTTAATAAAATATCATAACTAATAACAAAGAAATTTAGTGTACTAAACATGATTATATAAACCAGTAAATCACTAACAATTATTTAGCAGCTTCTGCTAAGTTGTTTCAGTTGTGTCCGACTTTGTGCCACCTCATGGACGACGGCCCACCCAGCTCCTCCGTTCCTGGGATCCTCCAGGCAAGAATACCGGAGTGGGTTGCCATTTCCTTCTCCAATGCATGCAAGCATGCTAAGTCACTTCAGTCATGTCCGATTCTGTGCGACCCTATGGACAGCAGCCCACCAGGCTTCTCTGTCCGCAGGATTCTCCAGGCAAGAATGCTGGCGTGGGTTGCCATTTCCTTTTCCACAATTATTTAGAATATAGTAGATTTTAGGAAAAAATCACTTTAACAAGTTTATTATAGATCCTCCAAAGAATAAGAAATATCAACCGACATGGTCTTATTAATGATCGTGACATTATAATCTAATTTAAAATAATTGAATTATTAGGGAAGACTATGTGATTTTGTGTGAAAACTGTAATCCATACATCAAAGTCAATTAGTACCTAAGTCAGTCATAATTTCCTTCAAACAAATCACTATATTGACTCTCATTAAAATATTTTAATAGGAAATCAAAGATATCAGATTTAATAAAGCTTAGAGATGATTTACAATTTTTAATTTAATTCTAGTATATAAATGTTGCTACTAAATGTAAGCTGCTTGGAGAGAAACATGAGTAATACACAAATGATATATATTTTTCTTGGTGAAGATGCAAATAACTATCATGATGTCAATGTATGGCAAAACCAATACAGAATTGTAAAGTAAAATAAAAAATAAATAAAGTAAAAAAAATTAAATAAAGTAAAAAAAAATAAAATCCAAATCCTTTTCAAAAAAAAATAAATAAATAAAAACAATTATAAATGAACCTTGAAGATGTTAGTTCAGTTCAGTTCAGAGTCGCTCAGTCGTGTCCGACTCTTTGCGACCCCATGAATTGCAGCACGCCAGGCCTCCCTGTCCATCACCATCTCCCAGAGTTCACTCAGACTCATGTCCATCGAGTCAGTGATGCCATCCAGCCATCTCATCCTCTTCGTCCCCTTCTCCTCCTGCCCCCAATCCCTCCCAGCATCAGAGTCTTTTCCAATGAGTCAACTCTTTGCCTGAGGTGGCCAAAGTACTGGAGTTTCAGCTTCAGCATCATTCCCTCCAAAGAAATCCCAGGGTTGATCTCCTTCAGAGTGGATTGGTTGGATCTCCTTGCAGTCCAAGGGACTCTCAAGAGTCTTCTCCAACACCACAGTTCAAAAGCATCAATTCTTTGGTGCTCAGCCTTCTTCACAGTCCAACTCTCACATCCATACATGACCACAGGAAAAACCATAGCCTTGACTAGACGGACCTTAAGCTAAGTATAATAAGCTAGTCACAAGAGGAAAATGTGTAAGATTCCATAGGTACAAGTAAATAGTAGTCAAATTCATAGCGAGAGAAACTAGAGTAGTGGGTGCCAGATACTAGCGAAGAGAGGCATACTGAATTTCAGTTTTGGAAGATGAAAAATGTTCTGAAAATGGAGGGTGATGATGATTTCCTAAAGTGTCATTTATACTTAAAAATATTCAAAGCAGTAGATTTTATGTTATATGCATGTTACGTGCGTGCTAAGTCACTTCAGTCACATCCGACTCTTTGCATCCTTACAGACTGTAGCCTGCCAGGCTCCTCTGTCCATGAGATTCCCCAGGCAAGAATACTGGAGTGGGTTGCCATGCTGTCCTCCAGCGAATATCTTCCCCACCAAGGGACTGAACCTGCATCTCTTATGTTTCCTGCATTGGCAAGTGGGTTCTTTATCACTAGCCTGATGAAAATTTAAATTATGCCAATCAATCAATCAACCTACTAGTGAGTAAATATCAACTATAAGACAGCAAACTATGACTTTCAAGAAGTATGTGATCTTTTTGAAACTGGACAAGGGGAGTCCAATAATGAAGTATGATGCAAGCCATGATTTAAGACAGCATCTGATGTATTGGTAATGAATTTACAACTCAGTTCTTTACTGTAGGTGAACCAGATTTCAACTGTGTCTCACTCTTAATCTTCCTTCACAGGTCATGTTGGATCTGGGACCACTGGAGCCTCTGTTAAGTTTACCTCCAATATTGTGATCAGGCATGCTGGTTTAGACAGTATGTTGTATGATTTTACTGATTCTCTAAGTTGTAATATGATAGCATGAATAGTTTGGGAAGAACTATTTACTAAGTTCTATGAGTTTAGTTAAGGAGAGATCATTTTGGATTGGAATGATCTTGTGAAACTACATAAACAAAAAGATACTTAAAAGGGATCATAAAATATGAGCATCAGTTCAGTTCAGTCGCTCAGTCACGTCCGACGCTTTGCGGCCCCGTGAATTGCAGCACGCCAGGCCTCCCTGTCCATTACCAACTCCCAGAGTCCATCCAAACTCATGTCCAGTGAGCCAGTGATGCCATCCAGCCATCTCATCCTCTGTTGTCCCCTTCTCCTCCTGCCCCCAATCCCTCCCAGCATCAGAGTCTTTTCCAATGAGTCAACTCTTCGCATGAGGTGGCCAAAGTACTGGAGTTTCAGCTTTAGCATCATTCCTTCCAGAGAACACCCAGAACCCATCTCCTTTAATATGGACTGGTTGGATGTCCTTGCAGTCCAAGGGACTCTCAAGAGTCTTCTCCAACACCACAGTTCAAAACCAGCAATTCTTTGGTGCTCAGTTTTCTTCACAGTCCAACTCTCACATCCATATATGACCACTGGAAAAACCATAGCCTTGACTAGACGGACCTTTGCTGGCAAAGTAATGTCTCTGTTTTTGAATATGCTATCTAGGTTGGTCATAACTTTCCTTCCAAGGAGTAAGCCTTTTTTAATTTCATGGCTGCAACCACCATCTGCAGTGATTTTGGAGCCCCCCAAAATAAAGTCTGACACTGTTTCCACTGTTTCCCCATCTATTTGCCATGAAGTGATGGGACCAGATGCCATGATCTTCATTTTCTGAATGTTGAGCTTTAAGCCAACTTTTTCACTCTCCTCTTTCACTTTCATCAAGAGGCTTTTTAGTTCCTCTTCACTTTCTGCCATAAGGGTAGTGTCATCTGCATATCTGAGGTTATTGATATTTTTCCCGGCAATCTTGATTCCAGCTTGTGCTTCTTCCAGCCCAGCGTTTCTCATGATGTACTCTGCATAGAAGTTAAATAAGCAGGGTGACAATATACCGCCTTGACGTACTCCTTGTCCTATTTGGAACCAGTCTGTTGCTCCATATCCAGTTCTATCTGTTGCTTCCTGACCTGCATATAGGTTTCTCAAGAGCCGGGTCAGGTGGTCTGGTATTTCCATTTCTTTCAGAAATTTTCCATAGTTTATTGTGATCCACACAGTCAAAGGCTTTGGCATAGTCAATAAAGCAGAAATAGATGTTTTTTTCTGGAACTCTCTTGCTTTTTCGATGATTCAGCAGATGTTGGCAATTGGATCCCGGGTTCCTCTGCCTTTTCTAAAACCAGCTTGAACATCAGGGAGTTCACGGTTCACATATTGCTGAAGCCTGGCTTAGAGAATTTTGAGCATTACTTTACTAGCATGTGAGATGAGTGCAATTGTGCAGTAATTTGAGCATTCTTTGGCATTGCCTTACCTTGGGATTGGAATGAAAACTGACCTTTTCCAGTCCTGTGGCCACTACTGAGTTGTCCAAATTTGCTGACATATTGAGTGCAGCACTTTCGTAGCATCATCTTTCAGGATTTGAAATAGCTCATCTGGAATTCCATCTCCTCCACTAGCTTTGTTCATAGTGATTCTTTCTAAGGCCCACTTAACTTCACATTCCAGGATGTCTGGCTCTAGATGAGTGATCATACCATCATGATTATCTGGGTCGTGAAGCTTTTTTTTGTACAGTTCTTCCGTGTATTCTTGCCACCTCTTCTTAATATCGTCTGCTTTTGTTAGGTCCATACCATCTGTCCTTTATTGAGCCCATGTTTGCATGAAATGTTCCCTTGATATCTCTAATTTTCTCTAGATATGAGCATAGGTTTCATATAGTTATTTTGTTTCTATATTTGTGCAAATTGTGGAGAAAAGAGGTGAAAAAGTGTGTGCACAGGAAATAATGAATAAATCAGTTTGGCTTTAGCAAAAATGTCAATATAAGGGAAGAATGGGAGATAACCTTGGAAAGTAGGCTTAGGAAAACTTTGAGAAGTCTATAAGTAACAAGTGAAAATATATTAAAAGGAGGCATTGGATATTTAATTTCTTTTTTTTTTAATTCTACTTCCTTCACAAATTATCTGATGGCTATAAAATCATATTTATCAGTTGATGTTGCTTCTTTTGAGGTATTGAAATATTGAGGGAATATTTTTACTTTTAATATCTTTTACTAAGAATCTAATTGTAAGAATGTAAGCAAAATCCAAGGATGGATTTGTTTGGAATGTATATATGTACACAGCTTCAGTTTGTATTCAGCTTGTATAAATTTTTGACTGTTGAACAAAGTACTTAGTCCCTGAGACCTAAATAATTAAAGAGAATTGTGTGTATACTCGACCTATTCCTTTTAAATGTACCACCAGGTCTTCTATAATAACAGGGATCTCTTTAATAAAGTTACAGATAATGGAGAAAAAAATTTTCAAGCAGAGATCTGATGCAGTATGTGTTTTCCATTAATTGATCAGTTTGTGCAATTCTGTAATTCTGTTATACCTTGCTGGGAATCTCAAAGAAATCAATACTGACCAAGATGAGATAGTTTCTCTGCCAACCTGACCCATGTTTAATCACAATTTGTTAGCAATATATTGCAACTTATAAAATCCCTATTCTCTTCTCAGACCACCCTGCTTTGACAATTGGAGGCCCATATGCTTCATAATTGTATATCATTCAAGTATCATAATCAGAGTAGTCTCTGAGTTCTATGAAAGATGTTAAGTTTCAAGATGTGGTGTATGATTTATGATGATTGTTTTCTTCTCAATTTAACTCGATTCTCTAGAGAACTGAAAAGGAATTGTCATCAAATCACCCTCAGGCCTCTGAAACACAAGCAGGAGAATTGGGAGTTCCCTGTAACTGGCAAGGCCACTTCCTCTCAAGTGAAGACATTCTAAAACTGGTCCTGGCAAAGTAAGTATTTCTAAATGTCCTTGAATGTCGTCATGTCAACTACTTCAGTCATGCATCTAAAAAATAAATTCGTGACACAGGAGGCTTAGGCAAGTGGATCACAATAAAATGATCACTACCATGGTTTTTAACATGGTTATTATCTCTAACCATCACACTGATCATTTGTAAACCTACTCATACCCACAAAGATTTTTCTGTAATACTTTTCTTTTTGTGTTTGTTAGCTCTCAAAAGCCTCTCCTTTGTCTTAGAAATACCTTGAGCTCAGTTCAGTTCAGTTCAGTCACTCAGTCGTGTCCGACTCTTTGCGACCCCATGAATCAAGTGCAAATCAAGCTGCTAATAATGAATTTAGTCACAATTTATTGAGTTCACTGAAGATGCAATAATACCAGGTGCTGCAGCAAGAAATTTTACAAGAAGTCACACTGCCCTGATATTTTGGAATTATTAGTTTTCAAAAGGAGATGGTGTAGGACAGGGAAGCCTGGGGTGCTGCAGTCCATGGTGTTGCAAAGAGTTGGACACAACTGAGCAACTGAACAAAAACAAAAAGGTAAATATGCATGCTGAAAAAATGACACAAAGCTTTTAAGATGTAAATATGTTTATTTTCAAGAATTTGGGGTATTTGTTTTATAATAAGCCAGTGATCTTGGAAAGTATCATACTTACTCATTCAGTCATTCCTAAATCTCATATCAGGTTTGACATACTTTACTAGGTTTTTCTACATGACCTTACTTTAATTTCCCATATGGGATTTTCATATTGTATGATCATATATGAATATTTCTGGCTGTGTAAATGAGTTCCTCAAAGTTGGTACTTATTCTGTTTTATTCATCTTTCAATCTATATTGCATAATAAAGCACTATTTTTATGTTAAATATTAATTGAATATTAAATGAGTGAATGAATAAATGAATGAATCAATGAACTGTAGGATATCAATTCAGGTCAAGCACACTAGGAAAATTTGGCCTTTGAAAGCATGTCAAATATAAGCTAAGTCAAAGGCAGAATTATTATTGTGAACCTAGAAAACCCAAGGGGAAAATTTAAAAACTCACTAAGAATGGTCTTAGTCTTTAATAATATGGCTAGGAATAAAAAGTCATACATTAAAGTCAATAGCTTTTAACATGTAAACAAAAGTAATTAGAAACCCCATTTATACTAATAACAAAAATAATGGGACTGAGCACTCAATATGTCAAAAATTGTTCAAGATCTGTTTGAAGGAAGTAAATATTGAAAAGATCTGATATAACATTTTAATTTTCCATTCATATAATATTTTTGGATATTCAAGAAATGGCAATAATTCTTATTTATTATAATAGACATTAAAACTGTACACCAAAGCTTGTGTGTCACTTTTTTCTTCTGGGCATATAGAATTGACTTTCATGTTACCTTGAATTAAAATATGGCCATGTGATTTTCTTTGGCCAGTAAACATGTGAAGTTACATGTGTCTCTTCCAGGAAGGAACTTTAAATGTCAGTGCATGATTTAACATGTTTCCACTGTGACTTTTTTTTTAATAAAACTTATGGTAGAAAGTTTCAGGATGAAGATTCTGTTAGCCTGGGTCCCTGAGTAGCCATTATAAGAAGTGGCGATCCCTTCCATGCTCACTAAATTGCTATGAATTGAAAGTAAGCATAAAAAATATAATTTTATTGTGTTGAGACAGTGAGAATTGGTGATTACATTGGAAATTTAGAAATATAATAAACTAAAACATTATTCCACAACAAAGATCAACAGTCTTTTTCTGTGTAGGTCCAGATATTAAATATTTTTGGTTTTATCATTCATTTACTCTCTGTCACATCTTCTTACCTCTTTTGTTACAACACAAAAGCAACCACAGGTAGTACCTAAGTGAATAAATATGGCTGTGTTCCAATAAAATTTTTATTTATAAAGACAAGTGAAATGTTAGATTTGGTCTATCAGCTGGAATTTGCTGATGCCTAATCTGAAATTTTAGTATAATTCCAACAAATTCACAACTGGCTTAATTTTTAACTGAATTTGGTTCCAGAAGTCACATGGCAAAAATATATATAATCAGCGGTACAAGATATCTAAAAAACAAAAGTAATTGGGCAAAGCTAGCTCAAACAATTATTAAAATATATTTGAAATGCCAGCATGGATACCGACACATGAGTGGATAGACCAACATGTATAAGGGAATATATTACATAGTGAAGGTGTCACCACTTATAAATGTGGAAAAGACAGATTAATTGATAACATTTTAACAATTAAGCTATCTGAGAAAGATTTAGATTTGTATCTGACTCTTTAAAGAATTTTTCTCATGGACTAATATAAAAAGAAACCAAAATGCACTTGAAGAAAACATGGGAGAATGTCTTATACAATTAAGATATGGAGGTAGAATTACTTTACATAACATCAAACTGCGAAAGCATGAGAATTTAATTTAATAAACCGTATAAATGGCATGAAAAAAATCAAAAGACAAAGGAGCATTTTGGAAGCATAGTTGCAAAAACTATAACAGTTCAATTATTTGCTTAGTGTTTAAAGTGCTTCTGCAAATAACTAGGAAAAAGTTATTAACACAACTCGTTAACAAGATGGTATAGGTTATGTAAACAGAAGTTACCATAAAATAAAATAAGAATGAATTTTCAAAAAATGAAAACATGCTCAACTTCAAGTTAAATTAAGGTAAATGAAACAAAAGCTATATGTTTATGAAATCACACATTTTCTTGTATGTAAATGTAGAAATGTAAATAGAAAATGTAAATTTCTATGTGGAACAAGTAACTATCAAATAGTTACATTCCCTTTAACTTGAGAATTTCGTGTTTGGGAATTATATCCTACAGATATTCTTCAGAGACTCAGATATAAACAAAAGGCGCTTTGTGTTTATTTACAGAACAAAACTGAAAACACCTACATGATTACAACAGGATACCACTTCTAGACACTATTCTGCATGTTATAAATGGTACTCTATGAACCTACTGGCTTCCCTGGTAGCTCAGACTATATAAAGATTCTGCCTGCAATGTGGGAGACCTGGGTTTGATCCATGGCTTTAGCTTTATATTTCTTATCAGACATTTAAAATGGATGAATTGCATGAAGCAATTGTGATTTGCAGTTTCCCACAAATGGGCCTCTATCATTTCTCTAAGTAAATGCTATCTTGACTTTAGCCACTAAATCCTTGCTCTACTGAAACAAAAACAAAACTGCAGAACTTGTGTAACATACCTCTCCCGCTGAGTCCCCATCGGTCCAGGTGTTAAAAATTGGCCTCTTTTTTTTTTTTTTCATGCCCTTGATATACGAAAACAAAACCAGAAGGAAGCTTGTTGAGGAAACTGTGTTTTAAACAGTAGTAGCTCAATCTGCTGATTTACAGGCTACTGATTTACAAGCTGTGAATGAATTGAAGCCTTCAGCAACAGGAAGCTCTGCCATTGGGAAACCCTAGAGCTCCAGCTGGAGCCCGGGGACCTACTTGAATGCTTACAGGAAAACTCACTCCAGGAGCCCCTGTAATCAGAGTTGTTAACCAGAAGGAAATGTCTTCAGTGCTCTTACATGGCTCTTAATCAGTTACTGACAGAGTGCCTTTGATCAACGCATTTGCACCATGAGGTTAACCAGAGGGTTCAGTACGTCCACATAGATTTCACAGTCAGCTCCAAATGTACACAACTAACAGAGAGACTATTCAAGCCTGATCCTGTGGCTGACTCTCTCTGTCCTCTCAACCTCCGGGGGCTGTTGTGGGGATTAATGAACGACATTTTTCAAGCATCTTACCATCCCTGGACTTGAACGGAGAGCGAAACAGGAGGCATTGTTGTGGAGGCCTGCTTGCCACTTCTTTGATAGCTGCACATGTCTTAATTGAAACCTTAGACAGTGGCACCAGCCTGCTGCCCTGTGTTAGGCCCTTAAAAACACAGTAGAGAAGAGAAAGAAACCTCAGGGAGGAATTATCTCACACACAGAGATCACTGGTGGGTGAAATGGCCCCGGCTGAGTTATTTTCCATTTGCCAGTTTGGTTGGTATCCAGAGTCCGTGACTTGAAACGAAACAACCCTGTAGTTGTGGAGCCGAGAAACAAAGTTGGCACTGAGGTGCCAGATCAAGCAGCTCCGAAAGTGAAAGTGAAGTCACTCAGTCGTGTCCAACTCTTTGAGACCCCATGGACTGTAGCCTGCCACATTCCTCTGTCCATGGGATTTTCCAGGCAAGAATACTGAAGTGGGTTGCCGTTCCTTCTCCAAGCAGCTCCTAAGGTGCATCCCAAAGATGCTGAGAAGTTAGATACTTTTCTGTCACTTTCATGGCTGGTGAAAGACTTCTTGTACTTTTTGTGGACAAGATGGATTAAGTCTGTCTCTTTGTAGGGCAAAAGCAATTACAGAGTCTGCACATGGGAGAGATATGAATAAGGTGAGACCTAGATTTTTTGTGTGTATGTATTAAAGTGACACATTACAGGGTGAAAGTTTATTTCTGCACTCGGTCATACTCATTGGATGGTACAGAAACAATATGAATGTAAATAACATGAAATTCTGCAAATCTACAGGTTGTAGTTAGGTTTAAAATGGTCAGAAATAAAATAAGAGTAATTTTTAAAAAGACCTATGAGTTTTCTTTCATTTAGATGGCAATATGAATCCAAGATTGGCAATATGTATCCAAAAGCTAAAAAAAGAGGCAATTGTAAGACAGAAAGAAGTAAATTGTTTTTCACATTATTTACCATTAAGCAGTAAATGTAAATTTCAAAACACAATTATTTTTATAGTACTTCCATCACTTGGTTTTAATTTTTTTTAAAACCTTTAGGAAATTGAAGAATCACCTTTCATGCTTTAGTTACTGACCTGTAAAAAAAAATATGGAAAAATCATTGGGGCAAAATAAAAGATAAGTGGTTATAGTTAGTTTTTGATATATTACCTTGAAACATAAAGTGATTAAAATTTATGGAAGAATTTTTTCCTTGCCTTCTTTCAAATTAGTTAATATTATTCCAACTTGGCAGTGTAGTTAAGATTCTTACATTCAGAGATCAATATATATTTCAAATAGAGTCACCAATGGTTAGGCTTTTGTTTATAAAATTCACTTATTTTATTTTTCACTTAGAAAAAACAGTGCTTTCAGTTTTATAAATAATCAATTTAAAAATTAAAATAAAATATGATTTCTTGTAATTTATCAAGATAAAGCTTTAATGAGTTTTAGCAAAATCTTAACAGCACTACTATTATGACCAATATGCTAAATTAGGTCTTTGTGCAAGATTTTAAGATGTGCCAAGAGGTTGTGAGTGTTCTTTGGATGGAATATTGAGCATTGTGTACCTGACCCTCTGGGATTATTTGATTCTATTGGGATGTTTGGGCTTCCCTGTTGGCTCAGTGATAAAGAATCTTCCCGCCAGTGTAGGAGATGCAGGTTTGATCCCTGGGTTGGGCAGATCCTCTGGAGAAGGAAATGGCAACCTACTGCAATATTCTTGCTTGGGAAATCCTATAAACAGAGGATTCTGGCAGGTTACAGTCTGCGGGAGAGCAAAAGAGTCAGACACAACTTAGCAGATAAACAACAACAAATAGGAGTGCTTACCTGTGATAAATAGAAGTTATCTTTGAGAAAACCTAAGTGATCCAGTTTCCTAGAATTGCACCACAGAGCCGTGTAAACTAAAGTTAAGAAGTGGCTATAATGCCCTGGAGTTGAGGCATGCACAACTTACCCAGCAGTTTGCTTCTGTCTAAGAGAACCCAAGTCATTAAAGGGTCTTCTATAATGAGCAAGATGACCTGCAAAACTGGGTTGAAGTCTCTAGGTAGCCAGCCATATGTTTTTATAGCTCATATAGAGAAACCTCAAAGAATCCACTTTTATCCCTCTCTTCTTTTCTCTCTGTTTTTCCCAAAACTTTCCTCTGGGTTCCATCTGCCAGCCTGAGCTTAAAAATGTCAGCCACATCACTGAAGGAAAACATTACCGTAGTTTGTACAACTGGAGGATATTGTGTGCATTCTTTCTCTCTAGCTGCTAGTACCCTGTAAACCACAATATGAAGCACTGGCTTATTTTCATCAGAGGCATTCAGTGAGAGTGACCTGATAATTCTCAAGGAAGTAGAATATGTATCAAAGGAATATACAATTTGTACTTGTATAGACACATGAGACTCATGTCTTATCTCTTTTAAGTATAAACCTCACATTCTGAAAGAATTATATTGTGGATATTGGCCAACTTCAGTAAGATGAAAGCTTGATTTAGAATGTTACTCGCTAGCTGGATGAAAAGGAGAAACATTCCCTCCTGACACATTCTCCCCAGCTCTCTTGTTAATCCCCAGCAGTGTTTGGGTAGAGACCTGTGCGCTTCATTCTTTCCCAAGTCAAACTGAGAGGTTTCTAGGTGGTCAGACAGGACAACAAGCCAAACTGAAGGCAGTAATCAAGACTTTATTACTGAGATAGTGTGAGTAAGAGGCAAAAATAGACACCAGCTCACTAATGCTCCAGTGTTTTCCACAGAACAGCGCCAGGCAAGGGTCAGGTGAATCAGCACAGATGGAAGGATCCTCTCACTGCTGATAGTGCTGGACAAAAGGCTTCTGCCGTTTTATGGATCTACTGGAGTGAGCCGGGAAATGCTAGGATTTAGCAGTAGAGAAATACTCAGTAGAGAAAAGAGGACTCTAAAGGGAGGCCCAAGGGTTAGGGTTGCAGGTTTTCATGTAAACCTGTGTCTTCAGCTATAACTCCCTCCAGAAAACTTCAAGATTCTGGCCATGCATCAAATCAGGAATGAGGAGGGCAGCTTCCCCTCATTCTGGGGTACATATTCAGTCATGTCTGACTCTTTGTGACTTCTTGGACCGTAGCCCGCCAGTCTCCTCTGTCCTTGAGATTATCGTAGCAAGAATACTGGAGTGGGTTGCCATTTCCTCTTCCAGGGGATCTTCCCAACCCAAGGATCAAAACAGCATCTCTTGCGTCTCCTGCACTGGCAGCCGGCTTCATTACCGCTAAGCCACCTGGGAAGCCCTCTTACCCTGAGGCCTGCCATGTGAAGCCTTGTAATTGCCTATGGTTAGGTATGAAAGATCACACAGAGGATTCTGGCCTGGAGCTGGATGCCTCAAATTCCACCTTGAGACATCTCATGCAAAGATGAAAGTATGCTTGAGACAGAGGGTTCTGATATACCTCTAAAATTTAAATGCACGAGACTCACATATAGGGTTTGTAAAACTAGAGAGTATATTTCAGACATCTCCAAGCAGCTCTACATAATGGATGGAATCCTAATAAGCAGGAATTAGAAGCTATACTGAAGAGTTCATACCAGCCTCAAAGGGGATATAAAACATTCATTTCTCCATAGAGATTGTGTCCTTGAGGAAGGCCACTTACTGTTTTCAAGTGCTTGCTTTCTTGAGGGTAAATATTCATTGATTTTTAATGTTTACTCTTTGTTTGGAGCATTGTAGATAAAGTCCTGAAAATTTTGATATTGGGGTCAACCTATTAGCTGGTTTCAAGGAGAGATTTTTTTCCAGATCTCTAGGTGGCAGCTCTAATGAAGGGTGATACTCCTCAAGGTAATATGTTTTTATGCTATCAGTTTTAGCAATTTTAGATTATACTTTGCTGATTCTGTTACAGAGATGCCTGTAGCAAGATCCCAGGATTCAATTCTTTTTCTACGATTATAGGTATAGACATTCTCTGTATTTTTTTGTGTGTTCTGCTTCTTTAAGTTGCGGTATATATTCCCAACTTCATATACTCTTCTTCCTTCACTCTAATTCTGCCTTGAGACATAGCTTCTTTTGCCAGTAGGCACGTACCGCCTCAAAATCCGGAGTACATCTCAGTAGGCTATCACTTTCTCCCTTAGTCCAAGGAAAAGAGGAAAAGCAGTGGCAACTTTACAGTCCAGGCAGCACCTCTGAGTCCCCAAGACTTTTCTTAGACAAGTGACAGGAGAGCATTCCCACAAATAGCTTGCATTTTATGTTCCCTGAGGAAGTGGGGGATAAGAATATTTACTGTGATTTTAAAACTCTCTCCTTGACTCTCGTTTTTCAATCCTAGTGTTATGGAAGAAGCTATACTGGTTACATTTGAAAACATTCAAAACTAATGAGAATTCTCATGAGGTGATGACTAATATCTCATATAGTATATATGAATACAAACAAATGACTTAACAGTTTTCAGTGTTGGAATCAAGTGATTTTGAGACAATGGTCTTGACCCTCTCGATAATCTGATATACACAAAGGAACATGGACTGTCATTAGTCAACCCTGATTTGTAAAATTCACTATACTAGGATGAAAATAAGCCTTCGTGGTTTCATTATAATTTTATAAAATCCTGGAACATACAGCATGGTCAGCAAGTAGATGAACATATTAATTTTTCTGTAGTATTTAGATAAGTAAAATAATATATTAATGGCTTTAAGAACTTTATCTCAAATTTCATTACCTAAAAATATTGAAATTCTTCCAGGAGAGGGAGGATGTGATGGTATGACTCTCAAATTTCACAGTTCATCAGAATATTCCTAGGGCACCAAGTCTGGGAATGGGCTTCAAAGTTGAGAAAAACCATGGAAGACACTCTACCTAGAATGAAGAGGTTAATTTATAAGAAATCGAGAGTGCTTTCCAGGGAAGAAATTTCTATACAAGGAAATACAGTTTCCATATCGGCTTATGAAAACTCAAGGCGTATCACAGGACAACTATCAGAGGTCAAGATGTATCAATGACTAACCAAATTCATTAAAGGCTATTTATATTTTCAAAGTAAAAATTAGTTCACCACATAATCCAAATATCCTGGGAGGGCTAATACTTCCGTCTATTATTATGACTACTCTAGTTGTTCATTGTTATGACCACAGACTTTGCTCTGGGAAGTACTTGCTGCTGCTGCTAAGTCGCTTCAGTCCTGTCCAACTCTGTGCGACCCCATAGACGGCAGCCCACTAGGCTCCTCTGTCCCTGGGATTCTCCAGGCAAGAACACTGGAGTGGGTTGCCATTTCCTTCTCCAGTGCATGAAAGTGAAAAGTGAAAGTGAAGTCGCTCAGTCGTGCCTGACTCTTAGCGACCCCATGGACTCCAGCCTACCAGGCTCCTCTGTCCATGGGATTTTCCAGGCAAGAGTACTGGAGTGGTACTTAGCAGATGAGAAATTAGACTCCAGAAATGTGAATCAAACACATTGCTGAGGGGCATAATGTTGATGCTACTCTTCAGGTTGAAACTGATGTAGAAAATATGTGAAATTTGAATATAAACAAAAATATAGTGGTTTAAAGGAAACTGTTCATGACAGATGCTTTTATTTCTCATTCCAAGAAGAAAAAAGCACCTCTGAAGTTAAATCTTCAGAAAGGAATCTCCTCATGGACACACCCCTTATTCTAATGTGAATTGTTTCTGCTTGTATTTATGCATTTCCTCAAGTCTAAGTCATTTGGTCTCAAGTGGCTCAGACGGTAAAGCATCTGCCTACAATGTGAGAGACCCAGGTTCAATCCATGGGTCAGGAAGATCCTCTGGAGAAGGAAATGGCAACCTACTCCAGTACTCTTGCCTGGAAAATCCCATGGACGGAGGAGCATGGTAGGCTCCTACAGTCCATGGGGTCGCAAAGAGTCGGACATGACCGAGTGACTTCACTCACTTAACGCCCAGAAAGTCAGCAGGAATAACTAGTACTGGTTGCTGACTGGTGGCTCAGCTGGTAAAGAAACTGCCTGCAATGCGGGAGACCTGGGTTTGATCCCTGGGTTGGGAAGATCCCCTGGAGAAAGGAAAGGCTACCCACTCCAGTATTCTGCCCTGGATAATTCCATGGACTGAATAGTCCATGGCTTTGTAAAGAGTCTGGAGAAGGAAATGGCAACCCACTCCAATATTCTTGCCTGGAGAATCCCATGGACGAAGGAGCTTGGTGGGGTACAGTCCACGGGTCACTGAGAGTCAGACACAACTGAGCGACTTCACTTCACTTCACCTTGTAAAGAGTCGGACATGACTGAGCGACTTTCATGTCATTTCAGTTCAAGGAGAGCAAATTAAGTGAGACTGTCGACTCTTCAGGTCATGACTCTGCTGCTCTCTACCCACTAGGTGAGTTTTTAAATCATGCCTATTTACCTCCTTTCCAATTGGTTGAAGATATAGTTTTCCCAAAACAGAGCAATATAAACCATAATAAAGATGACGTATTTGCTTCTAACTTTCTGATTATTTGACACACTTCGTGCCTCCGTACTCTTTCATGGTGCTTGACTGACCCAGTCAGCAATCAGAAGATAGCCATACATTTCTTCAGGTCCAATATTCTGGGTCCATACAGAGGAAACTTGAGATGCCTATAGCCATTGTAATGAAAAATTAGAATCTTGATGACGATTTTTCTCAGTTTTAAGCTGCAAAGAGAAGTAGGTGGTTTACATTTTTTATTCCAAATATAAATTGTAAGTATCCATTTTCTTTTAAAAGAGCCATCTATTTGCTACTGAAACAGTGGCAAATATTTAAACATGTCAGGCTCTGGGTTAGGGGTAGAAGAAGCAAAAATTGACTTTTTCTTCATGAGGTTTCAATTTGATAAGAGAAATAAGACGTATATGTAATGTAGGGATGATGATAATAATAGATGACAGTTTTATAACATAGAAAATTATTAAAGTTGAATTGCAAAAAAGGAACTGTTAGAACACTATTACTGATAGTATGCATTTTATGTATGAAAAAATAAGCAATACAATTCATACATAATTGAGTAAGCTCTAAGTGAAGCTTTTTTTCTATTTAGAACTTTTCAATCTCTAATATGGTAATATATTTATAAAAATTATATATTAAATTTATAAGAAGAATGTATTCAGTTGTGGGCATCTTGAATTTGCTAACCTACACAGACTATGAGGAGTGACATCTGACATATAGAAATAGAATATGGCTCACTTAGAATGAAACTACATAACAGATCTGGGGTTTAACCACAAAGAGGTGTTCGTGGCTGTCAGGAATTTGGAAGGAAAATATGATTCAGGTAAAATTAAGATCAACTATAGCTGAAGAATTAAAAAAGGAATATGAACCTGAGAAATCAGATACATAGAGAGAACTAGGGAGAGGACTGTACCCTGTGAAGCCAAAGAAGATAAATCTTTAAAGGAAGTGGATGACACAGAAATCAAGGAGAGCATAAGGACTCAGAAAAGGTTACTGAATTTAGAAACTGAGTGACACTGATACTTTTAAGAAGCTTTGTCAAACTGTTGAAGACAATACCAGGTGATAAATGAAATCATATGAAAATGGAAGCAAAGCTTCTTACACATACACACACGTGTACACACATGCACACACACACACACACACACACACACACACGCCCAAACCATGCTGCACATGAAAAAAATGATCTAAATAAAGGTAAGCAGACATACCTAAAACATACTCGATCCAGTATTCTAAAAGCATGAACCACAGACTATACCTATTTAAAAACACATATTTCGTAGACATATATCTACTGAATCAGAATCTCTAGAAACAAAGACAGTGAATCTATATTTTAGCAAGTTCTATGTGTGATTATTCTCTACACTGAATTTAGAGTCCTAAGGCTCTTTATATAATATCTTCCCAAGATAAAGATCAGGGCTTTATTTATAAATATCGAGTTAGAAAATGGAAAAGGAATAAAAAATAAATTCAATGGTAAATACTATGGAGTAGATATTTTCCTTCTGACATACTAATACCAAAAAGCATCAATGAGCTAACAAAATAATCAACATTCTAAGGTCATAGCTTCTTAATATTAGGCAAGGTCATCATATTAAAATGGTGAGCTAATAAATGGAAGGTTTAAATGTTTCTATTCTCAAGTAAGAGTGTTATGTAAAATGTCAGTATTGAGATAATATCAAATTAAAGCAGATTCATGATTATTGCTTGAGTCTAAATCTAAAAGCATAGGTAGGTAGGTAGTGAGAAAGAGAGAAAAAAGATATAGTTCCATTTTTTGCCCCCAAATACAGTATGAATGGGGAAAAAAAAACCTGCCAAATCTTATTGGAAAAGAAAAGAGACCCACTAATGAAAATCAAATAAGATTAATTAGTTTCTATTTTTTAGGTTTTCAGCCCAAGGCTCTGCTGGAGAAGATCAAATATCCGTTCATCTTAAAGACCAAAGCCTCTTCCTGTGAACTAACCCCACCATCTGATGGATGTCAGGTATCATAACATTGTTGTCATTGTGCATGTTTGCACACAGTTCAAGAACCAAAGCATAAATAAACAAATGGGACCACTGTGGAAGGCCCAGTATAAGAGTAATTCTGTGCTCTGGCTTAGAGATTGGAAACAGATGTAAACATTGGTAATTATGAATGTTTCAGGCTGCCTTGCATGCACAAAAACAGTTGCTTTAGAGATTCTGGGTGGGGTTGGCCTAACACAAACATGATTTGTCTTTCTGAAGTGTAGAAAGAGAGATAAGACTAAATGAAAGAGCAGTCATTATGAAATGAAATTTGGGAAGGTCACTTACTTGTGAACTTCTGGTGTCACTCACAAATGAAAGTTTTGAAACTGAGTCACTTTCCTATGTTTATGAACTAATATAATCATATGTGGAAAGAAACAAGATGGAGGGGATTTGCTTCTTCCCACATCAGATTTCAACCATTTCAGGTAGATGATATTTTCTGACATATAGATTTAACATCAGAACAATATACTAAGCAACTTCCCAGTTCAGTTCAGTTCAATTCAGTTGCTCAGTCGTGTCCTACTCTGTGCGACCCCATGAACCACAGCACGCCAGACCTCCCTGTCCATCACCAACTCCCAGAGTCCACCCAAACTCATGTCCAATGAGCCAGTGATGCCATCCAGCAATCTCATCCTCTGTCATCCCCTTTTCCTCCAGCTCTCAATCTTTTCCAGCATCAGGGTCTTTCCAAATGAGTCAGCTCTTTGCATCAGGTGGCCAAAGTATTGGAGTTTCAGCTTCAACATCAGTCCTTCCAATGAACACCCAGGACTGATCTCTTTTAGGATGGACTGGTTGGATCTCCTTGCTGTCCAAGGGACTCTCAGGAGTCTTCTCCAACACCACAGCTCAAAAACAGCAATTCTTCTACACTCAGCTTTCTTTATAGTCCAACTCTCACATCCATACATGACCAGTGGAAAAACCATAGCCTTGACTAGACGGACCTTTGTTGGCAAAGTAAGGTCTCTGCTTTTGAATATGCTATCTACATTTGTCATAACTTTCCTTCCAAGGAGTAAAAGTCTTTTAATTTCATGGGTGCAATCACCATCTGCAGTGATTTTGGAACTTCCCCAAAATAAAGTCAGCCACTGTTTCCACTGTTTCCCTATCTATTTGCCATGAAGTGAAGGGACTGGATGCCATGATCTTAGTATTCTGAATGTTGACTTTTTCACTCTCCTCTTTCACTTTCATCAAGAGGCTCTTTAGTTCTTCTTCATTTTCTGCCATAAGGGGATCATAGTGTTCCTCACTAAACAATTTTCCATCCTCTCCTGTAGCTAAATGTGGCTAAGTTTTGGATGATTTCATGTAAGTGAACATATATCAGTCTTGCAGGAGGTCTCCTTAAATGAACTTCTTCCCTTCTTCATACATGCATAAATGAAGTCCTTTCCAGAATGGAAGCCACATGTTGAGGATGGTCAATGGGAACCTGTGACTTAAAAAACACTGGGAACAATGAAACTGTCTTACCAACTTTGAATTGCCTCTTTCTAGAATTCTCTTGGAGAAGGCAATGGCGACCCACTCCAGTACTCTTGCCTGGAAAATCCCATGGTGAAGGAGCCTGGTGGGCTGCAGTCCATGGGGTTGTGAAGAGTCGGACACAACTGAGTGACTTCACTTTAACTTTTCACTTTTCTGCTTTGGAGAAGGAAATGGCAACCCACTCCAGTGTTCTTACCTGGAGAATTCCAGGGATGGGAGAGCCTGGTGGGCTGCCGTCTATGGGGTCACACAGAGTTGGACACTACTGAAGCGACTCAGCAGCAGCAGCAGAATTCTCTTATGTGATAGACAAATAAGCTTCTATATTATTTAAGCCTTTGAATATTTGTTTATTGGTAGATGGACCAAACTCTACAAAATATAGATTAAATCCAGTCAGACCATATGACCAGGGGCTGGTGAACAAGAATAGTCATGTTTTGCTGACAGTTTAGTGCAGGGGTCAGCAAACCACCATCCATGGCCAGATCTCTCCACTGACGGTTTTGGCAAATAAAATCTTATTGGAATGCATTTTCTATTGCTGCTTTCATGATACAATGTTAGAGCTGAGTAATTGTGACAGAGACCTCATGACTCATAAAAACTAAAATAATTACTATCTGGTACTTTACAGAGAAAAGAAATGACAGGTCAGATCTAGTGGAGATAAAGGCAAATAAGTGTAGACAGCCTAATGTATGGTAAATATACTATTAATAGGAAGGGTTCTGGGTGCTGCAGAGAGGGCAAGGAATAACCTGGACTTGAGAAACCAGAATATATTTCCTAGAGATGGTGACGTTTAAGATGAACTTAGAAGAATGTGTAGGTTAACCAGATAAGTGAGTCAGTGAGGAAACTGTACAAGCCCAAAAGCCAAAAGTGACAAATTCTGTCAAGTGTAATGAATATTGAAAACTGCCCCATGAAGTATGGGAGAATAACACCAACTATAGCAGTGCCTGGAGAATCCCATGACAGAGGAACCTGGCAGGCAACAGTCCATGGGGCTGCAAGGGTTGAACTTAAATTAGCGACCAGACCACCATAGAAGTGGCTGTAGAGGAAGCCACAAAGGAGCAGGATTGAGCTTAGTAAAACTTAGAAAAGCCAAATTAATGATTTCCTTGTCAGTGAATTTTACCAGGTATTTGCATTTTAACCTTCATTGTCTTTATTTGAGTTTACAACAGAATTGCAAATTATTTTAAGAATGCAGTGAAGTTAGATGCAAAGTGGATGAGAGTACATCGGGAAAGTAAGATAGCAGGTTCAGAACTTGTCCTTGAACCAAACTTGCCCTCCAGTTCTGGATGCCAAGTACTTGGGTTACTTATTGCATTGCAAATATGAGGTTCCATTATTTAGAGACACTTATTCAGTCATCTGGGTTTGGGCTCAAAAACTGGGAATGTCAAGAAGTGAAAAGGTAATTTCAATTAAATTGATCCAGAAGCTATTCTGTGAAATGCTGCTTTTTTGTAAACCCATACATCAGAACCTCCTGGGCCGTTTGGAAAGTTAAAAATATTTGGTGACATCCTGATCTTGTGAATATAAATCAAAGGTAGTTCACTTGAATCTGTGTTTTAGAAACTTCCCCAGTTGATTCTGGTGTACAATAAGGTTTCTAAAAATATTTTTATATTTCTCGGTTTTGTAGCACAAACCCATAATCATTCACTATTCTCAATGCACAGGGCAGAGAAGCAAAGAGCAGTTGCCTCTCAGCTGGCATGACTGAGTTTGGGAAGGAAAATGACAATGTGAATGTGTAGCAATTGCCAATTCATGCCTTTTGAGTCTGCTTTCTGCTTTTCCTTTCTTTATGTTTCATGGACCTCTCACTTTGTTCTTGAGCTATTTCTGACTTCATAGCTCCACATAAAGAGAAACATAGTCAAAGTGTTCCTAGAGGCTGTGAACAGAGTCACTATTTGATTCAGGCATTACTTTCTGGCTGTAATTTCTGAAGTCACAGTGCTTTCCTTTCTAGCTGTTAACTAATCTTCTCTCATAACACCTGACATGGATGTAGAATTTAGCTACTTAAAAAGCACCTTCATATATATTACCCCTTTGATCCTATAAAAGGCTCTGCAAAGTAAGTATGGATTATGGTATTCACTTGCCAGATCAAAATGGGAAATTCTGACATGACTCTAATTGATCAGAAAAGAAGCCCAAGCTTAAACCAAAGAATTCTGACTTCAGTTCTGCAGCTTAAATGTTTATGCATATTTAACATACTGGAAGGATAACTGGTTAAGAAGTGACTTCTTAGAGTAGATATAAGAAACACACACATACACACTCCTGGTAAAGTAGCTAGCTATTTTTCAGTAAAAGGCTCTTTTCTATAAGTTCTGGCAAATCTTAGCTGACTCTTTACACTACTGAGACTTGCTCTAAATTAGTTTCTCATCCCTAACATTGAAAAGGCTATTCTCTCTGCCAAGTCATATTGGACACAGCATGAGGTTTCTGTACACCCATCAGTCTTCTAATCATCTCAGTGAATAAGCCAAGCTTTTCCCATGCATAGTCATTTTTCAGTCAGGAAAAGAGAAATCACTCTAGATATTTCAAACAAAGAAAGAGCTTGTAAGAAAGTTGGTTTTAAAGGTGTTGGAAGGGTTGGAGGAGCACATGTGAGACACGAGTTTCAACTAAAGAAAATAAAACTTCAGAACTTCTAGAGATCCACAGCTGTCAACATGCAGAAGCTTACACTAGCTGCTGCTGCTGGATCGTGGTCACTTACACTGCTGAAGTCACCTCCACAACCTTGGGTCTGGAGAGACCTGGCTGTCACTGTAGGGACCACCAATGTTCCTGGAGTCCCCAGTACCCTAGAGTACTTTCTTTGCAGCTACTGCAAGAATCCAAAACGAACTCCCTGCTGTCTTCATACTTTAATCCTTTGGCAGAACCTAAATGGAAACCAGCTGACAAGGGAGTCTGGGAAGTACACTTCCCAAATTCTAGCCTCTTGTGATGGAGAGAAGAGCAAAGAAAGGCAAATACGAATAGTTTCAACAGAAAATTCATGGCAGAACCTGGTTCATCAAAACCACCAAAAGGTTTAAAATAACCTTATGCGTCATATGATGAAAAGAATGGAGTTGTAAAATAATATACAGCACTAGGAGAAATAGGAATAGAAATTTAAAAAGCTATAAATCTTAAGTTTTTGTACATATATATATATTATAACTAAATTCAAGCATCTTTCTTGGTGTGTATCAGGATATATATGTAATATCAGGATAAGTATAATAACACAATATACATAATGACAGAATATACTTAATTATACACACACACACATATTTGTGTATATGTGTCCAAAAAGAGATTTGAATTTAGAAATAATTTGGAATTTCTGTTTCAGTTGAACACTTTACTTATATCAGCCCAGAGGCAGACACATTTTCAGGGTAGAGAAGTATAGGATTCTGGGTATCCATTTCATAAGCTGATTTGCAGAGTGTATAAAATTTGAAGGTGCTTAAAATCAAAACTTACATGCACATGAAGGAAACATTTTAAGTCTTAATTCAAAATGAGAAAAAACCCTTTAAAATATAGTATACATTTCTTGAACTCCAGCTACATTTACCCGTGTGATTTCCATATGCATTTGTTATGCAGCTCAGATTTGCAGTTTAGAGGTAACTCTGAATTACTTATTTGACTCTACTTGGTGCCAAGGATGCCCTTGATCAGGAGATAACTTTTGGGACATCATTTTCCTCAGTTCTTGTCACAGATTATATAGACACATGATTAATTCTTATTATACATTTAAAAAATTGTCACAGTGAACAAAATAGAAGTACAGTCCAACAAATATGTTCCCATTAAATTTGGTCAATAGTACTGCCGGTTTTACCTAAGCAATATTAAGTAATAGGTGCTAAAGGTGATAGTATGTCTTTAGAAAACTTTCTTTTCAATGAACAATATAGTTTGTACACTCAAATAAATAGAAACAGGAAGACTGTGTGAAAATGTTTAACAAACATATATTCAAACTATTTCTCCTTCTAGATAACAGAAACAGTAACAACTATTAATTGAATTGCACCCATAGCTTTTAACAACAGTAACAATGCAAAAAACTAGAAGAAAAATACTAGAAATCTCTAATTTTGTGATAATTCAGATGTCATTATGCATTTGTTCCAGACCCAAAAGGTACTTTAACATTAATGTGGCAACTTCAAAAGACAAATCATGCAGGGTTGAGGGGAATATGGAAACTTTCTGTACTTTCTGGCTCAATGGGGTCGAGCTTGGGTGAGGACAAAAAGAGGAGAAAACACATGTGCAACAGGTAAAGGAGTATGTCATAGACTGGTGATTTTTAAATATCAGCATGATCAGAATCACCTGAAATACATGTGGAAAGAATTACTGGAGTCTGCTTCTAGAGTCTCTTGGTACTGTTTGAAGAGTTATGTAGGTAGAAAAATAAGTGTTGAATCATCTGATAATTATGAATGCTTCATTTTTAATAGTACTTAAAGTACTACAGGGAAGGTGACATAAAGCGATTATTTTATGAAAATATATGGGAGGGTTTCATATTTATAGTCAATTTTAAATGTCTGAGAGATTTGGTTTATTTCCTTATTTCCTTTGGGATTTTTTAGTGTACTAACTGTATAAATACTACCAAAATGCTTACAGCAAACATCTTAAGAATTCTTTAAACTTATTAAGCTAATTATATGCAAAACAAAAGTAGGAGTGATAGCTATATACCTCAACACATAAACAAAAATTTAGTCATCTAAAACATTCTAAATTTTAACCATTATTTTGGAAAGCTCTTCTACTGTTGCTGCTGCTGCTGCTAAGTCGCTTCAGTCGTGTCCCACTCTGTGCGACCCCAGAGACGGCAGCCCACCAGGCTTCCCCGTCCCTGGGATTCTCCAGGCAAGAACACTGAGGTGGGTTGCCATTTCCTTCTCCAATGCATGAAAGTGAAAAGTGAAAAGTGAAAGTGAAGTCTCTCAGGCATGTCCGACTCCTAGCGACCCCACGGACTGCAGCCTACCAAGCTCCTCCGTCCATGGGATTTTCCAGGCAAGAGTACTGGAGTGAGTTGCCATGATTAAATAATAAAACTCCCACACCCGTGTTAATGGATTGCCCCAATGAAACAAAATGGTCAAAGCACAAATTTTAGCTCCATGCACTAACTATGTGGGCAAAACAAACAAACAGAAACAAACAAAAAGCCTCTTCTATTAGTGTGGCTCACTGCCATCTATTCAGAACTATCCACTAAGATAGCCAGTCATCTCACTCCACATTCTAGGGTATAGAAGAATGGATGACTCCTGGAGTTGTGTTCCTTTTGAAACTTCATTCCTTTCCCTTATTTCCCATGGTAACTTATCCTTTCCATGTCCAATCATATTATGGCCAAAGTTTATGTGCTCTTCAAGATAACAACTACTACTACTACTACTAAGTCACTTCAGTCGTGTCTGACTCTGTGCGACCCCATAAACGGCAGCCCACCAAGCTCCCCCATCCCTGGGATTCTCAAGGCAAGAACGCTGGAGTGGGTTGCCATTTCCTTCGCCAACGCATGAAAGTGAAAAGCAAAAGTGAAGTCGCTCAGTTGTGTCCAACCCTCAGCGACCCCATGGACTGCAGCCTTCCAGGCTCCTCCGTCCATGGGATTTTCCAGGCAAGAGTACTGGAGTGGGGTGCCATTGCCTTCTCCACAAAATAACTAGACATCTAGAAAATTAATACATATTAAAGAACAAATGATAAATAAATCTCTTCCTAGAGTAGTGAAAATTTATTCTAATAGTAATCACCAAGAGACAATGTAGTCAGTGTCTTTATCTTTGAATTTTAACTTGGAAGTGATTGTGGAAATTTATATATTCAAAAATATATTAGACTCTCTAAAGTGTGAATAATGAATATAGTTGATCCTTGAACAATGTTGGAGTTAGGCGCACCAACCCTCCTTGTGTTAAAAAATTATTTTATAATTTACAATTGACCCTCCATACAAGCAGTTTACATCCACGGATTCAACCAACCCCACATTGTACAGTACTGTGTATTTATTGTGGAAAAGCTTTTGTATATAAGTGTACCCATGCAGTTCAAAGTGATGCTTTTCAGAGATCAACTGTATACTGCATTTATTCTATCCCTACCTTATTGTATGTCCACAGAAGACATTTATTAGCAATTAAAGCACCCCACAAACTTTCTGATACATTATTGAACCTGCATCTCTTATGTCTCCTGCATTGGCAGGCAGGTTCTTTACTACTGAGCCACCTGGGAAGTCTAATACATTAGCACTACTGATAAATTAGAACTACAAAATTAAAGTTTTTTGGTCATTCAAAGCCTATGCTAACAAATGTATTAGATAGATCAAACATAATCTTACAGATGATTTCTGAATCATCCTAAGAATGGAAGATATGCTGACAAATATTCATAGGAAATCATTATTCCAATTTTCATAAAAGATAATATGGGCAATGTATCAGTTATCTATGGGTGATTAAAAAAACAACTTACTGGCATAATGAGACAAATATTTATATTTTCCCAGCTTTAAATTAACAGATAATAATTGTATATATTTATGTTGTATAAAATGATATTTTGATATATGTAGACATTGAGGGATGATTACCATACAAAGCTAATTAACATATCCATCCACTCACATAATTATCTTTCATGTGTGGGTGTAGTGAGAACATTTAAGATCTACTCCTTTAGCAAATTTCAAATATATGATATAGTAATATTAATTACTGCCACTATACTCTACATTAGATCTTCAGACTTACTCATCTAAATAACTACAATTTTGTATCTTTTGACCAATATCTCTTCATGTCTCTCACCCTGCAGCCCCTGGAAACCACCATTCTATTCTCTTCTTCTATGAGTTTCATTCTTTTAGATTCACATATAAGTAAGATCATGCAGTATTTGTCTTTGTGTGTCTTGCTTTCATATTTAGCATAATGTCCTCTAGATTCATCCACACTGTCTCAGATGACAGAATTTCCTGATTTTTTAAGGCTGAACAATATTTGACTGTGCATTTATATAGCACACTTTCTTTATCTACTCATTGGTTGAAGGACACTTAGTTGATTTTATACCTAGACTAATGTAAATAATGCAGCAAAGAACATGGAAGAACAGATGGCATTCAGATAATGATTTCATGTCCTTTAGATATCTAACCAGAAGTGGGATTGTTGTATCACATAATATTTCTGCTTATTTTTTTTAACTTCTGAGGAATCCAATACTATTGTCCACATTGACATTACCAATTACAGTCCCTGCAACAGTTTACATACAAGGAATCCCTTTTTCTACATCCTTACCAAAACTCACTTTTTACCTTTTTGACAATAGCTATCCTAAGCTATTAGAATAGCTTAAATAGAATGAACTCTGTTTCCAAGGCAAACCATTCAATATCTCAGTAATCCAAGGCTATGCCCCAACCAGTAATGCCGAAGAAGCTGAAGTTGAATGGTTCTATGAAGACCGATTATATTCTTTGCAGCCAAAGATGGAGAAGCTCTATACAGTCAGCAAAAATAAGACCAGGAGCTGACTGTGGCTCAGATCATGAATTCCTTATTGCAAAATTCAGACTTTAATTGAAGAAAGTAGGGAAAACCACTAGACCATTCAGGTATGACCTAAATCAGATCCCTTACAATTATACAGTGGAAGTGAGAAATAGATTCAAATTTGTAGATCTGATAGACAGAGTGCCTGAAGAACTATGGACAGAGGTTCGTGACATTGTACAGCAGACAGGGATCAAGACCATCCCCAAGAAAAAGAAATGCAAAAAGGCAAAATTGTTGTCTGAGATGGCCTTACAAATAGTTGTGAAAAGAAGAGAAGTGAAAGGCAAAGGAGAAAAGGAAAGATAGACACATTTGAAAGCAGCGTTCCAAAGAAAAGCAAGGAGAGATAAGAGAGCCTTCCTCAGTGATCAATGCAAAGAAATAAAGGAAAACAATAGATGGGAAAGACTAGAGATCTCTTCAAGAAAATTAGAGATATCAAGGGAATATTTTATGCAAAGATGGGTACAATAAAGGACAGAAATGGTTTTGACTTAACAGAAGCAGAAGATATTAAGAAGAGTTGGCAAGAATGCACAGAACTATAGAAAAAAGATCTTCACAACCCAGGTAATTATGATGGTGTGATCACTCCCCTAGAGCCAGACACCCTGGAATGTGAGTGGGCATCACTATGAACAAAGCTAGTTTGGAGGTGATGGAATTCCAGTTGAGCTGTTTCAAATACTAGAAGATGATGCTGTGAAAGTGCTGCACTCCACATGCCAGCAAATTTGGGAAACTCAGCAGTGGCCACAGGACTGGAAAAGGTCAGTTTTCATTCCAACCCCAAAGAAAGGCGACGCCAAAGAATGCTCAACTACCACACAACTGTACTCATCTTACATGCTAGCGAAGTAGTGCTCAAAATTCTCCAAGCCAGGCTTCAACAGTATGTGAACCATGAACTTCCACATGTTCAAGCTGGATTTAGAAAAGGCAGAGGAACCAGAGATCAAATTGCCAACATCTATTGAATATTGAAAAAGCAAGAGAGTTCCAGAAAAACATCTATTTCTGCTTATGCCAAAGCCTTTGACTGTATGGATCACAATAAGCTGTGGAAAATTCTGAAAGAGATGAGAATACCAGATCACCTGATCTGTCTCCTGAGAAATCTGTATGCAGGTCAGGAAGCAACAGTTAGAACTGGACATGGAACAACAGACTGGTTTCAAATCAGGAACATAGTATGTCAAGGCTGTATATTGTCACCCTTTTTTTAAAACTTATTTGCAGAGTACATCATGAGAAACACTGGGATGGATGAAGCACAAGCTAGAATCTAGATTGCTGGGAGAAATATCAATAACCTCAGATATGCAGATGATACCACCCTTATGGCAGAAAGTGAAGACCCTAAAGAGCATGAAAGTGAAAGAGGAGAGTGAAAAAGTTGGCTTAAAGCTCAACATTCAGAAAACTAAGATCATGGTATCTGGCCCCATCATTTCATGGAAAATAGGTGGGGAAGCAATGGAAACAGTTGCTAACTTTTTTGGGGGGCTCCAAAATCACTGCAGATGGTGACAGCAGCCATGAAATTAAGAGAAACTTGCTCCTTGGAAGAAAAGTTATGACCAACTTAGACAGTATATTAAAAAGTAGAGACGTTACTTTGCCAACAAAGGTCTATCTAGTCAAAGCTATGGTTTCTTCAGTAGTCATGTATGGATGTGAGAGTTGGACCACAAAGAAGGCTCAGAGTCAAAGAATTGATGCTTTCAAATTGTGGCACTGGAGAAAACTCTTGAGAGTCCCTTGGACTGCAAGGAGATCAAACCAGTCCATCCTAAAGGATATCAGTCCTGAATATACATTGGAAGGACTGATGTTGAAGCTGAAACTCCAATTTTGGGGTACCTGATGTGAAGAATTGACCCATTGGAAAAGACCCTGATGCTGGGAAAGATTGAAGTCAGGAGGAGAAAGGGATGATAGAGGATGAGATGGTTGGATGGCATCACCAACTTGATGGACAGGAATTTGAGTAAGCTCTTGGACTTGGTGATGGACAGGGAAGCCTGGAGTGCTGCAGTCCATGGGGTCACAAAGAGTCAGACATGACTGAGTGAATGAACTAAACTGATTCTAAGCTAGTGTTCCACTGGTCTATGTCTGCATTTATGCTAATACCATGCTGTTTTGTTACTGTCAGTTTGTGTATAATCTGTAATTGGATAGAATGATGTCTCCAGCTTTGTTCTTTTTGTTTAAGATCACTTTACCTATTCAGAGTCTTTTGTGGTTTCATATAAATTTTAAATTGCTTTTTTTTCTTTTCTACAAAAATGCTATTGAAATTTTACTAGAGCCTGCATTAAAATCTATAAATCTTATTGGGCAAAATTTAGTATTATTCATGAATCATGACCCCTATAATATGGGTCTGTCTCAATTAATGTTCTTTGGAATCACTCACCTGCCTGTGTTCAGGTAGCTAGTCTAGATAGCCTCTGTTATGATCTGTGTTCTTCATTTGGTCTCTCATTTTCCAGTTGTTCATTTTGGGCTAGTTCTCATTATGGCACAGAATTCTAAGTACACCTTGATTGCTTAAGTCTTCTTGAGCTTCAGGAGTTGATGTGTCATAGTGATACCTCTACTGTATTCTATTGGCCAAAAAGTGACAGAGTTAGTCCAGAATTAGAAGTGAAGGAATCTGAGTCTTGGCCTCCCGGTGGCTCACTGGTAAATAATCTGCCTGCCAATGCAGGCAATGGCACCCCACTCCAGTACTCTTGCCTGGAGAATCCCATGGATGGAAGAGCCTGGTAGGCTGCAGTCCATGGGGTCGCGAAGAGTTGGACACAACTGAGAGACTTCCCTTTCACTTTTCACTTTCATGCATTGGGGAAGGAAATGGCAACCCACTCCAGTGTTCTTGCCTGGAGAATCCAAGGGATGGGGGAGCCTGGTGGGCTGCCATCTCTGGGGTTGCACAGAGTCGGACACGACTGAAGTGACAGCAGCAGCAGCAGCAGCCAATGCAGGAGACACAGGTTTCATCCCTGAGTCAGGAAGATCCCTGGAGAAGGAAATGGAAACAGACTCCAGTATTCTTTCCTGAGAAATCCCACGGACCAAAGAGTCTGGTGGGCGATAGTACATGGAGTTGCAAAAGAGTCAGATACAATTTAGTGAGTAAACAATGACAAAGTGGCAAGCAAGATGACTTTAAGTCACTTAAGTAGTAAGTACATGAATGTATTATTTGAGCTTCCCTGGTGGCCCAGTGGTAAAGAATATGCCTGCCAATGCAGGAGACATGGGTTCAATGCAGAAAACATGGGTTGGGAAGATTCCTGGATAAGGAAGTGGCAACCTACTCCAGTAGTTTTGCCTAGAAAATTCCATGGACACTGGAGCCTGGTTGACAAGGGGTCACAGAGTCCAACACAACTTAGTGACTGAACAAGCATGCACACAAAGTTATGATACAAAATGTAATCAGAAAGGTAGGAATGGTGAATTCAGTTATTTTTGCAATCAATTTATTACAGTCATTTTCTTCAAATACAAATGCATTGCAAGCATAATTTAAGGAAAAAATTATTAAGTGATTCTGAAATAGATGAGACATATCTGAATTTCATAATGACATTAAACTAGATCATCTTTATACTATATGTAGAAAATATGACGCCTTATAGGTTTAGGTTGAAGCAATAGTTAGGCAGATTTGCAATAAATTAAACTGCCGTATTCAAATATGTTTTTAGAAAAATGTCAGCTTAGACATTTGCAGTGGCAGAGCATAAGGCTTTATTCTCAATCCTGTTCTGTGTAACACTTATCACCATTTATCACTGACTTGTATGAAAATATGATTATCCAAATAGAAGATGACATGAATCTGGAAGGAATAAATAGTGTTGTGAATGACAGAATTAGTATCTAAAAAGGCCTTGACAGGATGAAATAACAGATTAAATTAAATGTAACAAATTTTAATGTAGATAAATTTAAGGCAATGCAATAAAGTAAAAAATCTCAAGATGTTCAATTATATACTGGCTTACCTGGGTAAGAATCTTAAGAGTTTTAAACAAGAGTGGCTTCAATAATAATCAACAGTGTTAGCAATTTATATAAAACATCTGTGAATATAGGTCACATTAGTATATAAACATTGTATATGAAAAAAAATAACCTTTTTAAAAACTTGATTATTATAACTTACAACTAAGCACATATAATAGTGGTGATTAGTTTTAGCACTATATTTGATATTTAATTTTGGGCCACTTCTCAACGTCATTTGAAAATCAGTTTCTTTGTTGTTGCTATTGTTCAGTCGCTATGTCCAACTCTTTGCAACCCCATGGACTATAGTACCCCAGGCTTCCCTGTCCTTTCCTGTCTCCTGGAGTTTTCTCAAAAACATGTCCATTGAGTCAGTGATGCCATCCAACAACCTCATCTTCTATCATCCCCTTCTCCTCCTGCCCTCAATCTTTCCCAGCATGAGGGTCTTTTCCAATAAGCTGGCTCTTCACATCAGGTGGCCAAAGCACAGGAGCTTCAGCTTCAGCATCAGTCCTTTCAATGAATATTCAGGATTTATTTCCTTTAGGCTTGACTGGTTTGATCTCCTTGCTGTCAAGAGTCTTCTCCAGTGCCACAATTTGAAAGCATCAATTCTTTGAGCCTTCTTTGTGGTCCAACTCTCACATCCATACATGACTATTGGAAAAACCATAGCTTTGTCTATTCAGACCTTTGTCAGCAAAGTGATATCTCTGCTTTTCAATATGTCTCTGATGTCTACGTTTGTTATAGCATTTCTCCTGAGGAGGAAGTGTCTTTTAATTTCATGGCTGCAGTCACTGTCCACAGGGATTTTGGAGTGCAAGACAATTTCTTTGGGCATCCAAAAGTTCATTTATAAATAAATTACCTGAATGACACTGTAACTATTTGTAAACTAATATTTCGCTTAGAAATCTTCTCACAGACTTCTGATTTCTGAGTCAATGACAGGAGTTTGGAAGTCACCACTCCATCCAAACAAGTAATAAAAAGATGTGGGTGCTCAATTGTGTCTGACTGTTTGCAACCCATGGAGTGTAGCCCACCAGGCACCTCTGTCCATGGAATTTTCCAGGCAAGAATACTGAAGTAGCTTGCCATTTCCTCCTCCAAGGGATCTTCCTGATCCAGGGATGGAACTCAAGTCTCCTGTGTCTCCTGAACTGCCAGCCGGCTTCTTTACCACTGAGTCACCTGCGAAGCCCTTATTGTTGTTGTTCAGCCAGGCTTCTCTGTCCTTCACTATCTCTTGGAGTTTGCTCAGACCCATGTCCATTGAGTCAGTGATGCCCTCCAACCACCTCATCCTGTCACCCCCTTCTCCTCTTGCCCTCAACCTTTCCCAGCATCAGGGTCTTTTTCAATGAGTCGGCTCTTCATATCAGGTAGCCAAATTTATTGGAGCTTCAGCTTCAGCACCAGTCCTTCCAATGATTATTCAGGGTTGATTTCTTTTAGGATTGACTGGGAAGCCCTAAACAGACTCAAATATCAACAACTCTTTCAGAAATCTGTCAGAGAGTGGAGAAAATAGGGGCACAACACTGCCTCAAGATTAAAGAAATAGATAAGCAAACACAGGGAGGCATGGCTTATTGGAGCAATAAGTTCTTTCTTGATCTCTTGTATGGCCTGTGGATGGAGAAGTCCTCTTACCACTGGGGTGGCTTAGATGGGAAGATAGACCAACATGAACGGAGAATGTGCAGCCAAAAGATAGAGAGAGGGAGACAGAGATTTGATGAGTCCCTAGAATCAGTTGCCAGCACCTTCAGCCAATTTATTCATTTCAGTTTGTCTTCTTTTTGGTTAAGTTAGTGTAAGATTTACTTTTGTAATTTTTCACTTGTGAATGTGTCACTACAACCTACAAAACAACAATAAGGAAACGCTTATCAATCTCCGTAACATAACATTTTGTTTATCTTTAAAATTTGCATTTGCATTAAAAACTTTTAAAAATGAACAAAGTTTGTGTGGTGTGAGCATGACATTTTTCCCATGTTTCTCTATTTTTCTTTTACTTTAAATTGAATATTTTTGTTTATATATTGAAAATTCATTAAAAATTAAAACCATGCCCAGAAGGCTATGTCCTATAACTTTTGTGTGTGCATAAAATTATTTTTTCAATTATAGTTATTTAAAACAAATCACTATTGTAACTTTTTTTAAAGTACACTGTCAAGAATGGAATTGATATTCTTCATAGTTTACTTTATCATGGTTTTTCATTCTTAGACAGTTTAGAGCAATATAGTTTAATTTTTCATCCATTCATAATTTCCTGAGTGCCAAGTTGAATAACAATAATATATATACCTACCTCACTAAATATTCTGAATATTCATTGAAAGGCCTGATGCTGAAGCTGAAGCTCCAATACTTTGGCCACCTGATGTAAAGAACTGACTCACTGGAAAAGATCCTGATGCTGTGAAAGATTGAAGGCAGGAGAAGGGAACGACAGAGGATGCGATGGTTGGAAGGCATCACCGACTCAATGAACATGAGTTTGAACAGCTCCAGGAGTTGGTGATGGACAGGGAAGCCTGGTGTGCTGCAATCCATAGGGCTGCAAAGAGTCAGACACAACTGAATGACTGAACAACTGGACTGAACCTCACTAAATTATTTTACCTCCTCAGTTTTTTATCTACGATTAATACAAGGACAACTGTATGAAGAATAATTTGTCTTTTTAGTAAAGTAATCAGTTAAGTTATTTCTAAAATTTGTCATCAAATGTTGTGTGAGTGGCTCATTGTGACAAGTATCTTTGAAAATTTAGGTATTTTGCTGAAGTTTGTTTTGACATAAGCATCTTAGCTATTAAATATGCTTCTAAACATTAGAAATTCCTTGATACTTTAAATCCGCTCAGTACTCCTAATATATTACCAGGAAAGAAAGGAGTGCTTTTGTGTTTGCTGTCATGATCTTATTTAATTTTAAATATATTTAAACCAGTGCTAAAATATGAACCCATGAGCCTCTTTTCTTCTTACTGTGGATATTATTTAAATTATAAATTCTTTAGTAATCAGTTCATTTTACTCAGTGTTTACCTATTTTCCAACATTTCAAAAGTAAAAGATTAAAAAAATTATATTGTAATTATTAATAAATAAATCATTCTCAGTAGAGTCATATAGAATAGAGGTAAATTAAAAGTTACTAATTTTACTATCAAGAGATAACTGCTTCTAAAGGTATTTACAAATAGTCTTCCTGTTTATCTTGTACATATTTATATATACTTGTGATATAAACACAAAATCAATACATTTATATGCTTTTTATCATTTGGTCTTTTCATCATTTTCATTTTCATACTATTCTATAGTCATAAATAAGATATTTTAAAATAATCTTTTTGCATAATGTCTTAACTTTATGTTAAGCAATACTTAGCACAAACCAATTTATTCAAATAAGGCAAAATTTCTTCTTATTTCACTATTTCACTTTTCATACATAACTAACAATATTAAAAGATCAATTTGCTATGGGGACTTTCAATGTACTGCAAGTTTACACTGTTTATTATTTCTGTCAAACTAGATTAATGTCTTTTCTATGAATTTAGTACCTTTATTAGCCTATAGTTATTCCAGAAAAACAGAGCTATTTAGCCAAATCCACATGAGGAATTTTATAGATGTGGATTTTTTTTCTGAAGACATCATTCCTAAATGGACCCATATTTTAGCCCTTCTTGGCTTCAGGGAAGAAATTCACTTTAACCTTAGAGTCATCCTGAAAGCAAATTTCTCTCAACAACTTGGTCCAAAGACATTAAAAATACTATTTTGTCATTCTTCAACCCTTGCCCTTTCTCCTTAAATAACTGCACGAGCTATTACTTGGCACCTATATTTCTCAGAACGCACTTTACAAAGTCTGTCCTCCTAATTAGCGTATGACCAGCCTCCTGTCCTGCCCAGTGTGCAGCTGACAAGAAGCAGAACAATTTGACAGCAATGTGTGTGGTGACCAATGGTTCCATGGAAAATTGGAGGAGCTGAGATTGTACTGTCTAGGATGTGATTTTTACATCAGCCTGTTTTTCTTAATAAAGGGAAACTTAAACTACAAATTGGAGGCAGCAAACAGAGGGATCAAAAATGTGACTTTTATAGTAAGTGCTCGTGTCATTATCTCTGTGTTTGACTTCCTAAGAGGGACCACACAAGTTTCATAGAAAGACTATTGTGAGAATCAATAGCCAATTGTGTGCAGCTTTGTACAGATATCAGGAAAATTTTGGATTAGGCCACTTTTAATTCTTTTCCAAGTTAAAAAAGTATGTTAAATTTGTGTCATGAAGACTAAATCTCATTCAACTTGATACTGCCTTTCTCACATCTTCTTAATGCCCTGCATGACTCTAAATTTATAGAAAATAAGAAGAATATTAATTTTAATATTAATGTAAATGAAGATTTTTACAGGGAATAATAAGTATGAAAAATATTTAAAATTTTTAAATATGTGCATAGAATGTTTTGCAGTTATAAGGTAGTCACCATCGGTATCTAACTGGATATTTCACCAGTACATTTAGAGACTGCAACATTTTAGTCTTTTTTCCCTGCTTTGCCCAAAAATATAGTCAGAGTTGTGTCTTTGTTCCTGTGAGTCTCTTTCTGTTTTCCAAGAAAATAATGATGTTTAGAAATTTAAGACATTGTTGAAATCGTTTCTATGTCTAAGGAAATATGGCCTCATTGATATTGATTATTACTTAGGAATGCATCTTAAAATTATTTTATAGAGACTTTCAATAAAATATTTTATTTCTCATGGATATTTATAGTTAACATTTGCTTGTCATCTTAATGAGCATATTCATATTTAAGTACAGAATAAAGTTTTTGGTCCACACTTTGCTTTAATTCTGTACTAGTGTTTAATCTGTACTAGTGTTTAATGCTTACTCCTTGGAAGGAAAGTTATGACCAACCTATACAGCATTTTAAAAAGCAGAGACACTACTTTGCCAACAAAGGTCCGTCTAGTCAAGGCTATGGTTTTTTCAGTAGTCATGTATGGATGTGAGAGTTGGACTATAAAGAAAGATGAATGCCGAAGAATTGATGCTTTTGAATTGTAGTTTTGGAGAAGACTCTTTGAGAGTCCCTTGGACTGCAAGAAGATCCAACCAGTCCATGCTAATGGAGATCAGTCCTGAGTGTTCATTGGAGGGACTGATGTTGAAGCTGAAACTCCAGTACTTTGGCCACCTGATGTGAAGAACTGACTCATTTGAAAAGACCCTGATGCTGGGAAAGATTGAAGGTGGGAGGAGAAGGGGATGACAGAGGATGAGATTGCTGGATGGCATCACTTACTCAATGGACATGAGTTTGAGTAAACTCCAGGAATTGGTGATGCACAGGGAGGCCTGGCGTGCTGCAGTCCATGGGGTCACAAAGAGTGGACATGACTGAGCAACTGAACTGAACTGAGTGTTTAATCATGAGTTGTGTGATATAATATTTACATTTGTTCAATAAAAAGCTAATTAATTCTGAATCTCTTGCTGGATTGTCCTTATGGAAGGTAAGTAACTCTATGTATACAGTGGTTTTAATGATATTGAGAAGGTTTTACAATCAAAAACTGATCTTTATCCCCTATTCTTGAAAAGGATCGACTTAGGTTAAAAGCTCCCTAGTGGAAGGAGTGCTATAAGTCATTACAAAATTTTCACATTTATTCTGAGAGCAGGGTAAAAATGGAGATTTTTAAATACTGACATCCCACCCCACTCCAAGTAGCTGTGAGAAGTAAATGATGCACTGAAAAAGAGTGTAATGAGTGTAATATAATCGAGTTTGAAGAAATAAGACTAAATCAGAATCTGCTTGCAGTTATGATAGATGGAATACTTTTTTAAGGAATATGAACAAAGGAGAGGGAAAAGGAGCTGAAAATCAAGGATGTCAAAATCCACAATAAACTGTGCTTCAAATTTAACTACTTGCCTTTCAACATAAGCAGGTTTAAATAATAACCTTGCTGATTTTCCTGAAACAAAATTAAGAGACAGATGACAGCAGCAGGTCAATAAAAATGTGCCCTTGCAGCATTTCTCTTCTCAAGATCAAGTTTTCTTTTTGTTAACCCCAATCAAACATAATCAAAGGATATTCTGGTCTTACTGAATATTTTCACTTGCCAGATAGTATTCATGTCCAATATTTTCTTGAAATTACTTAGTGAATTTAAAATGCAGATATGTTTGTCTTATTTAAAGTGAATTTTAATGCAATAGGAATGTATTTTCACCATGTCAAATCAACCCAGTCTGTAACAGCAGACTATGACAACTGAAAGGAAGATTCTCTTTCATCTTGTTTATATGTGAAACAGAGTGATAAAACTCTCAGATTAAAAAAAAAAAGTTTGCAAACAATTTCAAGAGAGAAGGAAAAACAGGCTTTTAACTTAATTGTAGTACTGTATCTCACTAATGGCAGAGTCCGTACCAAAAAGAGCTGAAATTCAATTTAAACAATTAAGCATTCATACAACCTTATTTACCATTCACTTTTCAAACAAATGACTGTTTAAACAGATTTAGAAAAATAGGAAAGTAGACTTCAAATCTTCCCTCATAAAATGCCCTAAAGTCATTCATGTGTAATGTGTAATCAAACTCATTGCTGCTTCTTCCATCACTATAATTTTTCAGAAATGCTTAAACTCTGCCTTTTAAATGGTTTAACATGGCATGATCTTTTCCTGACCACCCCATGTTCAGTGCCTCACCTTATTATTATTCCTCTTACCTGTATCATAAGCTTCCTTATATTGTTTATTGCATTTGAAAGGATGTCTGCCTTAACTATTGAATTGTACAGAGGGTCTTCTGAGGTCCGGGTATTGGTGTGTCCTCTCTCCATTCCACAGGGCATGTTTTCCTCCCCAGTGGAAGATATTCAAAATGTTTATTACAAAAAATACTGGAGAAAATATCAATACAATTGAGAGTTTAACAGTTTATATGCAGAGCAAGTCATCACAAATGGGTCTGCTTAAAAACTAGATTTAACCTTGATTAAAAAAATGTCTGGAACTAAATACAGTACGCTGTTATTAACTTGTTTACTGTGAGCTGTGGGTGATTTATTTCTTCCTGAGACTATCACTTTCATGATGATAGAAATAATATTTAACCCTACATGTTTTATTTAAATATTATTTTAATAAGTACATTCTGCAATAAGCTGGAAGAGTGCGTATTCCAAGTAACTTTATAGAGTACTGTTGATAGCATCGGCTAGACTGTAAAAGAAGAAATTAAACATAGATATGTGGCTATAAAATGAGCTAGTTGGATGTACAAATAAATCCATCAGTAAACAAATTGTGTCTGCAGAAAAATCTTCAAATCAAGGAAATGACTTCCCTCTGAACTGAAAAAGGATGATGCTTCTTTCAAAAAGTGGTCACACTTGAAAATTTATGATAAACAAAAGATGTAGAGTATGTTCTTGCAGTTGTGGTTGCGAAAAAAAAATGTAGGGAGACATACAGCACACAAAGAGTGATGAGGCAGTGTAGTGAAATTAAACACCTTCTGAGAATTATAAAATGTTTCTTTCATCAGACGAATTAAAAAAAATAAAATCAGTTTTGTTTCTGATATTTGATAAAAGTGCTGCTGAATGGTTAAAAGTCATGTACAGACTTGAAAATCTCAGAAAAAAGCAATGGTGAATTAGAATACTGTGCACCATATAACATTAATTTCATGAGAAACCCTTCAAAGAGATTTCTGGAAAGATGTTTCCCTGTCCAGTTAATTGAAGAGAGTTAATATGTTTTACCATCTTGTAAAGAACAATGGGCCAGCATATCGAAATCTGAGAATTATAGCAGAAAAGCACAAATTCAAACATATACACATAAACCACTTTAATATTATTCAATTCCGAATGAAACTCTTTGCCACCTAATATGCATGAAAGTGTCAGAACTGGTATTCCATTAGCAAATTTCAGAAAAGTTCGCTTCTGAAGCAGGTGAAAAATATTCTGATTGACTCTAATAGTGTTTGATGACAACTCAAGATTACTGAGTACATATTTATTGTAATAAAAATTTTATGATTTTAGAACATAATTCTCTGAGCTTTGTATTATCTTTCAAATTAAAATGTTTTGGCAACATAAACTCATATTTATGGTTAATAGACTTAACAGAAAACTTTATGGATGCAATTAAGGATTTTAAAGTGAAAGTGAAAGTCACTCAGTCATGTCCGACTCCTTGCAACCCCATGGACTATACAGTTCATGGAATTCTCCAGGCCAGAATACTGGAGTGAGTAGCTGTTCCCGTCTCTAGGGGATCTTCTCAACCCAGGGATCAAATCCAGGTCTCCGCATTTAAGGTGGATTCTTTATCAGCTGAGCCACAAGAGAAACCCAAGGATTTCAAAAGCTTCCTATTTTATACAGGAATCTATACTTTTGGATATAATAGATATTCAGATTTAAGAATGAAAATTACTAGCAGCACATGTCACAGGATAGGAATAATAAGAACCTTTTTCTGGAAGGATTACTATATCCTATGTAGTGAGAACTTCCTCTTCACTAACAACTGAGGTTCCAGGAATTTTTTTAATGTTAGTAGCAGAATTACTATAGATTTGAGTCTATGGATGTCAGACTCCAAAGGTAAGTAAATTTTAAGCTTATCACCCTGGAAAGAAAACAGTAATCTCTAGGAGAGAAACCTTTTAAATATCAACATAAAAATTGTCATGAAATGTTGCAATAGGATTTACATAAGCAGAGGAGAGAAAAGAGGTAATTTCAAAGGCAATAATATCTGGTAATATTCAGAATATGATTGCTAAACATTAGCAGTAAAGGATTAGCTAATAAAAGATCTACACTTAAAAAAAAATTCAATGGATTGATATAGATGTAATTTCTCCCCTTTCATTTATAAAAGAAATATAGTTTAAATTTGGATAATGTAGTCACCAGCTAATATTTTCTGGTATTTTTCAGAGGTTCACATTTGTCCTCTTTCTTTACTATGCAATAACTCTGACTCAAAGAAGGGACAATGGAACTGGAAGGAAATCAGCTTTTTGGTGGACCTTTCTTGCCACAGCATCACAGCTGTTTTGAAATTTTGTTTCTGTCCCACCGAAGGCAAGGAATTGGCAGATTGGGAAGGTGATCAAACTGCAATCAGCCATGGAAGGAGTGATCTATAAACAGGATGAGGCAGAGAAAAAGACACTGGAGGCTGGAATGCAGAGCACTTATATCATAGGCCTCTGAAGCTGAAAATAGAAGTCTGTGTAAAACTTGGTAAAAGAATAGTCTTCAGAGAGTCAGAGAACCATCAATGAAAGCAGCCTGTTGATAGGTGAACAAAAGAAGCCTTTGTGTGAACACTGGCTAATTAGGTCTTGCAATTACCGAAAGAGCTTTCTTTTTTGTGCTGAAGAGAGACATATAAGAGTGATGAACAAGTTCAGATTGAAAATACTTATTCATATTATCCGGGGGAAGGGCCATTTGCCTACTAAACAAAGCAAGGTTGCCCATTTCTCGCTTTGAGTAGACCTGGGAAGAGTGGGAAGAGACAGGCTTCTAAAGTAGGTGAAATTGTTGGCCATGAAAAGTGCCTTTGACTCAGTTTCAATGGATTTAACCTTTATTAAATATAGACCCCCTATCAAAATAGCTATAAGCTGAGAGAATTGCTTCCAATACACACTCCTTTTCTTAGCAGTCATAGAAAAAACAAAGCTTGATAAGCTCTTGGGGCTGAAGTATTCTTCTCCCATATGGGAGTTATTATTTCCAGTTCATTGTGTCTCAAAGTAGGGGTCAGGTCTCCCAGAGGCCATTGGGGTCTGAGAGGGTTAACACAGAACAGAACTACAAAACTCTGATCAGTGTTGATGATGGTGGTGAACTGTGAGCTATATAAACCAGATGAAAAAGCCTCTCCTTACCACTTCAAGTGTTCAAATATGTTCCATCTCCAAGAGGGGGCTCCAAACTGCAATTTTATGGCAGTGACAAAGAGGAAAAGTTTATAGAAATGGGGGGGTGTGCTTGTTTTTCTGTGAGGGAGGCATGTAGTCAGCATGAGAATCTGAAGCCAGGAGAGCAGAAAGGAAAGACTGAGAGTAGGGTCAAATTTGTGAAGGAAGTTGGCAAATCTCTGGGGGTGCATAACCTGAAATCCCAGGTGCTCCAGAAAATGTGTACTCCAATTTCTTCCTTTTTTCTCTTAAGTTGTTGTCCAATTCTTTCCTAATGATTCCTCCTGTCCTTAATCCTCTTTTTTTGGCTCTTGAAATCTACCCAGGAACATTATACTACACAACAGTAGTTTCATATAAGAATGACTCAGGAATTCATGGAATAAGGAATAGGGATTTTGTTTTTAATTGCCTAAGTACTATCTGATTTCTTAGCCTTTGTTTGGCTCTTATAATCAGTGATAAACAAGTAAACACAGAGTTGGGACATGAGATTTAGATGATCATCAAACCAGCCCCTTGATCATTCACCACCTTTACTCGTAGACCAGCAAAGAGACCCCCTTCTTTTCCCAGCCTTGTTGGCACCTACAGTAATTACTCCCAGGAAGGTAACTCTCCCAGGTAATATTTCACTTCCCATTGATTGCACGAGCACCAACTTAAACTCTTCCAGCACTGATGAGCAGTGACACCCTCCTGTCAGACAGGTAATTTGTTGGCAGAAAATGCCACAGACACTTTAGCTTCCATCTTTCAAAATCCCTTATGCAAATGAGGCACAATAATTAGTGCCAACCATCCACTATTACTAGTTGTCAATCAGCCGTGCGTCCTGCTCAGAGACTTTCTGCCTTATTCCATGCGAACGCATGGGCGCAAGTGCAACACTGTGGAAGCCATATGGAGTGTAAAAGGGCATTGTTTTAAACATTCTCTTCATAATAGAATACACTGGTGGGCTCAAGGAAGACAACATGCTGTAAGTGTTAAAAGGCAGTATTTTCCAAATGCTCCAGGAAACACCTGTGTCCGTGTCCGATGCCTGGTATCAATTCAGATTCTGAAGCCACTAAACAAGAAGACCTGTGTATGGGGCCCCTGAAAATCAGGTTCACATGAATACCTTACCAAATTCCCTCACACTGAAGTTTGAGAATAGCTAGTTTCAAGTCAGTGCACATGCATTCAAAACCCTGCAGCCAGGCAGCATTATTTCTCCATCATTAAATTCAAGAAACTTGGTTACATTTTCTTTGTGCCAGATACCACTATATTTATAAACATATATACAAGGTATGTTATCTGCTTTCAAGGGTTTTAAAGTTTATTAATCTAAGAAGCATCCAGTCAAGGACTATAGAATGAAATCTGTAACAAATTTTTAAGAGGGGGATACACAGGAAACACTGAGAAAATGCCATCCATCTGAAGATATCTGTTACTTTATCCTGCCCTGTAATTTGATGTACTCTTAAGGTTATTAATGCTTAATATTGAGCAGTTGTTTACCAAACAAATATCAAGCAGTTGTAACCCAAACTGTAGTACAGATTTTAAAGGCTCTAACCATAAGCCCAGGATCAATGAATCTGGCAATCTGGGGAAAGTATGCACTTAGAAAATTTTGTTGTTTTCAGATATGCGCAAATATATGTGAAATATCTGGAACTTAGCTTATCTAGAAATCTGTACCTTTTCAAAAACTGTTTATGTTTCTTTAGCAAGATGTAGTAGGCGATTTATCATGATCTTTTAATTATGCATGAAGTCAATGACTGTGCTAAAGACTGTTGAAATTTCTCCCTCCAGGAATAAGAGAAATAAGTTATTAATAGAAAATAATATGCATCCCCAAATATGCAAAGAGTGAATGAATTAAACATACATGCAGCTCAGAGGTGCTTATGTATTTTGAATGAGTTTATTTCACAAGGGGGAATGGGTGGACACCTTTACTTATTTGTGTTTCTTTTTTGAGGAAATAAAATTTTAATTTTTCCTGGAGAAATAGTCACACTATTCTCAGCATTAAGATTATCTATGCTGATACCAAATAGCCAAAGAAGTTTATTTATTTTGACCAAAATTATTAATGTCTTTTTGAACTGTAAATGTTCAAGGCTTTCCCACTGTGCTGGTTATTTCTCGTGGGCAAGCCCTGACAACTAAAGAGCCATTTGCTCGTTGTGGAGACAAAGTGCTGAACCTGAAGTGCTGACTCAGCTGGGCAGGAGGTGGTAAGATTAATGGACACCAACCTAGAGGGAAAAGCGGTCTGTGAGTGTTAAGGGCCTTGGTGGGAGAAACATTTCCCCAGTGAAAGAGAGAACACACACTTCGTCCTTCCATTCACCTCATGGCCAGACATCCTGTGGAACATGTCTGAGTCCCATGCAGTGGTCCTACTGCAAATTTATATCTCTATTCAGCAGTGATTGAATCAAGACCAACTCATCACACATTCTATCGTATACTTTAACTGCTGTGATACATCCTTTTCAAAGAGGGTCAACTGTATTTTCATCAATAACATATGCATTCTACTTGAAATAACAAGCATAATTGTAACAGAATCTATCAAGCTGCATAAGAAAACGAGATATGCCCAAGGGTATTTTTAAAGCACAACTTATATACTAAAGGAGATAGTAAAATAGTGAATAGCTACACAATGGAATGATATAACAACAGATTAAAAAGAATAAATGGCATATCACCTAGTCGCTTTTGGCTCTTTAACATTTAGTTAACTTTTGTTTAGTGTGAGAGAATGGGCAGGCAAGTGTTTTCCTGTGTCAGACAAAATATGTTCCATGTTTAACACAAGTATTTAATTGTACTGCAACCAGAAGAAATCTGACATTTTTCACTTTCGTATTTACTCTTAGTTCAGGATGTTTGACACTTTAATGTATCCCATGAATAGATTTCCATAGAGTGACAGTTATAAAGCAACAGTAAAGTGATTCAAAGCATGTTTAGCTAACAGACAATTTGTCAATATGGGTGGTTCAGTTTCAAGGCTTGACTTAATTCATTTGGTAGGTTAAAAACATTAGTTTTGGATATACAAAATAGGATTTATTTATTTGGTAAATATTTATTGGTATCTGCTCTGCATCAGGTGCTATTTCCAGCTACTGGGGATCTAGTATTAATGACTAATCAAGTGTAGAACAGTGCTAATGTCAAGAGGGGGGAAAGTGGAGGGTTGTACAATTCAAGGTGAAGTTAGATGTAATCTAGAAAGTTATCATTCTCTATTTTTCCAGAAAACAAACAAGATTACAATTTTTGTTTCTTCTACATGACTGCACTTTTGTTTTTTGCCCTTTTCCTTTGTAAATTCAGTGTCCCACGGATAATGTAATGGAGACCAAAGAGGAATGAACTGGAAGATCTAGAAATTTGCTTTCATCTCTCATACTAATTAACCTTGTGACCTTAAAGTAATTAATTAATTTTTCTTAGACAGTATCCTGGGATCATTTATAGAGCTTTATTTAAGATATAAAATAAAACTTCATTTCTGATAGGGTATAATAAACCGTATAAAGACAAAACAGTTGTAGCCTGTTTTGTGGGTGCCCACATGAACCTTCTCAATGTCACCTCCAGGAGAAATGTTTCAGTTATAACAATTTACAGACAGCAGTCATCACTATGTGTATATTAGGTAATTTCACAATCCTTTTCTTATTTCTTATTTTCTCAGATCTGTTTTTCTGAGCAGGGGATAGATATTAGTAATACAGGGAAAAACAAATATATTTTTCAGCTGAAAAAATTATACTCAAAATATATATGTACAATAACTTAAAATACCTAAGGACCTCATGTTTTACAATCCTGTTATAAAGTCTCCTTTTTATGTTGTCTCAAAGGAACAAGTCAAGAATGCAAGGGTAGGTATCCTGTGGTGAAATTTAGTAGAACTGTGGCTAATGGTGATATGAACGATTTGTCTTTTGAAGAACAGTGACAAGACCGAGATTTTCTCTATTTTCATAAAATATTTTTGTCACCCTCTTTTAAACACAGGTACACACACACACACACTGCCTCTTCCATCTTCCTGAATTGATTTTCAGAAACAGCTCAGTAGGATATCCTGATGGTATCCTTTTTAATCCTTTCTTGTGGGAGTGCTTTTCTCAGCCAAAAAAAGAGAGGAAAAGTTTAAAAGTTTCTGTTGTTTAGTAAATAACCAAATTAAGTTATAAATAGTGTCACTGCTTTCTATTCTATCTTTAATACAAGTATGTCCTTCCTCTAGAAAAATTGATCCCTGTTAGTTGTTTTGAATACGTCTCCTAGTTAACACTTTAAACTTTAATCTCTAAACCATTATCTTTTTTCCTGGCTCAGCAGGAAATTCTGCCTGTCATTAAATCAGTAACTCCTTATGTTTATGACTATCAAGAACTGCAAAAGCCAGACTCTGCAGGCAGTAAAACTTGTCTAATTAGCATCAGTCTACACATTACCATATGGTAAAAATAGCCTTTCATAGTTCCTATTGCTTTGGCATCTGTGATAGATGACACAACATAGAATCATTCTTATTATTTTATCTTCTTGTTATAAGTTCTCAAGTATTTCTTTTCTTGTCTTTACCTATTCTTTTTTCTTTTTTTTACATTTCCTGAATTACTTTCAACATCATGACCTTTAAGTGCCTCATTCCTGCTTCCTGAAGAGGGATCATAGGCAGTACTAAGTTCAAATATGTTAACATCTTTATATCATCAAACCCTTTACCTCCCTACTTTAAAATTCTGTTTTTTAAGATCTACTTCAGAATCCATAATTTATCACTCAAGACAACAGAAACTGACTGAGAACTGTAAGACCCAAACTACCATAGGTACAAGATGAAATAGATAAAAGAGAAAAAAGGGAGAGAACAAAAATATGGTAGAAGTGAACTATTTCTATTAAAATCATCCAATAGTCATTTAAACTAAGTCAATGCAATTTAAAAGTTACAAGGATATTTCCTGCATTCAGATTTCTGAAAATTCTACTGTGCCCTTTTGAAAAAAGGAAGTTAAATACTTGGGCTTTGATTACCACAGTAAGGTGATTAATGAGTAATAATGTTATTCTTCTTATGAAACTGAAAGCAAATTCCACTTGTTTATTCAAATACTTATACAGTATTTTTCAGTATAAGTATTTTTCAGCCTTATGTAATGTTGAGGTATTGTAGAATAGAGGTGAGTTTATGTTTTTAATCCGTGGATTAAGAAAATAATTTTAAGCAAAGTTATAAATAAATCATTTGTACTTGTCAATTGTGCAAATGATTTTGAATAAATGGGATCACTTGTTTAAAAAATAATAATTATCACAGAAACTGTGTCATGTCCAGAATTCTCTCTTACATACTTTTTGATCATGTATTATATACTAATTTCCATCATAATTTAAATAGATACATTTTAGATTTTAAATCATTTATCTTATTTGCCACACAGCTCTTTAAGTTTTTATGACTTATTTTCAATTTGCTGTAAGTTTATAGTCCAGAATCTGGAACAGTGTTAACAAAATAGTTCCGTCTGTCACTGATTGGCTTTGTGGTTTTGGCTATCACTACTGTGTGATATATCATAACATATTTTAATCTGGGCATCTTTCCTTCTCTGTCACCATTCCAGAGAAACTTCTGGCTGGAGAACACAAAAACTAATAGTGTTTAACAAGACAAAAATACAAAGATATACATTTTCCTGAATGATAATAATAATTCACCTATTATCACATTATGTCATGAAGTTTAAAATTCATATCATTCTAGAGTTTACTTTAAAATAATCACCCCAAGTGAATTTTGATTAGAACCATTGGTATGGTTTGAGGACAAAACTAAGATCCTAGATTATATACTCATCAAAGGTCAGGCAAAAAAAGAGAGAAAACATTTTATCTTATCATTTACAACCTTCTTCATTGACAAAGGCCTGACTCTGGTGGTGTTCTGCCCTAGTCTTTGAAGACTTAGGGGCTCTTTCTTGGAGATGTCAACTGGAAAACATGCACAACCTAAAAGTTGAGAATTATGCTTTATTTGGCAGGTAAACTGAGGATAGCTCTGAGATACCGCTCTGAAGAGGCAAGGGAGGAGCCAGGATATATGAGTTTTTGTAAGAAAGACCAGGTAGTCAAAGCTTCAAAAGAAATCTTAATTAAAGAAAACCAGATACCTCAAGTTAATGAATTTAGCACTTTTCTATGTATGGGAAGTTGCTAGAGTCTGGGGTCACTGGATTCATTCCTTTGCTACACACCTTAACTTTATAAGACCAGCATTCTGCTTTTCTCTATCCTGGATCCCCTCAGGGTGCATTGTTGACTTCAGTAGCTGAGGGTTGGCAGCCAGCAGCCCATTTGTCTCTACCCCAAACCAGTCCATCCTAAAGGATATCAGTCCTGAATATTCATTGGAAGGACTGATGTTGAAGCTGAAGCTCCAATACTTTGGCCACCTGATGCGAAGAACTGACTCACTGGAAAATACCCTGATGCTGGGAAAGATTGAAGGCAGGAGGAGAAGGGGGCGACAGAGGATGAGATGGTTGGATGGCGTCACCTACACAGTGGACATGAGCTTGAGCGAGCTCCAGGAGTTGGTCAAGGACAGGGAAGCCTGGAATGCTGCAGTCCATCGGGTTGCAGAGAGTTGGACACGACTGACAACTGAACTGAACTGAACTGAGTTCCCTCAGGGTTCACCAGCTGGGGTGGCATTAGTGGCTTGATGACTGCAACATCCTTTGTTAACTGATACAACAAGTAACAGTTTTTATTCACAGAAGCTCCAGTTACCCTAAAGCATTCCTTTCCCCTGGATTATTCCTCTTCTCTAGGTATGCTTCCTTAACTGGTAAGTACAAATTACTTTCAAGTCAGTTGTTTTGCTTGCCTACTCTTTAAGTTTTGGGAAGTCACAACCTATACACAGGTGGATAATTATAGTATAAAGAATAGTTACAGACCCCCAAAATGACAATAAGACCAGTCTAGATAAAAAGGGCCTGCTTCTGAACTGTTCATTACCTATTTTTGTTTTATTTTTGAACCAAATGATTTTCCAAGAGAAATTAGAAATTTATTCTATTTTGAACAATTTCTAATCCTAAATCCAAATAGAGACCTATATGAATTTCTTTTCAACCATAAAATCCTTAAATTGCTGTGCATCTATCTCCAAATTTCTCGACTTAATCCTATGATGCAGTTTATGACTTCTCACAAGAGCCCAAGTTAAAGTTAACTAGTGATCACCTTTTGTAAACTGCAAAGTTTTTCTTTGTGATAATCACTCCTAATTTTTTCAAATAATGTGATTTCTCCTTGAACTTGTTTCCTGATTTCACAGTCATTACGGTGTTCCAGTTTTATCCCTTACTGTCTTTTTACTATTTCTGTTTCCTGGATCCTCTCTCTTTTAGTCATTGTTTAAACTGTGCCACATGACTCATATATTATATCCCTCTGCTCTTCATATATTTTCTCCCTTTGAAGTTTCATATCTTCTAATGATTTTTTTTTTAATTTTTGTTTTTACTTTATTTTACTTTACGATACTGTATTAGTTTTGCCATACATTGACATGAATCCACCACGGGTGTACATGAGTTCCCAAACATGAACCCCCCTCCCACCTCCCACCCCATATCATCTCTCTGGATCATCCTCGTGCACCAGCCCCAAGCATCATGTATCCTGCATCGAACATAGACTGGTGATTCGTTTCTTACATGATAATATACATGTTTCAGTGTCATTCTCCCAAATCATCCCACCCTCTCCCTCTCCCTCAGAGTCCAAAGGTCCGCTCTACACATCTGTGTCTCTTTTGCTGTCTCGCATACAGGGTCATCATTACCATCTTTCTAAATTCCATATATATGTGTTAGTATACTGTATTGGTGTTTTTCTTTCTGGCTTACTTCACTCCGTATAATTGGCTCCAGTTTCATCCACCCCATTAGAACTGATTCAAATGTATTCTTTTTAATGGCTGAGTGATACTCCATTGTGTATATGTACCACAGCTTTCTTATCCATTCATCTGCTGATGGACATCTAGGTTGTTTCCATGTCCTGGCTATTATAAACAGTGCTGCGATGAACATTGGGGTACACGTGTCTCTTTCAATTCTGGTTTCCTCGGTGTGTATGCCCAGCAGTGGGATTGCTGGGTCATAAGGCAGCTCTATTTGCAATTTTTTAAGGAATCTCCACACTGTTCTCCATAGTGGCTGTACTAGTTTGCATTCCCACCAACAGTGTAAGAGGGTTCCCTTTTCTCCACACCCTCTCCAGCATTTATTGCTTTAAACTATGTACTCCACTGAAGTGATTTCTAAATTTACCCAGTTTCTCTAGTTAACCCCCTGTAAAGTTGTTGTCAGTGGAATGTATGATCTTTGTCTCAAACTCCCAATGTGGATCAAATACACCAAAATTTTCTCTGGACTTGGTTTTCCCACAATTTTATTTTTTCCTAGTAGAACTTTCATTTTCTAAGTGTTCAGCTCACATTCTTGCAGTTTTCCTGACTCTTTACCCCAATCTACTTAATTATTACATCCACTAAACTCCTACACGACATGCTACTTTCATTTTCCCATTTCCATTTCCAATGCTATTATCATTATCTAGTCCAAGCTACCTAAACTCATACTGATACATATTAATAGCCAGAATAATATGGCTAATTTAACAATTTGCTCAGCTGTCTTCTTGCCCCCTTAAATACACCATATACACTGTTGCCAAAAGAACCTTTCTAAACCATTCTTTTTTGTTTTAATTTAGTTTAATTTTTAAAATTTTGGCTGTGGTGGGCCTCTGTAGTGTGTGTAAGTTGCTCTCTAGTTGTGGCACATAAGCTTAGTTGCCCGGCAGGAAGTGGACTTTTAGTTCCCCAGCTGGGGATTGAACCCACAATCCCTGCATTGGAAGGTGGACTCTTAACCACTCGACCATCAGGGATGTCTCTCTAAAGCATTAGTTTTGCATCACTCACTTTTTAAAAAAGGTTTGTCAAAAGTTTCACCATTCCTACAGTGCGAAACAAGACTGAATGTACTCATTCTCTTAAATATGTTTTCAATCTCATGTCTTTAAATAAAAATATGCAATACTGTATTCAAGAACACTGTTCTGACCTTATTTATTTTATTAATATGTAAAAAGCATATTTCAAAAATTTATACCTTTTTACTTATAGAAAAGATCTATGATTTACTCATTAGTATGTGACTATGCTATTTTGAACTGTGGTGTTGGAGAAGACTCTTGAGAGTCCCTTGGACTGCAAGGAGATCCAACCAGTCCATTCTGAAGGAGATCAACCCTGGGATTTCTTTGGAAGGACTGATGCTAAAGCTGAAACTCCAGTACCTTGGCCACCCCATGCGAAGAGTTGACTCATTGGAAAAGACACTGATGCTGGGAGGGATTGGGGGCAGGAGAAAAAGGGGCTGACAGAGGATGAGATGGCTGGATGGCATCACTGACTCAAAGGACGTGGGTCTGAGTGGACTCCGGGAGTTGGTGATGGACAAGGAGGCTTGGCGTGCTGCGATTCATGGGGTCGCAAAGCGTCGGACATGCCTGAGTGACTGAACTGAACTGAACTGAAGCTATCTTGAGGGGCTTCCCTGGTAGCTCAGCTAGTAAAAAATCCACCTGCAATGCAGGAGACCCCGGTTCTATATTGGGTTGGCAAGATCCACTGGAGAAGGGACAGACTATCCACTTCAGTATTCTTGGGCTCCCTGGTGGCTCAGCTGGTAAAGAATCCACCAGCAGTGCAGGAGACCTGGGTTTAATCCCTGGGTTGGGGAGATCCTTTGTAGAAGGGAAAGACTACTCACTCCAGTATTTCAGCCTGGAGAATTCCATGGACTGTATAGCCCATGGGGTCGCAAAGAGTCACAACGACTGAGCTAATTTCACTTGTACTATCTTGAAGATCTTCTGTTGGAGGGCATGGCAACCCACTCCAGAATTCTTGCCTGGAAAACCCATGGACAGAGGAGCCTGTCTGGCTACAGTTTGTGGAGTTACAGAGTCAGATATGACTGAAGTGACTTAGCACATATGCGTGCTATATACATAAATGAAACTATTCTTTGTGTTGTTCACTACAGGACAAATGAGTATATCCCTTTTTTGATCTTTTCTTTTTTTTTCTTTTTTGGTAAGCATTCTGAGTTTTCAAGTGGCTCTTAAGCACCTTGGAGACAGGAACCTATTTGTATACTTTATTGTTACATCAAATTCTTAAAACATCCTTCACTGTTAAAGATGAAAAGAAAAATAATAATAATATAAAAAAAATTGAAAGAGAAAATAGGAGGTTCCTACAGTCCATAAGCTTCCCTGGTGGCTCAGATGGTAAAGAATCTTCCTACAATGTAGGAGACTTGGGTTTGATCCCTAGGTTGGGAAGATCCCCTGGAGAAGGGAAAGGCAACCCACTCCAGTGTTCTTGCCTGGAGAATCCTATGGACAGAGGAGCCTGGCAGGCTAGGGTGCTTGATGTCACAGAGATCTGTACACGACTGAGCAACTTTGTACACATCAGTCCATAAGGGCTTCCCCTGTGGCTCAGTGTTAAAGAATCCACCTGCCAATGCAGGAGATGTGGGTTCGATCCCTGGGTCAGGAAGATCCCCTGGAAGAGGGCATGGCAAGCCACTTCAGTATTCTTGCCTGCAGAATCCCATGGACAGAAGAGCATGGAGGCTACATAAGAGTCAGACATAACTAAGTGACTCTGCATGCCTAGCATACATCAGTCCATAAAATTGATCTTTCAACAAATTCCTCTGTAACTGCCCTAAACTACGACAAATTAAACTCAGAAAGCTGGCAATATATCTCTTTTAAAACAAAATTTGAAGTTTTGTCAACTTTGTCACTAATTGCTTTTCACATCTCATTTTTTAAAAAATCTTCATATAGACTTTATATTGAGAGAATCAGATTGATGCCTTGGAACCACCATTTTAAACAATATTTTAAATTCTAAATCTTAGATCAGTGTTTTCAGGTGGCTATTGAATATGTTCCTTCTTGTCAGTTTGACTAAAGTTAAGTACAAGATATAGACAATTGATGCACAATATCCTCAGAAATATAATAAAAGGAAAAATAATTAAAATATAAGCTAATGGGAAACTTTCTAGCATAAAATACAGAAATGTAATCCACATTGAAAGTGAGTCCAATTTTTGGTTAAGTGAACCTTGTATTTATATTGATTTTCATCATAATTTTAAATAAAAATCTTAGGGAGTTTGGGGTCAACATGTACACACTGCTATATTTAAAATGGATAACCAAAAGGTCCAATTATATAGTACAGGGAACTCTGCTTAACAACTTAATTGAGAAAAGAATTTTAAAAAGAATAGAGAGATGTATCAGAAAAACTGAATTACTTTGTCCCTCACCTGGAACTAATAGAACATTGTTAATAAACTGTTCAGTTCGGTTCAGTCGCTCAGTCTTGTCCGACTGTTTGCGACCCCATGAATCACAGCACGCCAGGCCTCCCTGTCCATCACCAACTCCCAGAGTACGCCAATATAAAATAAAAAAGTTTAAAAAAATCTTTCACATCATGTTTTAATCCAGTTATTATTAGTCAACCAAAAAATTTTAATTTAGTTTTAAATCATTAAAAACAATGTTTAATAATGAGTTGCAATTAATATTAAAAAACATATGTTTGTAATAAATTAAAGATTTACCTATACTGTATTATAACTATTAACTGACACTCTGTGTAAAGGCTCTTTGGAATAGAACAAACAAATGGCAATCTATTTTTTACAAAGACTTTTTGAAACTCAGGCTACTTAAGAATAAAATTGCTATATATACTCTTTAAAAAAAAATTTGGACGTTACAGTTATTCTCTCTTCAGATTGTCATTATATGTTTAACTTGTGTTTAAAGCACATCATGATGTTCTGAATCTATGCATTAGATCAAAGCTAAGCTCTTTCAAAATAAATCAGCTAATTTCAACATCAGATGTGTTTCTAGCATGAAGGTTAAACTTCCAGTTTTAAGCTATCAAGGAACACTTAAATACTTTGACTCTAATCATCATACTATCATAGAATTCTAGATATGAAGTGGACCTTGGAGATATCTATTCCAACTCCCTCATTTTACATGGGAGCAGTATTCAAAGAGATTGAAATGGAGCTTTCCCAATGTCTCACAATATTTTTCATAAGATAAGAGGCTAATCAGGGGTTCTGGCTCCTAGTTTGAGTCTCTTTTCATCATAATCTTTTTGAGGGTGGACAGCAAGAATCACTTTGATATCCCACTACAGTCAAATGGAAGGAAGACTTTTTGGGAGTTCTTTGCTCTGAAATTGAATTGGGGACAGATAGTAATTCAAATATCTAAAAAAAAAAATTGTAATCTAGTAAATATAAAGAATTCTTACAACTCATCAATAAAAAGGTATTAATTCAATTTAAAAGTGAACAAATATTTGAATAAACATTTCTTAAAAGAAGACATTCAAATGTTAACAAGAGCATGAAAAGACACTCAACATTATTCCTCCTTAGGGAATGCAAATCAAAAACATAGTGTGACTATTCACACTCACTAGAATGGCTATCATAAAAAAAGATGAACAATAAAGAGGGTTAGTGAGGATGTGGAGAAATTTGAACCTTCATATATTATTGGTGGGGATTTTGAATGTCGTAATTTCTTTGGAGAACAGCTTGGTGTTCCTCAAAAAGCCCACTGTATCCATGTTCATCTCCTCCAGTGGCTCCAATGTAGGACAAGCACAAGTAGTCTTCAGTTTTCATTTGCACCAGGAATTGGGAGAAAGAGAGTATGATATGTGAGACCATACTGCTGTCCAGTCTCTCTGCTCAGGAATTTATTTGTTCTACTAATGTAAATGACAGGCCAGTGAGATAACTATATTGACAATTACTTTGGAAATAGAAGTCAATCTCTGCAGGAAAGGGTTAACTCAGCAGATCTGAGTTGTTGTAATCTACACATTCCCAAGAAAGAATATCTTCAGGACTGGCTTTTGATTGGTCCTGGGATGTGAGTGTTGAGTCCTTGGATATTCTACCTGATAAGAGTAGTTTTTTTATGCCTAGAGACACTGAACCTATAGGTACCACTATCTTTAGATAATTTGTGCTGACAATGTGATTTATGGTGAGTGCATGCTTTTGTTCAGATGCCAGTGGCTGACATCTGAGTGGCTAAGGTCAGTTCATGTAGACACTACATGTCTACATGACTGACTCCCAGGACAAAATCTAAGCATCAAGAATCTACTGAGCTTCCACGGTTGGTAACACATTGTGTGTGTTGTCACAGACCATTGCTGGGGGAATTAACCATGTCCAGGCTACTCTACTGGGACACCTGACCACATTTGCCATGATTCTCCTGCCTTGGTCACATCATGCAGCTTATCCATTAGCTTATTTTAATCTGTAGCCTTTTACTGCCATAAATCATAATTATGAGTGTGACAACTTTTTTAAAATCCCCAGAGGCCTTCTAGTGAATCACCAAACCTGAGGATGAGAATCACCAAACCTGTGTAAGGGAACCCCTTGCACAGTTACTCCAGGCAATCTTCTTGAGTGTCTTTCTAAGGAAAGAAAGTGGTGAGCCAAATGTACAGTGTGTCCCTCCTTTCCTGTACATGAAGGTCTGTAACTGTGATCTTGAGAGGACTAGCTCTTTTCATGAACAGTGGACATCACGTGAAAAATGCCACTCTTTTATGTTTCCAATTTCTTATTTATATCACACAATGCTCTTAGTGGTAAAAAAAAATTTGGTTTGCTAGAATGCTGGTAGACATGGAATTTGGAAGCAATATTGGAAACATACACATATTTTTCCTATCTTTTCCTTGCAAAAGGGTTGGACACAACTTGGGCTTCCCTGGTGGCTCAGAGGTTAAAGCGTCTGCCTGCAATGCGGGAGACCTGGGTTCAATCCCTAGGTCGGGATGATCCCCTGGAGAAGGGAATGGCAACCCAGTCTGGTATTCTTACTTGGAGAATCCCATGGGCGGAGGAGCCGGGTGGGCTATAGTCCATGGGGTCGCAAAGAGTCGGATACGACTGAGTGATTTCACTTTCACTTAGGGACTAAGCAACAACTAATATATTTACATGTGCTTCTGTGTGCCCAGTCATTCGGTCATTTCCAACTCTTTGTGACCGGTGGACTAGAGCCCACCTGGTGCCTCCACCCATCAGATTTTCCAGTCAAAAATATTGGAACAGGTTGTCATTTCCTCCTCTAGGGGATCTTCCTGACCCAGGGATCAAACCTGTGTTTCCTGCATCTCTTACATTGTTACATGAATTCTTTATCACTGAGCTATCTGGGAAGCTTATATATGTGTGTGTGTGTGTGTATTCATACATATATATAGGATTTTATATATATGAGGTTTTATATATATATATAAAGCATACACATACATATACACACACATATATATTTTTGCATGTACACATATGCATTCTAGGGTTATATGGATCTACACGAATCCTGAGAAAGGCTGCCTTTGGGAAATTAGGGGTGATGAACAAAGAAGGTATTAACCTTATATGTAACGTTTTTAATTTTGTATCACAAAAGTGTATTCACTGTTTTGGACTCAGAGGGAGAGGGAGAGGGTGAGATGATTTGGGAGAATGGCATTGAAACATGTATAATATCATGAAAGAATCGAATTGCAAGTCTATGTCCGATGCAGGATACGGCACGCTTGGGGCTGGTACACAGGGATGACCCAGAGAGATGTTGTGGGGAGGGGGGTGGGAGGGGGGTTCATGTTTGGGAACGCATGTACACCCGTGGTGGATTCATGTCAATGTATGGCAAAATCAATACAGAATTGTAAAGTAAAATAAAAAATAAATAAATAAATAAATAAAATAATTAAAAAAAATTATTTTTCAAATGAGGATTCTAAAGTGACTAGGTTTATTTAACTTTGGTAGCTGAAAGCTAAATGAGTCCTTAAAATCATTTTTAAAATCCATCAGTTTTTATAGGAGTATATATAAATAATTACCCATTACTACCCAGATTATATCTCAAGGACATGAAAATAATTTTCATCTTTAAGACTGTAAGTCAGATGGTATCATGAGCTTCACGAAGTTGAATAGTAAAATAAATTGCTTATGAAAACTAGAATCCTATTCTGCAGAAGTCCTTAACATTCTTGTAAGTCTAGAATAAGACAGGTGGACTGAATGGTTGTTGAGCTGTGTATACTAAAAATTGATGTACTTTTCTGTGCTTCTTGCTGTCATGTTCAACTCTTTGCAGCTCCATGGACTGTAGCCTGCCAGGCTCCTCTGTCTCTGGAATTTTCCAGGCAAGAATACTGGAGTGTGTTGCCATTTCCTTCTCCAGGGAATCTTCCCTACTTAGGGACTGAACCCACGTCTCTTGCATCTCCTGCGTTGGCAAGTGGATTCTTTACCACTAGTGCCACCTTGGAAGCCCAATGGACATTTCTAACCATTTTTGTCCACAATGTTTCATATGAAGAAACAGAAAACCACCCCAAATCAACCAAAATAAAACAACACCTTGGACCAACATAGGGCCCTTGTCACACAGGTTCCTCAAGCAATTTTCATAAGCTTCTTCCAAGGATGGTAGGAGTTGAACCAGAGGTCCAGCTCCCTCACCTCTTAAACAAGAAGACACTTACTTGTGGCTGACAGAGAAGTGAAGCTAAATCATCACCTATGAGACATTATTTTCATGGCCATCTTGTGCCTTGAAATGATGACCTGATAATTGTTTTACTTGTCCCATTCTTCTATCACAGTTTCTACAACTCAACATAAATCCCATAATATGTTAAAATATAATGAGATGTACATTTATTCATAACAGATAAGCCCAGGTGAAGTGCAACGTGGCAACATAATAATTAAAACAACTTTCCAATGAAGAAACAGGAAAAACAAACTTGATACTAATATTGTTTTGGAATTGAAGATTAAAAGCCCATCCAAGTTGGTCAGGCTTTCCCAAATGGCATTTTTGATCAAGCCCAGAGATACTTCCCTTTCTACTGGAGTATATCTGTAAACAGGTCTCCACTTCCAGGGAAAGGCCTGATTCCATAAACCCTCCCACACAGTTTTGTAAACATTAAGGATTCTACATGTGGTATCACTCACTTATTAAATGGAAGCCTGTGCTTTTACTGTATCCTTGTCACTGTGCGGATTTTTCCACTTCAACATAATGTATCATCTTGTCTTAGACAAGCAACAACGTCTTCTGATTTAAACTGAAAAATATAACAGATGACAGAATTTGTTGAAATAAGAAATCTGGGGCTTGAGAACCTTCTTTCATAACATTGTGTAGGACACATCCACAAATGGCAGCAGGCAGCCTTGTTTTGAGCAGGCATCCATGGTTCCATTTCATAGGCAATTCCATACTAGTAATAGCTGCAGCTTAGCAAGAAGAAGTGCACACACACCGAAACCAACTCTGATATCAGTTTACTTAGTCAGTGTTCCTATAAGAAAACTTAATTTTGTTGGTATGTAACTACAAACTCTAAAAAAATGTCTGCACCCCTTATAAATGATCAAAACTTGTGAGTTTATGAAAGCTTATTTCTAAACCAGAATAGTTTAATCAAATAACATTCCAACCTAGAACACACAGGGCATTATTATGTATTCATTCTTCATCTTATATTGTGGCAAAACAATTCTGCTGTTGAGAACTTCCATCTCATGACTCTGAGGTTAATTCCCTGGATAATCAGGATGTCACTTGAGTTTCAGAGCTCAAGTCTGACACTTAAAGCTCCCCAAAGACAAAGTCTGAATAGTTGTTTCAAGTGTCTTTTGGACTTAAAGTTGTGGCACTAGAGACCCAAGAAATATTTATTTCTGGTAGGAATGAGTCCAGGTGGTATCCTATAAGACATTTGAAGAATGCTCTAGCTCATATGATTGTTTTTACACTTTCATGCCTGGGAAATCCTCTTTCCCTTACATGTGTATCAAGGAAAATTTATGTTTGATAGAGTTTAAGTATTTTTGAAAGGTTAAATCACTTTGAAATAAAGTGATAAATATTTCATTCTGTACAGTTTTATTCAAGGATGACTGGAATCACTTACATCTCCTGATATAAGATAAAAATGATATGTGGAAGCATTTTATTATCCACAAACAGCTGCCTGTCTATAGAGCTGCAAGTTCTGATTTGACTGATTTGTGTCTGGCTTGATGCTACTTGAAAAAAGGTTCAGCTCCTGCCTGCGCATACCTATTCCCTTTAAGAACCATCAATCAGGGCTTCACTAGAAGAAGTTCAGGAAGTCATTGAATTTTTATTGTTGGTTTCAGCAACAAGGTACCAAAAAGAGTGGATGCAGATAAAACTGAGATAGCTATTATATAGGGTAGAAGTCCTAAATATTTTTGAAAGAGTCTACATATGGTAACACTCAGTTATTAGATGCTTTATCTTTTCCTGTCATGATGATGAATTTTCCCCCGTTCTGTGTAATACACTATCTCTTATATTAGACAAATGAAGAACTCTGCTCAGTATTTCTCCAAGAGGTCACTAGACAGCTGTACCCAGTTTGTTTCTTGAAGATACACATTAAAAACGAGCCAGAATTAACCTCACTGAAAAACAAACACTGGCCCCCAATTTATACCATGTGTTATTCTTGATGAAATGCCTTGTATGAAAACATTTTCACAACCAACTCTGATAATGTAGATATAAATTAACATTCTCACATTTTTCCTTCCTTCAAGCAGTTTTGCTTCTATCACTGACCATGCTCCTGGTTGGAGACTATGTGTAATCGCTACAGATCTCTCTGAAAATGTTCAACTGAAATTTTGCCAAACATTGTGACAAAATGAGACATATTTCAGTTTGACTTTGTAAGTAACACCTGTCATTTTTCTAGCCATGAAGAGCCTTAATGTGGCATCTATATTGCAAACCTCAGGGTGACTGACTAGTTTGGTTGAAACAGCCTAGAGAAACATGCAGAATGATTTAAAAAGCTAAACTGTTAGCAGGAAGCTGTCAAGGAAGAGTTGAGGTGACCTCATCGCTTTAGTTCGTGGCAACAGTATTTTAAAAAGAGGTCAGGGTAAGGTCATGAGTAATAGATAAAGATAGCATCTTAGGGGGGAATTTGTGTATATGAAGATGCTTTTCCCTCAAATCGATTCTGATATAGGTCACTGCCTTAAGTTTTATGTGTCAGAGTTTGCATTTCCGTTTTCTGTCAAAAGTCATGATTCTAAGCATAGTAGTATATGTTGGCAACCAAAGAAGCAGCACCGAGTGGATGTACTGAATATTTGTTTTCCATTATTGTTTGCAAGGTGGCCTCACACTTACCTGATATGAAGCTCTGTAGGGTTTTAAAGAACTAAACAGCGGTCAGAAATCATTAGATTCCATTCCCTCTGTGTCCCACACCCTGAGATGCATCCCAATTCCCCAAGGGGAGCCAGGTGGCTGCTACAGGTGCAGGTCTGATCCTTGAGTGAGAAAGCACCATGAGCTGCTGATGGCTGCTGTAGGGATGTTGCTAACTCTCTCCTGCTCTTATGGAAGTGAAGCTGAGGTGAGTCCTGGTCCAAGCAGCACTGATTCCAACTGCTCCTTTTCTCCCTTCCTCCAGATCTCCTGGGATGTCCGAACATTAACCATTCACATGTTTAGCCACATCAAACTAAGTCATCAAAGAGACATTGGATCAATCTTGCAACAATGTAAAGAAAGGTAAGCAAATCAAAATTTCACTGGCATAAGGGGTATCACATCTCACATTTATAGTAGTGCATGAGAAAATTTGACTTATCAAAAGAACTTCATTCTGGCGCTGTTGCTAGGTCAGTTCTGCCCCACGGTGATTTATAGTGTAATGCCTTTGCAAGCACTTCTGTTTGGGTTGGTTGTCTCTTAATGTCTTTGGGCATAATTTCAGGATAAAGTGATTCACTCCATAGAAAACCGAGTATCCCTCTAATTGAAGAGAGTTATTTTTCAAGTTTATTAATAACTATACAGTTTCATCAGATGGAAATTGAATATTTGTTCTCTGTTGTTGTTGACAAGGTGGCCTCACACTTACCTGATATGAAGCTCTGGAAGATTTCACAACAGTAGCTAAATCTGAGATGATTCATCTTCTCAGAAAAATTCACTTTGTATTATATAACAGACATAAAAAGGCACATGAAGGTTGCTCAGTCATGACTGACTCTTTGCAACCCCATGGACTACACATCCATGGAATTCTCCAGGCCAGAATACTGGAGTGGGTAGCTGTTCCCATCTCCAGGGGATCTTCCCAGCCCAGGGATCGAACCCAGGTCTCCCACATTGCAGGAGGATTCTTTACCAGCTGACCCACCAGGGAAGCCCAGGAATACTCAGGTGGGTAGCCTGTCCCTTCTCCAGTGGATCTTCCCAACCCAGGGATTGAACCAGAGTCTCCTGCGTTGCAGGATTCATAACCAACTGAGCTACCAGGGTAAAAGGCCCACAACACTAGATAAATTTAGGCATAATGAAATAAAAATTGTGTTCTACACTAACTGGATCCTGGGAAGTATGAGTGTTTAATTCTGTCCTCATTGATTAAACTACTTCCCAGAAATCTTAACTTCACTTCTGCTGCTGCTGCTAAGTCGCTTCAGTCATGTCTGACTCTGTGTGACCCCATAGACGGCAGCCCACCAGGCTCCCCTGTCCCTGGGATTCTCCAGGCAAGAACACTGTAGTGGGTTGCCATTTCCTTCTCCAATGCATGAAAGTGAAAAGTGAAAGGGAAGTCGCTCAGTCGTGTCTGACTCTTAGCAACCCCATGGACTGCAGCCTACCAGGCTCCTCCATCCATGGGATTTTCCAGGCAAGAGTACTGGAGTGGGGTGCCATCGCCTTCTCCGTCCCTTATGCTATGATATTTTATTTAAAGGAAGACTAGCCATAAGATTTCCTGCTGAATCAATAGTTCTGAAGAGACACAACGTGTGCACACTGTAATAGATAACAAGTCTCTTGATAATCAGTGTATTTTATATATTTTGTCAAAAAATTTCTAAACTTAAAATGTTACAAAACCATTTCAACCTCTGTCAGTACAAAATGTTGTGCTGTGATTCAGTGCAGTACAGAGTAGTTTCCCAGCAGGGATTCTTCAAAACAGATACCTAGTGAAAACTGTTCTGTGGTCAAATAAATCTGAATGATGTGGAATGAGCAGAGTTAAACAGGTGTTTTAGAGCTGCACTTTCTAGAGACTTTAATAAGAACGCAAGCACAGAGATTCACCAATAAGAGGCATAGAGCGTATAACATTTTCCAAATTCAGTTAGTCATAATACCACTACTGCTTTTTCCAAAGCAGAGCATTTTGTGTAAACCAGTATCTTTCCCTGCCCCAGGAGCTCTTTGTGTTTTTATTTAAATGTATGTAATTTGTAGGTATAATTATTAGCAATGCACATTTATTGTGATCCTTGGAAATAAATCAACTGTAACTCAAACTGATGTGATAACTACAATTTGTCTGCAGTAGGAAAAAAAATGAAAGCACAAACTGATATGTAAAACCATTTACTACAGACAGCACAGGTACATGACTGAGAATTCAATTTTCTTTTTTGCATAGAGGGTTCCTGAGGACCCTGTTTTAATTTCTAACACACTTAGATTACAACATTTTCTATAGAAAAATACTGGACAAAATATATAAACTGCATAGCTCTTATTATGAGCAGTTGTTCAGATACCAGTTCTCTTTTAATGGAACACTATGTGACACAGTATGTGAGAGGGAAATTGATGCTAAATAAAATATCATTAACCATTCATGAAGCTATCAGAGAGCTTCGCAAAACTGTATTTCCAGGAATAGAAAAAATGACCACAAGGAATCTGTAAGAATCGGGTATAACTTGAAATTTATTTTTCCACTGATTACATTTCTAAACTCCCTTTAGCTTGTTCATATCAAATAAAACGTCAACAATCACTTTTGATACTTCACAACAAAAAAATTTTAAAATACACACGTGATCCATTATGAAATCAATTTTGGTAAGTATTAATTCTAGACAATAATGCTTCTTTAGGGGAAGGCAACGAAACAATCAAAAAAGTTATGTTTTGAAATCAGTGAGCATAATTTAAAATGGTCACTTTTTAGATTTCTTAACTATTACAAAGTTGAAGAAACAAGAGGAAGGAAGTGAGCCTATAGGCAGCTTTGAAAAACTTTCTCAGTATTTTAAAAAATGTTTACAGTACTAAAAGGCAGTCAAAGATTTTTCCTGAAGAATTCTGAAAATGGATGCAGATCATGCAAGGTTCCTGGAAGTAAAAAACCTTTATTAAAAAAAAAAACTCCAAAATCATGAGCAGCTGGTTCTATCCAATTCCTGTGAAGTGGAGTGCTCTGGTTCAAGAGTTTTCTTGTCATGCAATCAAAGGACGGAAACATTAAGATTGCAGATGTAGAGTGGTGACACTCTGTAATTTCATACAGATCATAAGATGGTTTGGTGACATAAGAATTACTAGACCATGAGGCCTGGGGTCCATGAAATAGATTAAAGCTTTATTGCTCTTTGGAGTTCTGACAATGACAAATGCTCTCTCTGATGTTGGGATTATCTTGTCTAAACTTTTGTTTCCTTAGTTTCAGGTTTCACTTTTTCTTTAACCATTTTCTAAGATCCCAAATAACTTCCGTTTTTTTCTTTGTTATTGGAAGACATTTAGAAACACCCCCTCGCCTTATGCTTTCGTCTCTGGCAGCACATCCATGCATAAGTCATTTTTAAATTTCCAATTTCCTGGTAAATGTTTTGAATGATAGACTTAATAATATGGTCACATGACCCAAGTTTGAACTCCTATTTAAAACAAGAAAGAAAGAAAAAACATGAAAGGCAATGAGAGAAAATTGTACAAGAAAAATTCAGGTACCAGATATCATGAGTATTAGTTATTAGTACAATTATTCAATTTCTGGCATCAGTTAAGCATATTATTGATAGCAATGTTTAATAACATGTCAATCTCACATGATATGTATTTATTCTACCACAACACTCATATACACAAATATATCTTAAGTTTCAAAAGTAAGATTTCTGATTTAAGTTGGAAATGAAGAATTTAAGAGCATTTCAAAATGTGTTTTGCCAATGTAATCATTTTTCTTTATTGAAATGAAAAAAGTAACACATAGCAAAAAGAAAGTTTCCCTTTTTTTTCTTTAGACTCTGAACCTGATAGCATGTTTCTTTCTTCTTGTCATTCTGTCTTTGTCATTATCATGCATTGTGAAAACACTACTTCTGGTGAAGTTAAGTGGGTGAAATATTTAATATGAGAGGAGTTATATGGTACATCAGTTCAGCAAAATTTGAGGACATTAACATTCAGTGTTTCTCTAGTGCCTGATAAAAAGTGTGTGAAAATCTTGCAGATGGAAATTCATTAAGATTTTACTTATTGCTAAAAATTTTCAGTAAGCCAGATTGGAAATTTTCATCTAAAAGTACTACTTCCATACAGAGTTTCAGACTGAAACTCTCTCAGAATGCATAAAATTTATGTTATAAAAGTTTTAATAATTGAAGAGTGCTAAGTGTGATACAAGGTTACTTGCCTGTTAGTTTTTCTGTCCTTCAAAAAAGAAAAACAGCAATAACATAATCTACCAACAAAATAGAAGTTATATCAATTTGCACAGCACAGCAGTGTAAACAGCAAAGTGGCATAAATTTTGCTTTCGGGAATATAGAGAAAGAGATCAGCAAAACTGACTCTTTTTACAGGCAGAATGTAGATTTTTTAAATTTTAAAGTAAATATCCTGTGATTTGGGATTCATTAGGAGGAGAAATTTTAAGAATAAGAGAAAACTTCATGGGAGCTTATTTCATTTATTATTCTTTTTTTTTTCTTTTACTTTTTTTTTTTAAATCCCAGACTATGAGCATAGTGTTTGGAACATGAGTGTTTAATAATTATTAAAATGATTAACCAGCTGATTATAAACCACTGAAACTCTACTGTGTCCTAAGCATTATTTCAGATCTTAAGATAACCATTACAAAAAACCAAAAAGAATATCCATAACCACCAGTGAGTTTACAATATCAGAGTATTTCAATTCTCTGAGAAACTAAAGCAGTGGATTTAAAGTTAGACCAGCTTCTTTTTATTTTTACTTTGAAAGTGAAAGTTGCTCAGTTGTGTCCAAGTCTTTGTGATCCCATGGACTGTAGCCCTCCAGGCTCCTCTGTCCATGGAATTCACCAGGCAAGAATACTGGAGTGGGTAGCCGTTCCCTTCTGCAAGGGATCTTTGCAGCTCTTGCATAGAACCCAGGTCTCCCACATTGCAGGTGGATTCTTTACCAGCTGAGGCACCAGGGAAGCCCAAGAATATACTGGAGTGGGTAGCCTATTCCTTCTCCAGGGGATCTTCCCAAGCAGGAGTTGAACCAGAGTCTTCTGCATTGCAGGTGGATTCTTTACCAGCTGAGCCACCTTACTTTAATAAAATAGCTTTTTATTTAAGTATAGTTGATTTACAGTGTATTAGTTTCAGGTGTACAGAAAGTGATTCAGTTATACATATATATGTTTATATGCATATTCATATATATATTCTTTTCTGATTCCCTTCCATTATAAATTATTACAAGATATTGAATATAATTCCCGGTGCTACACAGTAGGTCCTTGATGTTTATCCATTTGTATCTAGTAATGTTTATCTGTTAATCCCAAATTCCTAATTATCTTTCCCCGAAATTTCCCTTTGGTAACCATTAATATATTTTCTGAGCCTTTGACTGTGTGGATCACAATAAACTGGAAAATTCTGAGAGAGAAGGGAACACCAGACCGCCTGACCTGCCTCTTGAGAAATCTGTATGCAGGTCAGGAAGCAACAGTTAGAACTGGACATGGAACAACAGACTGGTTCCAAATAGGAAAAGGAGTACATCAAGCCTGTATATTGTCACCTTGCTTATTTAACTTATATGCAGAGTACATCATGAGAAACACTGGACTAGAAGAAACACAAGCTGGAATCAAGATTGCAGGGAGAAATAGCAATAATCTCAGATATGCAGATGACACCACCCTTATGGCAGAAAGTGAAGAGGAACTAAAAAAGCCTCTTGATGAAAGTGAAAGAGGAGAGTGAAAAAGTCGGCTTAAAGCTCAACGTTCAGAAAACGAAGATCATGGCATCCAGTCCCATCACTTCTTGGGAAATAGATGGGGAAACAGTGGAAACAGTGTCAGACTTTATTTTTTGGGGCTTCCAAATCACTGCAGATGGTGACTGCAGCCATGAAATTAAAAGACTCTTACTCCTTGGAAGAAAACTTATGACCAACCTAGATAGTATATTCAAAAGCAGAGATATTACTTTGCTGACTAAGGTCCATCTAGTCAAGGCTATGGTTCTTCCAGTAGTCATGTATGGATGTGAGAGTTGGACTGTGAAGAAGGCTGAGTGCCGAAGAATTGATGCTTTTGAACTGTGGTGTTGGAGAAGACTCTTGAGAGTTCCTTGGACTGCAAGGAGATCCAACCAGTCCATTCTGAAGGAGATCAGCCCTGGGATTTCTTTAGAAGGAATGATGCTGAAGCTTAAATTCCAGTACTTTGGCCACCTGATGCAAAGAGCTGACTTATTGGAAAAGACTCTGATGCTGGGAGGGATTGGGAGCAGGAGGAGAAGGGGACGACAGAGGATAAGATGGCTGGATGGCATCACTGACTCGATGAACATGAATCTGAGTGAACTCTGGGAGTTGGTGATGGACAGGGAAGCCTGGTGTGCTGCGATTCATGGGGTCTCAAAGAGTCAGACACGACTGAGCAACTGAACTGAACTGAACTGAATATATTTTCTATGGCTGTAAGTCCATTTCTGTTTTGTAAATAACTTCATTTGTATCTTTTCTAGATTCCACATGTAAGTGATTTCATGATATTTGTCTGTCTGACTTAGTATGATAATCTCTAGGTCCACTCATGTTACTGCAAATGGCATTTTTTATATATAAAGTACTTCCCTGGTAGCTCAGATGGTAATGAAACCACTTGCAATGCAGGAGACTTGGGTCTGAGCCCTGGGTCAGGAAGGTCCCCTGGAGAAAGGAATGGCTACGCACCCTAGTATTCTTGCCTGGAGCATCCCATGAACAGAGGAGCCTGGCCAGCTATAGTCCATGGAGTTGGGCATGACTGAGCAGCTAAGCACATATATATATATAACATATTTTTTGTCCATTCATCTATCAATGAACATTTATTTAGGTTGCTTCCTTGTCTTGGCTGTTGTGAACAGTGCTGCTGAACACCTACTGTGTAGATCTCTTGAATTTAGAGTTTCTGTCAGACCCCAACAAAACTCATTTTAATCTCAATTGTCAATTACTAGCTGTTTCATTAGGCAAATGTATGATCTTTTATAAGGCCCAATTTCTACATCTATAAAATAAAGAAAATAATATCTATATCATAATTATGATAAAGAGATAAAAGAAGTAATTTTTGTGGAGTGTTGTCCCATATAAAGCAGTCAGTAAAATATTAGCACTCTCCCTTGCATCAGAAGAGTTAAAATCAAAATTGGTAATGAGTCTTTCTTTTAAATTTGAGAACTTCAATACTTCAGTATTCCATTGAATACATTGGTTTTGTTTCTGCATGGTGAAATATTGGGAAAACAGGACATTTAGTATTTTAGAATGGAAAGTCAAAATGTTCCTCTCACCTGCGTCTCCATTTGTTTCTTCTCTAAAAATGGATAATGGTTTTCTTGAGCAAGCTGCTATTGGTAGAACTGATGGACTGATACCATGAAAGTTCTTAGTCAAAATGCATCTTCCACATTTCAAAATGTCACTTGAAATGTAGCTGTTGTAGTAAGAGGAAAGCTGAGAAACATGAGAAAATGTATAAGATTATGTTTGTTATAGACCGTATTATGTATCTTTGCATTTTATTATTTTTTTAATATTTTTATTTTTATTTTTACTTTATTTTGCTTTACAATACTGTATTGGTTTTGCCATACATCGACACGAATCCACCACGGGTGTACATGAGTTCCCAAACATGAACCCCCCTCCCACCTCCTACCCCACACCATCCCTCTGGATCATCCCCGTGCACCAGCCCCAAGCATCCTGTATCCTGCATCAAACATAGACTGGCAATTCGTTTCTTACATGATAGTATACATGTTTCAATGCCTGGAATTTCTAGAAAAGGAAAATCTACAGAGACAGAAAGCAGAACAGTGTTTGCTTGGGGCTGGGTTGGGATTGGGAGTGGGGAACTGCAAAAGGATACAAGGAAGATTTCTAAGGTGAGGAAAGTATTTTTAAACAGTAGATAGACAGTAGCAAGATTATAAAATTTACTAATAATAATCAAAATTGTACTCTTAAAATAGGTGAATTTATAGTATGTAAATATATATCTCATCTATGAGATAAAAACAAGTTATAGTGTAGAACTATACTTTCATTTGGGGGATATCAATGTCATCACATCAACAATTGAAATCTATCGGTTTTAGCCATTACTCTATTTATTTATCTAAACCCTTGAAAACAAAGTCTATCATTATTGTTTCTAAGAACAATATTTTCTTCTCAGACTCTCAGTACCAACAAAAGTAGAATCTTCCACCAGAGTTGGGACGCTCTGTATCTTTAGTGTGTTACACACAGTACTTGAATATCCATAGATACTCAGCAACATTTCTGCTGAACAGATATTATGCATTTTGAAAAGTAGATACAAGCACTAGGAAGAGTAAATAAATATCAATATTTCTAATTCACTATTCAATGTACTTTCATTTAGACAGTCTAAATGGATATTCAACTTCATTGCTTGGAATTATTTGGGAGCATATCTGAACACTGCATTTAGCAATACATGAGACTAGATAATTTACCAGTGGGAAAAACAAGGATTAAAGTCTGCAACATAGTTTACATTCAGACTTTCTCATTATCCAGGACGTTTTCAATAAAGTTTGTCTTTGCATTAACAAAGAAATCCTTTACAAATTGTAAAGAGAAATCAACAATATATAATGTATTTGATTTAATAACTTCACATATTTCATATTTATTTGCTAGTGTTTTTGAGAGTTTCGATGACATATCATTGTCCTTCCTATCTATTTAATGTTACTATATTTGTTTAAAAGTGATTAAATTGATTTTGATTAAGTGCTTATCACATATACATATAAATAAATTGAAGAACATCTCTTAAGTAGGAAGAACTAGAATCTCAATACAGAACTATTACATTTTGTGTTGTTAACTTATGAGGCAAATGGACATTTTTTGATAGATTCATTAAGAATATTCTTACAAAAATCTAAGGGAATTGAATCTGAATCATATTACTTATAATAAAATATTTGGAAAGTAAAATATTTTGATAAATAACATATACAATTTAAGAAATTCACAGGGTACACAAAACAAACAGTTGAATACAAAAGTGAATTGCATTTAGAATTTGCAGACAATCTTTATAGATTGCAATTTGGTATATTATAGATCCTATGGATATTTGACACCCAGTAAATATGAATAGAAATAAGGAAGTGAGGAAGGGAAGGGGAGAGGAAGAAAAGCAATAAAGAAGACAAAAGAGAGAAAGGAAAAACACAAACTCATCCATTCAGTTCAGTTCAGTTTAGTCACTCAGTCTTGTTCAACTCTTTGCAACCCCATGGACTGCAGCATGCCAGGCCTCCCTGTCCATCACCAACTCAGGAGTCTACCAAACTCATGTCCATTGAGTCGGTGATGCCATCCAACCATCTCATCCTCTGTCATCCCCTTCTCCTCTTGCCCTCAGTCTTTCCCAGCATCAGGGTCTTTTCCAATAAGTCAGCTCTTCACATCAGGTGGCCAAAGTTTTGGAGTTTCAGCTTCAGCATCAGTTCTTCCAGTGAATACCCAGGACTGATCTCCTTTATGATGGACACGTTGGATCTCCTTGTAGTCCAAGGAACTCTCAAGTGTCTTCTCCAATACCACAGTTCGAAAGCATCAATTCTTTGGTGCTTAGCTTTCTTTAGAGTCCAACTCTCACATCCATACATGACCACTGGAAAAACCATAATCTTGACTAGCAGACCTTTGTTGGCAAAGTAATATCTCTGCTTTTTAATATGTTGTCTAGATTGGTCATGACTTTCCTTCCAAGGAGTAAGCGTCCTTTAATTGCATGGCTGCAATCACTATCTGCACTGATTTTGGAGCCCCCCAAAATAAAGCCAGCCATTGTTTCCACTGTTTCCCCATCTATTTGGCATGAAGTGATGAGACTGAATGCCATGATCTTCGTTTTCTGAATGTTGAGCTTTAAGTCAACTTTTTCACTCTCCTCTTTCACTTTCATCATCCATTAGTAATGTGTTTTTTTTTTAGGAAGGAAAACAGTGGAGCCCTCAGTAAAGCTGTGTAGGGCCAACTTCATGAGAAAAGACATGCTGCTAGCTATATCATTAAGTGATGCAAAGATCCCTTGAAGGGTAAAGTCAGGGCTAAGATGGATGTCCTCAATCATGACAGTTCATGCAAAAACATGCTTCATATGGTTTAGTACACAAGATGTATAGCTTACCTGGCTCAGGAACAAGTGGAATACACAGCTGGTGGTGGAGAAGAGGAAACATACAAGATCGGTGCCATGTTGCTAATAGTGCTGATAATATAACTAATGAGTGCTGATAATATAACTAATGAGAGCGGACCAGCTGACGACAGCACATCTGTACACACAACACCGAGTTTTTTAGTTTTAAGTAATGTTTTACAACCACGTATATTTCCGTTGCTGCATACTTGTAAAATTAGAAGAGGCTTTATCAAACTTCATCTTTTCATGTATGTGCCCATATCTTTACTAAACGTAGAAAAAATGGTCAAAATTGGTTTTAGAACTAAAAGAAGAAATTGCATCCAGTCCTTTAGGAAACTGTCTGTCTCCTGCACATGTCTAAATATCAAGCCAGTGTGCTCTAGTTCTGTTATGAGATCAACCCCAGAGATCTGCATCTAGCATTTTAATCTAATGCTTCCTGAAATAAGCAGTTACTGTTAAAAAAAAACCCATAAAAGTGACTTTTGCCCACAATTTAATAAGGAGATTTCCACCACGGGTAAACAAACACAATCACAAAGCTACACAGGCTAAAACCCTGCATAAGAGACATATTTTCTTTTCTAACAACCACATTGAATTAAATAGCTGGCCAACTTCTTTCCATGCACTTACTGTGTAGGATCAAATAGTTCTTTTAATCAGAATACAGATTTGCTGCTGAATGAATCAGATCTTCTCAGAGCTTCACTTTTTTTTCCTTCCTTTTAATTGTTAAAAGATGTTGGAAACATTTTCAAACATTTCAGACTAAATCTAATAATTTATGTGTCCTACATAACAGGAAACTATGCTCATGCACTAGCCATTTACCACACTTAATATCTCCTTATTTGAAACAACATTTCCAGGCCTCTGTATGTGTATGTAGTCCACTGTAAATCAGGAATATAGAACCTATAACTTAATTCCAGGAAACGGAAATTGAATTTTGTATTATTTAAGTTGGGGCTGAAAATTAGCTTCCATATAAAGTCAAAATATTCTATTTCACTGAAGGAAACTGTCTACCTTATATAATTTTTATTATTGCATACTTCAAATGTCAAAAACAAAAGTTATTTTATTGACAATGAGAAATAGGAAAAACTTTCTTCTGCATTTTGAAAATAATTATTAGTGAGTTTTAATGTTAAAAAATTATTATCAGAGTTGGCCAAACATTTAACAATGGCTCATAAATAGCTTCCCAGAATTTACCTTTTAAGCTCACTTCCTGCAGAGTTCAATTCTGGTGAACATAAATCCTAAAACCTTAAACTGAACCAAGGTAAGGAAATAGGGATAATGAAAGTACTTTTTGAGTAGGTGAACTAAGGAAAACACCTTACCTATAATATTCCATTTTACTTTTCCAACTCTATTAGTTTGATGTAATTATTTTATATACACAATAAATAAACTGAATATATGGAATTCAGCCAGCATTGAGTTCATCTAATAAAAACAGCTAATAGTAAGGGTCTTGAGGGCTTTCCAGGTCTCACAGTGGTAAAGAATCTTCCTGTCAGTGCAAGAGCTGTAAGAAAGGCAGGTTTGATCCCTGGGTGGGGAAGATCCGCTCAAGTAAGAAATGGGAAGTCACTACAGAGTTGTTGCCCAGAAAATTTCATGGATGAAGATGCCTGGTAAACTATAGTCCATGGAGTCACAGAGAGTTGGGCATGACTGAGTACACACGCACAGAGTCTTGAATTCAGGTTTGTTTGAACCTAAATCCTGATTCATTTCCACCACAGTTCTTTTTAACAAGCACAACAGGAAATATTTACACTAACATATATGTGCTGTGCTTAGTCACTCAGTTGCGTCTGACTCTTTGTGACCCCATGCACTGTAACCTGCCAGACTCCTCTGTCCATGACGATTGTCCAGGCAAGAATACTGGAGTGGGTTGCCATGCCAGGGATCAAACTCAGGTCTCCAACGTTGCAGGTGGACTCTTTACCCTCTGAGCCACTGGAGTAGGTAGGCTATCCCTTCTCTAGGGCATCTTCCGGAGCCAGGAATAAAACTGGGGTCTCCCTCATTGAAGGTGAATTCTTTACTAGCTGAGCTACCTGGGAAGCCCACAGTGACATATAATATCTGATGATATTCATATTCATATTCAAAACAGTCACTTTTAAAAAGCTCTTTAGTGTTCCACTTATCTGGGGACATATAAGTAAATTTTCTTAGTCAATGTTCCAGAAGTGTAATAACTAAGGGTGCCCTCTAGACAGTTTTGGAATGTTATCAGTTCAGTTCAGTTCAGTTCAGTCGCTCAGTCGTGTCCAACTCTTTGCGACCCCATGAATTGCAGCACGCTAGGCCTCCCTGTCCAACCATCGAGTCAGTGATGCCATCCAGCCATCTCATCCTCTGTCATCCCCTTCTCCTCTTGCCCCCAATCCCTCCCAGCATCAGAGTCTTTTCCAGTGAGTCAACTCTTCGCATCAGGTGGCCAAAGTACTGCAGTTTCAGCTTTAGCATCATTCCTTCCAAAGAAATCCCAGGGCTGATCTCCTTCAGAATAGACTGGTCGGATCTCCTTGCAGTCCAAGGGACTCTCAAGAGTCTTCTCCAACACCACAGTTCAAACGCATCAATTCTTCGGCACTCAGCCTTCTTCACAGTCCAACTCTCACATCCATACATGACCACAGGAAAAACCATAACCTTGACTAGACGGACCTTAGTCGGCAAAGTAATGTCTCTGCTTTTGAATATGCTATCTAGGTTGGTCATAACTTTCCTTCCAAGGAGTAAGCGTCTTTTAATTTCATGGCTACAGTCACCATCTGCAGTGATCTGGGAGCCCCAAAAAGTAAAGTTTGACACTGTTTCCACCGTTTCCCCATCTATTTCCCATGACGTGATGGGACCGGATGCCATGATCTTCGTTTTCTGAACGTTGAGCTTTAAGCAACTTTTTCACTCTCCTCTTTCACTTTCATCAAGAGGCTTTTGAGTTCCTCTTCACTTTCTGCCATAAGGGTGGTGTCATCTGCATATCTGAGGTTATTGACATTTCTTCCGGCAATCTTGATTCCAGCTTGTGTTTCTTCTAGTCCAGTGTTTCTCATGATGTACTCTGCATATAAGTTAAATAAGCAGGGTGACAATATACAGCCTTGCCGTACTCCTTTAGAACCAAGAAAAAATGCAGTTTACTGAAGGAATGTGGGTTCATTTAACAATGCATAGATTATGGGAAGAGCAAATCATCCTATCTGAACTCTCTGATGTCCAATAGGACTGATATCTTCTTTAGGCTTCAACATAAACTTCAGTGGCACTACATTCTTTTCCTTTCTATTTCATCAACATGTCCAAGGACCTGGAATCATGTGTGACACACAGCAGGTATCCTGAAAGAAGCAAACAGGCAAAATGCAGTATTTGTTGCTTAAACTCATGGAATTTTTGTCTTCTGTTAGTACTGAGAGATAACTCAGCTAATTTCATGTTTTGTTTATATTGTCTCAGTTGTTCAGTGATCTACAACCAAATAAACGAATCACAGATGTGAGCTTATATTATAGCAGCGGTATTTATAGGTTTTAAAGTTGATGCCTTTATTAATACAGCAAAAATACAAAATATACAAAAATCAAAGGAAGATTTTTTTTTGGAAAAGAAAGAACAGGATTCCTCCCATATGTCAAATAATCCAGAATTATTACAACCAATCTAGAGGGATCTGAATTGTTTTCAATTAACTCTTTAAACTCCGGACAGGCCAAATCAAAAGACTCTGCTCGGTGGCATGAATAGTAAATCATATTTTATATTAATTCCTATATCTATATATAACCATTTCAAAAATTGTTTTAACTGATATACATACATATATACATGCAAATGTATGCATTCTTTTTCACTTAAAAATCAATAAAGTAGAAAAGACATACAAGTATTTTTTCAGACATAGCACCATAATTTTTAAATGATAATAAGTGTATAATATTGAATTACACATTATACGAATTATACTAAAATATGGAATATCCATCACATAGTAAATAATTTTATTATATGAAGGACTTATAAAAAATCTAGGATAATTTTCATTTCATATATGTAAAAAGAAGAAAACGTATTCACCTGAATTTATATATATGTTTATTACAATATTGAGCAACTTCTAAGAAAATTATACAGTGTTATACTCAAAACATTAAAAAAGATGCAAAATGTAATTCAAATAAAATACTAAGTTATAAGAAAGAAAAGAGAAAGTGCAGAATGAGAAACAGTGAGAAAACACAGGAAAAAATAGTAAATTGATAGACAAGTCACAATATAATTAATTTACAAATAAGTCATCTAAATGCATCAATTAAAAGACAGAGATTGGCAAAGTGGATACTAAATCAAGATCCAGTTATATGGAATTTAGACAAAGTTACTTCAAATATAATGACATAAACATGATATTAATAAAATGATGAAAGAAAATATATTACACAAAAATTAATTTTAAAAAATGAGTAGCTGTTTTTGTTTCATATAAAGTGATTTCAGAATAAAGAATTTAGTAAAGAAAAAGAAAGGTACTGATCGGTAGTAAAAGGATTAATTTACCAATGAGACATAGTTATTCTAAATGTGCCTCTACACCAACAACAGAACTTCTCAACACATGGAGCAAAAATGGAAAAAATGGATAGAACTGAAAGAAGAAATAAGAAAATTCACAATTATAGTTGGGAAATTCAAAGCCCCGCTTTGAATGAAAAGAAGAAATAGACAAAAATAAGCAATAACAGAATATCTAAAAAGTGCTACTAACCAAACATATACACTGATAAAAATACCCACCAAAGACAGCATTCTGTTGACATATCCTTGGGCATTTACCAAGGCAGGCCATGCTTTAGGTCATGAAAGAATCTTCAACAAATTTAAAATAATAGAAAATCATGCAGTGTATAATCTCTAATTATTACAAAATCAAATAATAGATCAATGGCAGAAAGAAAATATACAACATACTTTCAAATAATTCATGCTTAAAATAGTAGACTCAAAGGAAATAAAACATATAGAGAATGAATGAAAAGTAAAACAAAACAAAATGTATCAATATTAATGAGATGTCCTTAAGGTAACAATAAAAGAAAATTTATACAGCCATATGATTATTTTAAAGGAACTGAAAGGACTGAAATTAATAATCCAAGTTCTTAATTCAAGAAACTAGAAAAAGAGCAAGAGCAACAAAACACTCTGAAGCAAGCAGGGGGAAAGAAATAATAAAGATAAGAAAAATACCAGTGAAAATCAAAATGAGAAACAATAGAAGAAATCAATGAAACAAAAGATGTTCCTTCCCCCCAGAAAATAATAAAGATATTAAACTCTAGAAAAACTTAAAAATGAAAATAAAGATGTAAATAATAAATGTTAATAATAAGACAAGTTGTATTCCAGACCCCATATTCATTAGAAAGACAAGAAAATACTGCCAACAACCTTATACTCATAAATGTGACAATTCATTAAAATGGATACATTTCTCAAAGATTACAAACTATCAAATCTCAACCAAAATGAAAAAGATGAACTGAGTAGTCCCAAAACTATTAAAAAATAAACTGAATTAATAATTTAAAATCACCTGAGAAATAAATCTCTATGTCTAGATAATTTCACTGGAGAATTCTATGAACACTTAAAAATGAATTAACACAATTTTATAGAATCTCTTCTAAAAATGAAAAAGGAAGGACTAATCCTCAATTTATTTTATAAAAAGTGAAAGTCGCTCAGTTGTGTCTGACTCTGGGTGACCCCCTTGGAATTCTCCAGGCCAGAATAGCAGAGTGGGTAGCCTTTTCCTTCTTCAGGGGATCTCCCAACCCAGGGATTGAACCCAGGTCTCCCACACTGCAGGTGGATTCTTTACCAGTTGAGCCACCAGGGAAGCCCTACTTTTTTTGTTGTTGTTTTTAATGAAGCCTGACACCAAAGCCCAACAAGAAAATTAAACAAAAAATGTAGGAAGAGAGGATAAAAAGGTAAGTACATCTGCATGTCTCTCAGGAACTCAGATGCAAAATTCTCAACAAAACTTTAGTGTTGAATCCAGGAATGTATTACATAATTTTATAGCACAAGCAAGGGAGGTTTGTTCAAGGTATGAATAGTTGCTTCAATATTCAAAAATCAATCCATATAATCACCATATTAAGAGACTAAAAAATAAAATCACATAATCCTACCAACTGAGGAAGAAAAGCAACATCTGAAAAATTCTAACAGATCTTCATGAAAAAAAATTCAGAAAAGTGGGAGTAGAGGAGAAAAAACATCACAAAAATATTTATAGCTAACATCATATCATACTTAGATGAAAGGCTGAATATTTTATCCCTAACACTGGAAATAAGGCAAGGATGCTTACACACCACTTTTATTTAATATAGTACTAAAACTTGTAACAAGAACAATAAAGAAGGGAAAGAAATAAAGGACATATAGATTGGGAAGGAAGCTATAAAATTGTTACTCTTTTTAGATGGTGAGATTATCTACAATGAAAAATCCAAAGCATCTATAAAAATTAAAACTTAGCAGTAATAAATGAGTTCAACAAAGAAGCAGGATATAAAATAAAAAATAATCATTTTCTAGAAACCAATAATTAACATGTGGAAATGAATTAAAGTCACAATATCACTTATAATTGTGCCAAAGAAAATGAAATACTTAGGTATAAATTAAAACATATATAAGGTCTCAATGATGAAAATTATAAAATGCTGATGAAAGACATCAAAAATATCTAAATAAATAGAGAAACTTCCCATGTTTATGGGCTTTCCTTGTGGCTCAGCTGATAAAGAATCCGTCTGCAATGCAGAAGACCTGGGTTCGATCCCTGGGTCAGAAAGATCCCCTAGAGAAGGGAAAGGCTACCCACTCTGGTATTCTGGCCTGGAGAATGCCATGGACTGTATAGTCCATTAGTAAAAATATCAATTCTACGCTAATTATATATAGATTTAGTAAAAACAAAAAACAAAAAACTTCCCTAGTTTTAAAAAAAACCTGTCAAATTTCACCATATTTTATATGCATTTTTCACACAAATTTAAATATTTACTTAAGGAGTATAATTTAATTATTTTATATCCTTGAAGATACTTACATCCCAATTTTCTATATAGTCATTCTTAACCAAGGGAAAGCAGAGGACAAGGGAGTTGATCTCTACTCTCCAATGTGATAAAGCTATCTTCCATTGAGACAAATGTTTGACAGTTTAGCTTGAAGCCCATTATAGAAAACTAAGTTTCTTTAAATGCAGGCGTCCTTACATTCAACAACCCACTGCATATGCAAGTATGACGTGACTCTATTTCTCTTACTCTATAGAATTCAGGACTTGTGAAATCAGCATGTGAAAACAATGGATGACACTCTGTGTACTGCTGGAAGTGCCAAATTTTCCATTGTCTCAAACCCAGAAACCTCATGTTCTTCCACCAGTATCCATGAAAGTGTGACAGGCTAACCAGTTGTCTTGTAAGAAGGATAAAATCTCAAAAGTGTCACAATTCTTGATAGGTTTCTTTCTCCTTCCCCTCCCTTGAGATGCTTATATTTAGAACTAGTCACAGTGTTGTGAAGCAGCCCACGCCAGGAAGACACCCCATGTGTAAGCGCTCCCACCAATAGCCCAGTTATGTCCCCTATGATAGCCAATATTAGTCAGTAGCTGTTAGTGAATAAGCATTAAGATGATTCCAACCCCCAGGCTTTGAGTCTTCAATCTGAGGCCCAGACAACTTCTCTCCATTCTATGCCACATGTGAATTCTTGACCATAGAAAACTTGGGAGATAAATGGCTTTAAGAGAGTTTTAAGCCACTAAATGAAATTATGTAACCATAGTAACTGGAACATTCCTTAAAAACAAACAAAGAAAAAAACACAACATTTTGCTTCAATATATCTTGATCTCTTATGTACAGGCTGTTTTAGAAGGAAAACATTTCTCAAAAAATTTTAATCCTGTTTTTGGCTTTGACATTTGCTAACCCTTTAGATTTAAGTAAGTCATTTACCACGTTTGTGTTCCCTTCCTTCATAGCAGGGTGATATCATAGGATTCTTTATTACCCATAGTGATATTGCATTAAAAATATTTATCATTTAGTAAACAATAGTGAGTTTATTTTATGGTCTAGACCATGGACCAGGTCATGTGTTAGATTAGACTTTTCTTTACAAAGCACATTCTCTCTCTAAATGTTTGAGAGAGGAACATGAATCTGAGTGGAACCAAATTGCATGTTATTCACAGGATTCAGGCCATATTAGTTGACAAAGGTAAAACTATTCATTTGACACCCTATAATATTTTTAAAGTTAATTCAACAAATATTTGGGTTGGCCCCAAACAAACATTTCGGCCAACCCAGTTCTTATGGCATGCCTACTTACCATGTTCAGGACACTGTGTAAGGCATTTAATAAATGATCCACCACTATTAGTACTAAATATTGTGTGTCATGCTAGAGCCTTCCATGATCTAATGATGCCTCAAACTAAACTGTAGCCAATTAAAAAAGAAAAAAAAATCCTATTTGTAAAATGTCATTGAAGATTTGAAAATAAGAACCAATTTAATTGTTTGATTCTGGAAGAACATGGGTGTGTGTGTTAGTCACTCAGTCGTGTCTGACTCTTTGTGATGCCAAGGACTGTAGCCTGCCAGGCTCCTCTGTCCATGGAATTCTCCAGGCAAGAATACTGGAGTGGATTGCCATTTCCTTCTCCAGGTGATCTTCCCAACCCAGGGATCAAACTCATGTCTCCTGGATTGCAGGCAGATTCTTTACCATTTGAGCCATCAGGCAAGCACATATTAAACATTTATTATTAAAATGTAATTCTATTACCCTAACATGACGTCAATATTCCATAGAGTGTGTATATATATATGATCTCTTGGGTTAGAAACATAAAACAAGTTGAATATTAAGGGGATTCCAGCCCAAGATAAATAATAATATTGGCAAATTGAGCATTCTCTGAATGAGAGTATCCAAATGAATTTTGACTACAGTCTTTTTCCATGTTTGTGTTGCTGAGTTGCTGATATGAAATATATATTTATTATATGAAGCATACCTATGGCAGTTAAATTCAGATAGTGTTATCTATAACAATTTGTATTGGCTTCCTCCCAAGGCTTTTGATTTGCCATGCATGAGAATAAATGAGAACCATATGAAAGTCAATAAGTTCTTGATAGTACATGACATTCTGTGTTCTCTCATCCTTGATTTTAGCAAACATTCCAAGGCTTTGGCTTCCATCATAGATGGTGATAGGCTTAAAAAATGTAAGTGCTTTTTTCTTGGCTTCAGATAAGAATCCCAAACTTAACACACTTCCATAAATCATTGGTGTGGAAATCTGTCAGAAAATAGCACAAGAGTACTACTTTTTCCTTGTGGTATTTGGTGTTTCCAAATTAGATTATTTGTTGAATGTTCAAGGGAGCATGTTTTCTTGAAGGGTTCACCATATGTCAGACAAATCTCATGCTCTTGAAATGGAGTTCACAGAAATGAAATCAAGGGTAACTGCTTGCTCCTTCCTCTACTACAGTAGTAAGAATCAAAGGATTCTGCAGAAATATGTCTCTGCTAGAGTCACTGAGTATCGTCATGCATATTGAAAAGTGGCAAGATGGAGACTACCCAAGATCTTAAATTCAGTATGAATTTCATGACTGTTCTTCAGATTTTATCCTCATTAGTGGTATTATACTGACAGATAATAAAGTGTAGCCATTTAGAGCAAGGTCCTGCAGTTGATTTTGATTTAGCTCTACTTGATAGCTGTGCAAATATATATGATTCTTAACCACTCTAAACCTCAACCTATATAGAAGATAAAAACACACATATCATAGAACTGTTGGGGAAAACTAAGTAAAATAGTACATATGAAGTGCTTGGAACATGGCAATGCTTAATTATTTGAAACAAGTAAACATAATAATACACATATATGCACATATATGTAATAGAATTTATGAAGCAGTTTTAAAATTCTTGTTATCATTGCTCTTGTCACTTTTATTAATTTTAAGTGGAAAATTATTGTTGTTCAAGGAAGAAAGACGATACCCCACTTAGTGGGAAATGTGATTTAATTATGACTATTCTCCATCAACTTGTAACTGGGTTTTCCCAGAGAATTTGGGGGTGAGGACTCCTGTAAATTCCAAAATCTTCATTTTATAGTGTATTTAACTCTACCACTTATTTTTCAGAATTGTGTCTAGATCCCCTGGGTCAATAGAATGTGTTTCCCAAGTGCCCCATAAGATGGATAGTTTTTAGTAGGCATGTTGGCATTATTTGTACATAAGAAGGGAGTAGGGAGGATCAGAATAGCTTCGGCATTTGCCTTGTTAAATTTTTATAGCTAAGCTCTGGTTCAAGGGTCTACTTAAACGACTTAACTGCACTAAGAAAAATGAGAGCATTGAGACCTATGAAAGGAGTCCACAAAATTCTCTGAAAATGAACCAATTCTAGTAGAAATCAGCATATTTAATGATCCAAGATACACAACTGGAACATTAGCTAGTTTTTATTGACCTGAAGGAATTATATACTTCACTTTAGAGTGACAAAAATTCAGGACATTCCTCTTTATTACATTTTCAAAAATTGTTGCTGTGTTGTTCAGTCACTAAGTCATGTCCGACTCTTTCTGGCGCCATGGGCTGCAGCACACCAGGCTTCCCTATCCTTCACTATCTCCTGGAGTTTGCTCAAACTCATGTCCATTGAGTTGGTGACAAAAAATAGCTTTAATTAATTGATCTAAATTAAAAAATTGAATGCTTATTATATATCAGACATAGCAATGGGCTGGGGGGACACAGTAATTTACAATCATAGTTCTTGCTCAAGGAGGTTTCAGCCAGTGCTGGAAGGTGAGGAGACCAGAAGAATTTTTAGAGATTGGCTAAGTGATTCTCGGAGAAGGCAATGGCACCCCACTCCAGGACTCTTGCCTGGAAAATCCCATGGATGGAGGAGCCTGGTAGGCTGCAGTCCATGGGGTCTCTAAGAGTTGGACACAATTGAATGATTTCACTTTCACTTTTCACTTTCATGCATTGGAGAAGGAAATGGCAACCCACTCCAGCGTTCTTGCCTGGAGAATCCCAGGGATGGGGGAACCTGGTGGGCTGCTGTGTATGGGGTCGCACAGAGTTGGACACGACTGAAGCAACTTAGCAGCAGCATCAGCAGGTGATTCTGGACAAAAGAACAGAAAGTTCAAAGATGATTCATAGAAAAGAAAAACAAAAGTGGGGCTTACTACAAGTGATTTGGCACAAGTGTGAGGAGATAGTGGACAGACAGGAAAATGTAGAGAGAAGCAGGGTTTTATCCCAGGCAGGTCTTATGTACCAATATTAAAGAGTATTCTGTGTTCTAGAAATGGTTAAGTTGGCAGCTGCAGGCTAAGTTCAACCCTTAGATGTGTCTTCCTCATTATTTTGTGTGTTATCTCATTTAAAAAATATATAAAAATTCTCACAAAAACTCAGATCAGAAATTCTCTGGAAAGATCAGGAATTCACACTGCATCCTTGTAGCCCTGTGGCTGAGAGGTTGCTTCTGGAGGAATGAACAGTGCTTTTATGAGTCACTGCCTTCTCCACTTGCTTCACTCACTTTTATCACCTCACCTCATGTGAAGAGTTGACTCACTGGAAAAGACTCTGATGCTGGGAGGGACTGGGGGCAGGAGGAGAAGGAGATGACAGAGGATGAGATGGCGGGATGGCATCACTGACTCGATGGACATGAGTCTGAGTGAACTCTGGGAGTTGGTGATGGACAGGGAGGCCTGGCATGGTGCGATTCATGGGGTCGCAAAGAGTCGGACACGACTGAGCGACTGAACTGAATTGAACTGGGCCCCTGAAGCATTTGCTTTTGCAAGCTTCCTGAGGAGAAACGACAAAACTAAATTTGCTTTAATATGTTAGTCTCACTGATATTACACCTATCAGGTTTGGATTCAGATGAATTTACTTAAGAGATTACTTCAGTAATCGAGAGAAATGATGAGGGACTAACAGAGGTATTGGTGGGGGGTAAAGAAAATAATAGAAATTAGCATTCCTAATATGGAACCATGGCTTTGGTGATCTAAAAGAAATTAGAAGGAAGAGTAAATGATGTCATTTTAATATTCAGGTTAATCAACTTGAGGGTCATTGTTTTAATTTAGATGTTCAAGAAGCAGATGTCAATCTAGAATTAGACCTGCAAAGAAATTTTTGGTGGGCATGCCAATGAAGGATTGAAATGGAGAGTAAAAGAAGGAGTAGAGGGACTTCCCAGATGGTTCAGTGGTTAAGAAACTGTCTTCTAACGCAAGGATGTGGGTTTAATTCCTGGTTGGGATACTAAGACGCCACAGGCAACTAAGCTCCCGTGCGGGAACTACCAAGTTCATGTGCTCAAGAGCCTATGTTCTACGATAAGAGAAGCTCCCATACTGCACAGAGAAGGCAATGGCACCCCACTCCAGTCCTCTTGCCTGGAAAATCGCATGGACGGAGGAGCCTGGTGGGCTGCAGTCCATGGGGTCACGAAGAGTTGGACACGACTGAGTGACTTCACTTTCACTTTTCAGTTTCATGCACTGGAGAAGGCAATGGCACCCCACTCCAGTGTTCTTGCCTGGAGAATCCCAGGGACGGCGGAGCCTGGTGGGCTGCCGTCTATGGGGTCGCACAGAGTCGGACACGACTGAAGCGACTTAGCAGTAGCAGCAGCAGCATGTACTGCAACTAGAGTGCAGTGAAAGAGCCCGCACACCACAATGGAGACCTAGTGCAGCCAAAATGAAATAAATAAATAAAAGAAAATAAAAGAAAGCACAGAGAGCTTACAGATTGAGAAACCGTCCTGACACCTATGAAGCAAAGAATGTGGGATTGGATCCAATGCTCAGACTGCAATACAACTCTGAGGAAGTCTCAGCCAGGAAAACTGCAGCCTGATATTCAAGGTTGCCTATTGAAGGAATCAGTTGCTTGAAAAGAAATGGGGCAGAACTAGTACTCCCACCATTCTCCACGGCCTGGTGTAAACTATGCTGGGGACTTTGAAAATACAACAGCTTGAGTTTGTCAGCTAATTGCTCTCCTTCTAATACATTTTCTCTTGAAATGAGATATGAATAGTAAATGCCCATAGAGGACACAGGTACCGCTAATAGACGTATTGGATTCAAGTAATGAGAGAAGGCATTAAAAATGATTGCTTGTAGAGAAGAAGGAATGAATGGATTTAGCAAGAGACTGATGTTTCCTTAATGGCCTTTTGGAAGGCTATTACACGATAAGCCTTACCCTCACACTATAAGTGTAAGAGACACTTACGAAAGGCACTTTCTGAGTGCTCATTTGCTTGAGTCAGGTCCAGCTCTTTGCTACCCTATGGACTGTAGCCCGCCAGGCTCCTCTGTTCATGGTATTCTCCAGGCAAGACATACTGGAGTGGGTTGCCATGCCCTCCTCTAAGGGATCTTCCTGACCCAGGGATCAAACCCTCATCTCCTGCATTAAAGGCAGATTCTTTACCGCTGAGCCACCGGGGAAGCCCCCAACACACTACATACGTGAGTTAAAGGACTTGGGGCAGAGATTGCTCTATGAATTCCAAAAGTTCTTTTTTGTTTTTTTCTATTACATGTAAGCACACTACTTGCCCTATCTATACTCTCTTTCAGTCAAGTGTAGTGGTATGATTGTGTTCTGGTCAACAGAGAGAGGTGGTGATATGTGCCACTCACTGGCAGGGTTCATAAGCTCAGCCACAGACAATCCTCTCTTCCATTTTACCAGCTTAAGCAAAGGATTCCAAGGCCTTACCCTCCACAAGATGGAGAGAGCATGGGGTTTGAATCATTGCAAGTAAGACCACTTGGGAAATAATTACTTTGTGTTATTCTGTGTCTAAAATTGTATTTTTAATATGATATTCTCCAGGTCCAGCCATGTTGCTACAAATGGCATTATTTCATTCTTTTTAATGGCTGAATAAAGTAAGTCAGAGTGAGAGAGACAAATATCATATGATATTGCTTATATGTGGAATCTAAAAAAAATGACACAAATGAATTTACCTATACAACAGACTCTGAGCAAACAAATTTATGATTACTGGGAGTGTGTGTGTGCGAGGGGATAGATTGGGAGCTTGGCACTGACATGCACGTTCTGCTACATTTAATATAGGTAACTGGACTTCCCTGGTGGTACAGCGAATGGGAGTCTGCCTAGCAATGCAGGGGACTCAGGTTCGGTCCCTGGTGCAGGAAGATTCCACGTGCTGCAGGCTTTAAAAAGCCCATGTGTCACAACTACTGAAGCCTGTCCTTGACCCACAACTAATGAGCCCCTGTGCCACCACTACTGAAGCCCACACTTCCTAGAGCCCATACACCATACCGCAACTTCCGAGTCCGCGTGCTGCAACTACTGAACCTGACGTGCCTAGCACCTGTGCTCCACAAGAAGAGAGACCACCACAAAGAGAAACCTGTGCACCACAATGGAGAGCAGCCCCCACTCACTGCAACTAGAGAAAGCTGGCAAGCAGCAACAAAGACCCAGTGAAAGCAAAAGTAAATAAATAGGTAACTCGGGAAAAATAGATAACCAATAAAGACCTACCGTATAGCACAGGGAACTCTTCTCAATACTCTGTAATAACCTAAATGAGAAAATAATTTGAAAAAGAATAGATACACATATAGCTGAATCACTCTTCTGTACTCTTGAAACAGAGTATTGTTAATCAATTATACTCTAACATAAAATAAACATTTTTAAAAATAAAAAATATATTTTTATTATTTTAAGCTGATGACATTTGGAGATTAAACTATTATACCAGCTAACATTAACCTAAAAAAGTGGTCCAAGATAAAGATACAAGTATATGTATCACACAAGAAGATATATAGATTTTGACATAGTATCAGAGACACATTTTTCCTTTGAATTATTTTTCTAAAGCTTTAGCTTCACATTTTCAACATTGTGAATTTATTGAGCTTTGACTAGCACCATAAATTTAGCAAGCTTACATATTTAACTTCTCCTCATTCCCTACTTCTAACAATAGTGCCAACATTTCCACAAACACACCAGACATTTTATGGTTCTCTTTGATTCTCACCTCTGGAACAGTTCTCATGTTAGATTGGTAAATTCTCCTTTCTTTCTGTGTCTATGCATCCTTTTCTCTTTATTTATTCTATTACTATTATCGTAGAGTAAGTATATATTTTCCTGCCTAACAACATGAATATAGATTCTTACTTAATCTACAACCCTTCCCCAAATTATTTTTGCAAATGGACCCTGTTACTGTCCTCAGAGTATATCAGGGATTACAGTAACAGTTATATTACAGAAAAAACACAGAATAAGAAGATCCCAGTTTGAAATATCTGTTTATTAACTGGGATGACTCTGGAAAGATGATCTGGACATTCAGAGCCTTGATTCCATCATCTATTAAAAGTATATAAATCTATTCAAACTACCACACAATTCCATTCATTTCACATGCTAATAAAGAAACGCTCAAAATCCTTCAAGCTAGGCTTCAGTGGTATCTGAACCAAGAACTTCGAGATGTACAAGCTGGATTTAGAAAAGGCAGAGGAACCAGAGATCAAATTACCAAAATCTGTTGGATTGTAAAAAGCAAGAGAATTCCAGAAAGACATCTATTTCTGCTTCATTGACTACGCTAAAGCCTTTGACTGTGTAGATCACAACAAACTGTGGAAAAGTCTTAAAGGGATGGGAATACCAGACCACCTGACCTGCCTCCTGAGAAACCTGTATGCAGGTCAAGATGCAGCAGTTAGAACCAGACATGGAACAAAGGACTGGTTCAAAATTGGGAAAGAAATACATCGAGACGGCATATTGTCACCCTGCTTATTTAACTTCTATGCAGAATTCATCATGCGAAATGCCAAGCTGGATGAAGCATAAGCTGGAATCAAGATTGCAGGGAGAATTATCAATAACCTCAGATATGCAGATGACACCACCCTTATGGCAGAAAGCGAAGAGGAATTAAAGAGCCTCTTGATGAAAGTGAAAGAGGAGAGTGAAAAAAGCTGGCTTAAAACTCAGGATTCAAAAAATGAAGATCATGGCATCCGGTCCCATCATTTCATGGCAAATAGATGGGGAAACAATGGAAACGGTGACAGACTTTACTTTCTTGGACTCCAAAATCCCTGTGGACAGTGACTGCAGCCACGAAATTAAAAGATGTTTGCTCCTTGGAAGAAAAGGTATGACAAACCTAGACAGCATATTTAAAATCAGAGGTATTACTTTGCCTACAAAGGTCTGTATAGTCAAAGCTATGGTTTTTCCAGTGGTCATGTATAGATGTGAGAGTTGGACTGTAAAGAAAGCTGAGTATCAAAGAAATGATGCCTTCGAACTATGTTGCTGGAGAAGACTCTTTTAAGAGTCTCTTGAACAGCAACGAGATCAAACCAATAAATCCTAAAGCAAATCAGTCCTGAATATTCATTGAAAGGACTGATGCTGAAGCTGAAGCTCCAATACTTTAGGCAAAGAGCAGATTCATTGGAAGAGACCCTGATGCTGGGAATGATTGAAAGCAGGAGAAGGGGACAAAAGAGGATGAGATTTTTGGATGGCATTGCTGACTCAATGGACATGAGTTTGGCAAGCTTTGGGAGATGGTGAAGGACATCTATTTCTGCTTTATTGACTATGCCAAAGCCTTTGACTGTGTGGATCACAATAAACTGTGGAAAATTCTGAAAGAGATGGGAATACCAGACCACCTAACCTGCCTCTTGAGAAATCTGTATGCAGGTCAGGAAGCAACAGTTAGAACTGGACATGAAACAACAGACTGGTTTCAAACAGGAAAAGGAGTACGTCAAGGCTGTATATTGTCACCCTGCTTATTTAACTTCTATGCAGAGTACATCATGAGAAACGCTGGACTGGAAGAAACACAAGCTGGAATCAAGATTGCCGGAAGAAATGTCAATAACCTCAGATATGCAGATGACACCACCCTTATGGCAGAAAGTGAAGAGGAACTAAAAAGCCTCTTGATGAAAGTGAAAGAGGAGAGTGAAAAAGTTGCTTAAAGCTCAACGTTCAGAAAACGAAGATCATGGCATCTGGTCCCATCACGTCATGGGAAATAGATGGGGAAACAGTGGAAACAGTGTCAGACTTTACTTTTTGGGGCTCTCAGATCACTGCAGATGGTGACCGCAGCCATGAAATTAAAAGACGCTTACTCCTTGGAAGGAAAGTTATGACCAACCTAGATAGCATATTCAAAAGCAGAGACATTACTTTGCCGACTAAGGTCCGTCTAGTCAAGGTTATGGTTTTTCCTGTGGTCATGTATGGATGTGAGAGTTGGACTGTGAAGAAGGCTGAGCGCCAAAGAATTGATGCTGTTGAAGAATTGTGGTGTTGGAGAAGACTCTTGAGAGTTCCTTGGACTGCAAGGAGATCCAACCAGTCCATTCTGAAGGAGATCAACCCTGGGATTTCTTTGGAAAGAATGATGCTAAAGCTGAAACTGCAGTACTTTGGCCACCTGATGCGAAGAGTTGACTCATTGGAAAAGACTCTGATGCTGGGAGGGATTGGGGGCAGGAGGAGAAGGGGGCGACCGAGGATGAGATGGCTGGATGCCATCACGGACTCGATGGACATGAGTCTGAGTGAACTCTGGGAGATGGTGATGGATAGGGAGGCCTGGCGTGCTGCGATTCATGGGGTCGCAAAGAGTCGGACACGACTGAGAGACTAAGTTGAACTAAACTGAAGGACATGGAAGCCTAGTGTGCTGTAGTCTATGTGGTCTCAAAGAGTCAGACACAACTGAGCATCTGAACATAACAAAATCTATTCACAGCATTGTTGCAAAATTTAATGAAGTGATTTGTAAATGGTGACAGGAAAATACCCGTCTCATAATAGTGCTTAAAATATATATCTTGAATTAAATATATTCTCTTTACCTCCTTCCTTTATCTCTTGCTTACACAGTATTCTTATTACTCTCAACAAGATTGAATGCTATTTCTTTTTCAAGGAAAACTCAAATCTGATCTCTTTTGTGACTACCTCTATGGCAATCTTGATCACTTATCTTGCCTCATATTGTGAGTTAGCAATGGTTTTCATACATAATCATTTTCTTTAAATAAGTTCCAAATGATTAGGAATCTACTTTGTTCAAAGTTTTAAGTGTTTCTTAGAATATTATTTGAAGTTTCAGTTTGTTAGTTGTTTCTAATTTTTGTTTTATCTGACCCATTCAGAATTCCTTTCTTCTTTCTTCATAAGTGATATTCTGACATTCTTTTGGACATAAACTACTCTGACACCTCTAATCCCTAACGAACACCAATCCACGATCTCTAAGAGCAGGCTCAGGACTAGGAGCTGTTATGGAATCTAAGTCATTCATTCTCCCATCCAAAGTGATTCAGATAGTGCTTCTAAGTCAAGAAAGGCTCCATGATTTCTATGGGAACAACAGAGGGAAAGCAATTATCTCACAGAAATTACAATGTACAATAATATCAACTAGAGTAGTATTTTAAAAGATATACAGTCATGCCTCGGTAATGCCTATGGATAACATAACATACATCTCTTCCTCACTAATGGAGAAAAAAGAAACAGAAGCACATTCTCCCTGACTTGCATAAATTTCATTATTTTGCTGTTTAAATAAGCACGTTTTTATAATATTTAAAAAGGTTCAAAGACCACTTCCATATTCCAATCTGTAAAAAATATTTTCGTTATGTTTATTATAAAAATATAAATGTTTCCACTACAAATCATTTTACATTAGTAGGAGGCCATCTACATTGTACAACTTAGACTAAATGAGTAATGATTTGAAAATGAAAATTTAAAGTACAGACATATTGCCAATCATATCACATTTATACATGGCTTATTTGATACTTAGTACAGCTTAACATGAGCAAGTTACCAGAAATAAATATGTAAATCAAACTTAAGATACAATCAGATAATATGGTACATGATAATATGAAGCAATTGTGGTTTCGCGTTTACTGAAAGCCAATGCAGTTTCTGTACAAAGAGATGGCCATAAGCATTCTAGTTCCTCTATTCCACAGTTAAGAATCGTACACTGTTATGTTTACATATGTACAGGGTAAGGATTGTGAAAAGTAAATTTATAAGAAATCAGATAGAAAAATAGTGAAAAATGAAGAGCAATATACTGCATATACACTTTCTACTTTCAAATGGAAACCACAGCCAAAATAAATGAAACAGATTAAACAATCCTCAACTTCTCCTAATTCATGAAATGCACAGATTTTGTGGAGTGTGCACAGAATAGTACCTAAGAAAGTAAATGCTAGTCTGGAAAAAAATGAGATTGAAGCCAGATTCAGATCTCAATCTAACATTCCACGAAACAAAACGTTTGCTTTAAAAATGGTTTTGAGCTGCTCCTAGCAGGCTTAAGTGAAATTTGTAATTAATTTCATAATCATATATATCTTTTTAAAAGGTTCATGCTCTTATACACCCAATACATAATTCTAGTAGGATGATTTTACTATTAAGAATATTGAAGACATTTAAGAAATAATTTTATATATGAAGGAATACAACATAAGCCTATTACACTAAACTTACAACAGATTAGCACTTGTGAATTTTGATCTGTGATTGTAAGCTGTATAAGTGTTCCATTTTGCATAAGAACATAAAGGTTGCAGCATTGTTTTATCCATTCTATTCTTCTGACATATGCATTTTGTATTCCAATAACATGATCATATCAGCATTAGAAAGATTATAGATAGAGCTAAAATGTTGCTTCACAATCTATTATGGCTAGATCTCCACCAGGTATATATTTCAAATATTACGGAGTATGTTCATATTTGACCTTTATGGAACAGCAAGTCCAGGTTCCTTGCAAGAAGAGATCTCTCCAGATTTTGAGTCTTGATGGACAACCAGCTATTTTGAAGATTATATGTTCAATAAGTGTCAAGAAGCTCAATGTTTCTAAGATATATACCAAAACTATAATAGGTGCATTTCACTGGAAACTCAAAGATAATAATACTTGCTATTGATAATGACAGTGTTTAATTAATTTAGCAAAAGCTCAGTGATGCAGATGAGTAGTTTAGGAATCCTTATTCCCTATAATCAGCTCAACAAATTTAAGCAAATATATAAAGAGGCATTTCAAAACCAGTCAGCCAGTGATCTTTCTGATTCATGCATCAGCTTATAGGCAGCTTATAGGCTACATTGCCAATTAATACAGCAACCTAAATAGTATCCCAATCCTTTCCAGTGTAGCATTCTCTATTCAGGAGCTCTAATATAGCTCTTTTACCAATGGAGGAAGTTTATGGTCTCCTAAGCACCAGAGCAAGGCAGGTATGTCATTGAAAATCCATTATACACAAGTCGGTGTATCACACTAAATTAGGAGCACACAGTTTATAATAAATGGAGAGACAAAAATGGGTGGAGTCATTCAGACTGTGAGAGATTTGGTTAGCGTATGGACAAGGAAAGGGTTTTGTTCCTTTTTATATATAGATATAGATACATATGTGTGTATGATTCAGACAATCTGGAAAGAAACACATCATTTTCTGTGTCTAGCTTATCATGTTTTCTACTGCTGACAGTTTGAGAGAGCATTTGGCACTTGGCTGTCACAAATCCAAATTAAATCATCAAGGCATAAATAGAAAACAATAAAAGACAATTAAAAAGAAAATAAATATGTACTTTTCTCCAAAATTAAAACACGTTTTTACATGATAATACTTAAGGAGGTTAACAATCAAAAATGTGTAGTACTTAAAACAACTACAAACTTCATTTCTATATGCTTTTTAACAGATAAAAGAGAATAATACAATGAAAAGGTAGTAAATATGGCCGGATAGTTTGAGGTATGAATTCCTCTATTTTGCTTGCTTTCAAAGAAACAAAATACCTGTTACAGATCTCTTCTGTGTATAAAAATATCACAAGTCTGTTTTTTTGTGGCTATTCAGAAGCACAGCCACCATGTTCACTGCATTATTTCATTTGTTTTGCTTTTATGATATTCAGTTTATGATCAATGGCTCTATGCTAGTTCTTTGTCATTTTGCACTGAAGAATTCTGATTTAATCCATCAACTAATATAAAAAAGCAATTACAAAACAAAATACACCCACCCACCCATCCACTAAACAACAGGGGAAAATAAAGAGTTTTAAAATTCCATTTTAAGGCATTTTACTCGTATCTGAGTGTCTTATTGGGCTTGGAAAGTCCACCAGTATTTCCAGTGTTGTCATCAGTCTGCAGAGTGATGCCACATCTTCCACTTTCTTCCAGAAATAGCACTTTACACTGGGACTGGACTATTCTTGGATTGTGTTTCTAGAACTTTAATACTACTGACGATCTTCTTCTGTGGCCCAACCACAGTGACACCGACCTTTTTCATGTCGCTGCTAAAAAAAAAGAAAATTTCAGTGAGAATCATGGCCTCCTGGACAGTATGTAAATAGGATATTTTCCATTAAAAAAGCTTCTACAATTACAGATCCCAATGCTCTAAGTATAATTTTCTGATTTTTGTAACATATGTGTAGTATTATATATCCTGATTACTCCACCTTTATCCTTGTGGAAGAATATAGGTTGTAGGTTGAATATAGGAAGTGGGTTGAATAGTGTTCCCCTCAAAATTCCTGTCCATCTGGAACTTCACCATGTAAGGGCCCGCTTGGGGATTGACTTGACTGATAGATTGTGTTTAAAGTGACACTGTATCAGTTTCTTTAGCAACTAACAGATTCTACTTCTCCTGAGGCACCCTCTCTAGGCCCCAGAGCTGCCAGTGGAAAGCACTGGCACAGAAAGCACAGTCATCAGTAAGCACTTGGTCTACAGTCCTAGGTATATGTAGCATTTGAACCAGGGCAAAGAAGAATGAAACCATCTCAAACCCTCCAGACTAGATCAGTTAGTGAAATACTTCATTCAACTCTAGCACCAGAGGCGAAGAATCACCTACCTGAGCTCTACTCAAATTCACGACTTATGACATTGTGTGTACAATAAAATCCTTGTTGTTTTAGCCTTTTAGTTTGGGGAAGTTTGTTGTTCAGCCAGAGATCACTGGAATAATTTCTTTAAAGTATAAAGTTCTTTCAAGTTACAAAAAATGGCAAGGATATTGCTCTATCAAAATCATTAGATTTAAAATAGTTAATACTTGGAAACCAGGAATTGAAATAAATATTATAAGAATACAGGGAACTTCATTTGGGGGGAGGGGGAAGACTTAGCTAAACATGTGCAAATAATTAAACATTCTTGGAATTGCCGGGAGAAATATCAATAACCTCAGATATGCAGATGACACCACCCTTATGGCAGAAAGTGAAGAGGAACTCAAAAGCCTCTTGATGAAAGTGAAAGAGAAGAGTGAAAAAGTTGGCTTAAAGCTCAACATTCAGAAAAAGAAGATCATGGCATCCGGTCCCATCACTTCATGGGAAACAGATGGGGAACAGTAGAAACAGTGTCAGACTTTATTTTTTTGGGCTCCAAAATCACTGCAGATGGTGACTGCAGCCATGAAATTAAAAGACGCTTATTCCTTGGAAGAAAAGTTATGACCAACCTAGATAGTATATTCAAAAGCAGAGACATTACTTTGCTGACTAAGGTCCGTCTAGTCAAGGCTATGGTTTTTCCTGTGGTCATGTATGGATGTGAGAGTTGGACTGTGAAGAAGGCTGAGTACCGAAGAATTGATGCTTTTGAACTGTGGTGTTGGAGAAGACTCTTGAGAGTCCCTTGGACTGCAAGGAGATCCAACCAGTCCATCCTAAAGGAGATCAGCCCTGGGATTTCTTTGGAAGGAATGATGCTGAAGCTGAAAATGCAGTACTTAGGCCACCTCATGCGAAGAGGTGACTCATTGGAAAGACTCTGATGCTGGGAGGGATTGGGGGCAGGAGGAGAAGGGGGCAACAGAGGATGAGATGGCTGGATGGCATCACCGACTCGATGGACATGAGTCTGAGTGAACTCTGGGAGCTGGTGATGGACAGGGAGGCCTGGTGTGCTGCGATTCATGGGGTCGCAAAGAGTGGGACACGACTGAGCGACTGAACTGGACTGAACTGAACTGAACTTATTTAAGTAATGAGCTCATATAATCATCTCTTTCAGGTCTTGATCAAATATCCCTCTCTTATGAGATTTCCCTGATGCTCCTACTTCATATTGTAAAACCTCTCTGCACACATATCTGCACTTCTATTTCTTTCCTTGTTTCATTTTTTTCCAAAGTATTTATCACCATCCAGCATATTGCCCCCCCGCCTTTTTTTTTGGTTTATTTATTTTTTTACTCTCTATCTTGTCTCACAAGAAGGTGAATTCCATGTGAACAAGGATTCTTGTGGGTTGTATTATGCTTATCAAACACACCCTAAACAATCACTCTCATTTAGCAGGGGCTCAATATGTACTTACTAAAGAATAAATCAGTTGCCAAAAATATATTTATCTGGGAAGCTGACAGATGATTAAGTGTAACTTGGAGTGCTAGGCAAATTGAAAACGGCAAGAAGAAAAAGCACACACATGCAAATGCACACAAAGGTTGGGCTCCTTTATATTGAGCATTAAAGAAAGAATGAAAAATTGGAAATTTAACTACATAGAATTGAACCAAATGATTTGTTAAAAAGTGAGTTCCCAAGCAATAAAGGAGTGCAAGAAGAAAATAAGCAACCACTTAAGAAGCAATTTACATGTTATTTAAGCATCTGCTGCATAAAATTAATCAAAGCTCAGTCGCATTCCTGTTATCTAAGCTGGGAGTGAAATCACAATGCCCTACAGGTTACCCCTGAACCCTGCTGCCATTCAAGGGGATAATAAATTCTCTATGGATAGCCTGTATTTTGCCTGAGGTCCTCTCTGGTCACAGTCTTTAGCCGCCTTGCTTCACCAGGAAGGCTAATGGGGAGCTATGCTCACATCTAGCTTGCTGCCCTTTGTGTAACGGTGGATAATGAAATCTTCATTTAACTGTTGTTGTTGTTAGGTTGCTAAGTAGTGTCCAATTCTTTTGGACCCCTTGGACTGAAGCACACCAGGCTTCCCTGTCCCTTCCCACACCTAGGTTATCTATGTTGAACCCTGCTTTTGAGAATGCATGCTCTACAGGATTTTGATTCTCCTATAAATATACCAGGAATCTCTCTCTAAAATGAACAACAAACATTTCTCTACTCATCCTCAAACTATTACAAAGTCAGGTTATGAATCTGAGAGCCAGAAAACCGGACAGACATAAATATATGTGTATAAATCAATAGATTCTCATTGTTTTTATATTTCTTCTCTCGTCTTTCTTCCAATTCTCTCTCTCTCTCTCTCTCTCTCTCTCTATATATATATATATACACACACACACACATACATATTATACCTTGCTAATTTTTTTCTATGTCTCCTCTTTTCTGCCTTCTTTATAAGCTTAGAAACAAAATGCAATCATGGGAAGACAGAAAAAAATGCTCCAAGGTACTATACTAAATTTCCTGAGGTCATTGGGAAATTTCAGCATAATGAGGGAGTAATACAAACTATGATGCTTAACCCTGACTTTTCCTCTAGAACTGAACCACTGATTCTCCGGCCATTGGAAAAAAATCAGATATTGCAAGTTCACAGACCAATTTGGGACAAGTCTGAAGGACCAGCCCAGCTTTAGGACTCTTGTTTCAACAAGTAGTTGGACTGAGTCTTCTTCTTCAGTCCAATGCTTCCTCATCGCTTCTTTATGAATATGTCCCAAGGGTACATGAAGAAATCTGCATAAAACTGTTTCAGATTCAGCATCTGGGAACCCAGTGTAAGCAAGTTGATATGTAGTCTTGTTTCTATTTAATGCAAAGGATTATACTGGAAAAGAGAATTACAGTAAACATCCCTGTGGGTTATGCCTTAGCTTGAGCTTTTATGTACCCTCTACTCTCTTCCCCCACCAAAATGTTTTCTACCTACCATGCTGCCATGACTGAAATCTCTCTAAACATCCAGCTGCTGTAGTCTCAGTAACACTCCCTGTATCCTTACCTCATTAGGACTACCCTATTGAGAAGAGCAACGGAAAAGTTCAAGACTAAAGAGCAGTTCAAGATTGAGACCAGAGGTTAATAAGCTATCTGATACTTCAAAGGCAAAAGGATAGGTGATGACACTTTGAAAATGGCATCCAAGGGTGCAGGGTAATGACATGTAGCAATTAATCTGCCTCATACCCATTCCACACACTTAATTCTCTTTCCAGTTTCCATAATCACTCTCGCCCTTTCTTATTCTCTCTTCCCTTATCACATATCCTAGGCTATCAAATAATATTTTTTAAAAAATATGTTGACTGAATAAGACCACACATTTAAAAAAATTTATTTGAAAATTAAGTGATGAGTAGCTGGCATGTAAATGAAATCTCTAAACTAATTGGAATAAGCTAAAATTTTTCACTTCAATATTTATTTGAGTATGAAACACTTGTCTTGTGATTGATAGTTTGGATAGAAAAAGAAAACAAATTTAATATCCTTTCTTAGGTAATAATCTGAAAGTCTTATTCTAAAAGAAATTCTAGAGTTATTCGGTCAAGGGAATCATTTCTGAATTGAGTCTGGACAACACCAAGAAAATAAGGATTGGAAGGAATCAAATTCAAGCAATACACCTAAGACTGCAAAAGAAAGGATGAAATATAGAGTTAAATATTTTTATAGCATTGAAGATGAAAATGTTGCCTCACTATATTTCCTTAAATGATTAATGTATTAAATATTTTAAAATTCTTGTATTTGTGATATAAACAAGGAAGGTGGCATATGAAATAGAGAATGCAGAGAACCAAGAAGTCAACAATACTTTTCAAGGAGTTTTAGGTCAGCAGATGTTAATTCTATGTTGACCCTAAATTGAGAAGAAAGGACAGAAGAAAGCACTTTGAAATACAGAGATCTGAAACCAACTGGCTCAGTGTGAAGGGGAAAATTTGAAAAAGCTGAGTATCCTAGGAAAAATCAGCTTTCATCTTGCATATAGACTCACAAGTTGTTTAAATAATCATAACCACTAAGTGGAAATATTCCAGCCAGTCCAAAAAGAGCTTACTATCCAATGCTGTACCAGAGACAAACATATTCCTAAGGTGAAAGTATAACAAAGTCTGCCACTTCACCTTTTTAAACAAATAGCATTCTGTCTACATTTGTAGATTAGAATATCTGACTATATTTAAATTGTGAGCTCACTGTTAATCATATTAACAAGGTTCTGCCTCATCCACTTCAGTATACTGTTTCATTATCTAAAAGCTCTGAATGTTGATGCTTTATTGAGAATAAACATTTGTATAGCTTCACCTTTGAAAATCTGGCAATGGTGCAGAAATTTTTAGCATTGTGTTTGTTCTTTGCTATGCTTCTGTGCTCTAAAGCAGGTGTCTTGCATATCACAACCCAAACTATTTACATTACTAGAGTAAGAATTTCTAAAAATATTTAAATATATTAACGTATCCTGGGGCTGTGTCTGATCAAAATAACTATCACAGAAACCCAAAGCACATTGTCAATTGGGTCAGAAGTCTATTCAATAAATACTGTATCTTATTTCAAACAGGAATGCTAGCACGTATTAAGTAGACAAGTGTGATTTTATATTCTAAGAATAAATTCACCTCTTCAGTATAATATACCCTTTCTGTAGATCCTTTTGTGATGTCTGTGTTTCTAATAAGGATGCTATACTATTAATAGTAAACTCCTTTACCTATTTGTTAGGTGCTTGTGTCTCTATTAATTACACTACACACTCCCTTTTGCATCTAATCTATAGCTTTCCAAGTGACTTTATTTAAATGATTGACAAGATGACAAAGTCCTTAAATGCTTGACAACATTTGAATATTCAAATATTGGATATGACTTACAGAAAGTTGAGGGCACTAAAGGGTCTATTTAATGTAATAAAGATCAAAAGGTAGAAGAGTTTGACTCAAAGATGGATACAGTTTCCAAAGAGACTTTACAAGCTACAAAATTGTGGATAATTTTGATGTATCTGTTCCACACAAAAGCTCTTTCTTTGGAGCAGTCCTTTATGTTACCCTCAGGAAAGAATGCCTAGAGCTAAGTTCACACTATCTCACTCCACCGCCTTTGAAATGAAATGTTTGCTCATGGCAAACATGTCTTTGGAGAAGCCAGTCTATAAGCAGGACTGAGGCCTTCAGAATGTCTCTCCTGGGGACTTAGAATAAAGAGAGTTGGACCCTGATCAGTTGAATGGCATACCAAGTTTGTGCGATCTAGGACTGAGAGTCATTTTCAGCTATGTGCATGGAGATACAGAAAAAGTCACTGTATAGAACAAGAAAAAAAGATGCAGCCTCATAAGAAAGTGAAGTCAACTGTCTCATACTCAGAGTGATGAAGAATATGGTTTCCAGTTTTCACTTCCTATTTCCAGTTAGTAAACTTGGTGAATGAGGATGACTTTTATGGATTATTCACTGGGTTAATTTAATTCCTTATAAACCCCTTCTCCTTAAGGCCATGGGTTTCTCATAGCAAAGAAGTCCTATTACCAAAGGATCACTATTGTCCACAGGATCCCTAAGATACATGTTTGTGTGTGTGCTCAGTCCTGTCTGACTCTTGGGGGCCCCATGGACTATAGCCCACCAGGCTCCTCTGCCCTTGGAATTTTCCAGGCAAGAATACCAGAATGGGTTGTCATTTCCTACTGGCTTTTAACACATGAAATTATAAAAGAAAACTAATTAATATTTATCAATTGTGCATTTCCCTCTTTCCAAACTGATCATAAGCCTTTTAAGGAAAATTGTGTCTTAAACTTGCTTATAACTTTATTTTCTAGCATGAGATCACTTAAGAATAGGTGATAGTATAATATAAGTTGTTTTTTAGTATCTTTGAGAACTACTTTTAGACTTTGGCGTGTTTCCCTGTATATCAGATTATGCACCTAGTTCTCAAATTTCCATTTCCACAAAGGTTAGGCTTTGTTAAAAATAACAGAAAATCACAAAGGCAGGGATATACAAGTCATCATGCTATATCTGCATATGTTCTAAATTAGAGGCTTGGGTCTGTTGGGGAGGGGTGTGGGTGTATATCTGGTGGTTTATCTGAAGGTCACAGTTCATTGAAGATAGCTTTTGTGGGGACCAAGCGTGAGGGAGGGAGACACATCAACACATCAGTCTAGAAGGCATCCTTGAGAAAGAGACCCAGGATCCAGCTCAGTGGGTTCAGGAGAAAGTTAAGTACCTTAGAGATTCATTTACTCTTTAACTATATTAATTCAAGACATATATGTCCACTAGAAAGTTCAGAATTATTCAGTCAAAAACTTATTCTTACTCTGCAGAAATCTTGGCTATGGTGTCACAAGAACTGTACTCTACGCCTGTGAAGATTTCCTTGCACTGTGCTGTTCGGACACCATTAAGCCAGTCACCTGTTGTGCGGAAGGTAGTAATGTCGATGTTACTTTGGTCCAGGAGAAGGTTTGAGGGCCTGCAAGAAAATAAAATACCAAAGGGAGAAAGATCAGGAGTCAGCAGAGTTGCTGTGTGTCAAAATTCAACACCAACATTAGCAGGAACTTCCAGACTTCATGTGGCGCTCCTGTTTATTTGTAAAATTTATCTGCCATGAAGCCTTCATCTGCTCAAGCTGGCAGCTTGCAAGAACACTGTGTAATCATCTTGTCTCAGTGCTCCCTTCTCTACTCATGACTGCTTTTTAAATTACTGAAACTTTGCCAGTGAAGAGCATAAATATATCCATACATACTTCTATAATTTAATTTGTTTAACCATTAGCAAAGATGGTGGTAATTTAGGTTGCAGTTATAGCTGACATGACATTCTGAACACTCTGTTGTCTGCTTTGGTGGATGGATTTGTTTCCAATATTAAATCCTGCCTACTGAATGTTCATCTGCAGACATTGTACAGGTTGCTGTCTAAGGGAAAATTTGAACAATGTAGACTATATTTACAGCAGGATGTAAAGTTTGCACAAATTTAATGTCAAAATATCATTAAAAATAAAAAATTAAAAAGAAATAGAAAACAGTAGATGAGTAACAATAAGTGAAAGTCTAACAACTAGGACAACAACAAATATATTTTACAATATAAATATATATATGTGTGTGTGTATATATATATATATACACACACACAAAGATAGATGATAGATAAACATTGTGACTATGATTTTTATTGCACAATATAGTCAGCATTAACAGAATTTTTTCAGTTCAGTTACTCAGTCATGTCTGACTCTTTGCGACCCCATGGATTTGCAGCATGCCAGGCCTCCCTGTCCATCACCAACTATCGGAGCTTATTCAAACTCATGTCATCAAGTCGGTCTGCGACCCAAACATCTCATCCTCTGTCATCACCGTCTCCTCCCACCTTCAATCTTTCCCAGCACCAGGATCTTTTCCAATTAGTTCTTCGCATCAGGTGGCCAAAGTTTTAGAGTTTCAGCTTCAGCATCAGTCCTTCCAATGAATATTCAGGACTGATTTCCTTTAAGATTGACTGGCTGGATCTCCTTGCAGTCCAAGGGACTCTTTATTTATTTATTTATTTATTTATTTATTTATTTTACTTTACAATTCTGTATTGGTTTTGCCATACATTGACATGAATCCACCACGGGTGTACATGCGTTCCCAAACATGAACCCCCCTCCCACCGCCCTCCCCACAACATCTCTCTGGGTCACCCCCGTGTACCAGCCCCAAGCGTGCCGTATCCTGCATCAGACATAGACTGGCAAGGGACTCTTAAGAGTCTTCTCCAACACCATAGTTCAAAAGCATCAGTTCTTTGGTGCTCAGCTTTCTTTATAGTTCAACTTTCACCACCATACATGACTATGGAAAAACCATAGATTTGACTAGATGGACCTTTCTTGGTAAAGTAACATCTCTGCTTTTTAATATGCTGTCTAGTTGGTCATAGCTTTTCTTCCAAGGAGCAAGCGTCTTTTAATTTCATGGCTGCAGTCACCATCTGCAATGATTTTGGAGACCAAGAAAATAAAATCTGTCACTGTTTCTATTGTTTTCCCATCTGACATGAAGTCATGGGACTGGATACCATGATCTTAGTTTTCTGGATGTTCAGTTTTAAGTCAGCTTCTTCACTCTCCTCTTTTAATTTCATCAAGAGGCTCTTTAGTTCTTCTTCACTTTCTGCCATAAGGGTGGTGTCATCTGCGTATCTGAGGTTATCAATAACCTCAATATTTCTCCCGGCAATCTTGATTCAAGCTTGTGCTTCATCCAGCCTGGCATTTCATGTGATGTATTCTGCATATAAGTTAAATAAGCAAGGTCACAATATACTACCTTGATGTACTCCTTTCCCGATTTGGAACCATGTTTTCCCGATTTGGTTCCATGTCCAGTTCTGTTGCTTCTTGACCTGTATATAGGTTTCTCAAGAGGCAAGTCATGTGGTCTGGTATTCCCATCTCTTGAAGAGTTTTCCAGTTTGTTGTGATCAACACAGTCAAAGGCTTTGGCATAGTCAATAAGGCAGAAGTAGATGTTTTTCTGGAACTCTCTTGCTTTTTCAATGATCCAGCAAATGTTGGCAATTTGATCTCTGGTTCCTCTGCCTTTTCTAAAACCAGCTTGAACATCTGGAAATTCAGTTCACATACTGTTGAAGCCTGGCTTGGAGAATTTTGAGCATTACTTTACTAGCGTGTGAGGTAAGTACAATTGTACAGTAGTTTGAACATTCTTTGGCATTGCCTTTTTTCAGGATTGGAATGAAAACTGACCTTTTCCAGTCCTGTGGCCACTGCTGAGTTTTCCAAATTTGCTGGTATATGGAGTGCAGCACTTTTACAGCATCATCTTTGAGAATTTGAAGTAGCTCAGCTGGAATTCCATCACCTCCACTAGCTTTGTTCATAGTAATGCTTCCTAAGGCCCACTTGACTTCACATTCCAAGATGTCTGGCTCTAGGTGAGTGATCACAACATCGTGGTTATCTGGGTCATGAAGATCTTTTTTGGAAAAGTTCTTCTGTGTATTCTTGCCAACTCTTCTTAATATCTTCTGCTTCTGTTAGGTCCATACCATTAGGATTGACTTATATAATTACAGGTCTGACTATAGGTCTATGACAAACTGCAAGATCTGGTGACTCAAAGGAACAACAGGGATAAAAAAGAAATGGAGGAAAACATGTTTTCATCTCTGAGGAGCCAAGAGAAGCATCCTATTGGTAAACTGCCTTTGGGTTGTTTTTTCAGCTTTCAGTGATCTCTTTAATTGTCCTGTGACTCATAGAACTGGGACTGGTCATGAGGTAGACACCTGATTGTCTTTATCTTTATTCTTTTCTCTTAGTATGGGTGCTTGAGCAAATAGTAGTTATGAAGACCTTTGCTTTGAGATGAACAATAATAATAGCCATAATGATTATGTTGAACAATTATGAACACTAACAATATGCCAGAGACTATACTGGCATAGACTAAGCATAATACACAGATATGAAGGACTTTAATCTTTATGTTAGTTAGACACTGATGCTATGTCCCTACAATTCTTGTGGAAGCTAAAACTAAAATTAAGTGACAAATCAGAGTTCTGCCCACATTTAAAAGGAATTTTTTAACTGGGAGATTTCTGTTACTACTGATGATATTTCTCCAGCTCTCTCCCTAATGTATGAGACATGCGTAAGCATGAGGTCAAGATTCTGATATCTAAACAAACATGTGAAACACACGAGAGACATGTAAATTCATTTGGATTTTGATGGGGAGATATTAGATTTATCTGCTAAAGATACAGTTTTAATTAAATATAAGTTTATTTCATAAAAAATGATATTTAATACAATTTTAATGCTGAGTTTAAGAAAACATTGACAACATGGATGTTTGGTTCTACCTGTATTTGCAGGCTCTGTGGAAAATACATATGAGTAGTAACTTCCCTCCTTGTCATGATTTATGAAATGGAGACAGCCGAATATGGAGGATTTTTCAACCTTCTTTCCATTAGACTAAAGTCAACCACTTCAATCCTCTTTACCCCAAATGTTTTAATTATAAATAAAAAATTAAAGTAAAAGTCACTGGGTTGTGTCTGACTCTTTGAGACCCCATGGACTATACAGTCTATGGAATTTTCCAGGCCAGAGTACTGGAGTGGGTAGCCATTCTCTTATCCAGGGGATCTTCCCAATCCAGGGATCAAACCCAGGTCTCCCTCATTGCAGGTGGATTCTTTACCATCTAAGCCACCAGGGAAGCCCAAGAATATTGGAGTGGGTAGCCTATCCCTTCTCCAGCAGATCTTCCCAACCTAGGAATCGAATAGGGGTCTCCTGCATTGCAGGTGGATTCTTTACCAACTGAGCTATCAGGGAAGCCAAATTAAAGTTATGAAGTTTGTAATTTGTTTTGCTGTGTTACAGTTTAGTTTTAACTAACCCTCACAGATCATCTAAAAGAAAGAATGAGAAATTAAGCATTATTTTACAAAGCATTATCTTTCCTTTAGGAATATCTAGAACATCACAAAATATAAATATAGCATTTTATAAGTTATTCTTTTCTGGAAAATATACATAAATAATTTTCTATGATTCTTTAAATTACTAATCTGAAAAAAGTTCATTTTTTAAATCATTGAAATTTCTTGTCTGTGTTTTATTTTCTTAAGAATTTGAGAAATTACCAAAATAGATACACATCCAGGTTCCAAAACATGCATAATATTCTTGGGTGGTTTTGCATGACCATCATGAATGAAATATCCTTGGTCACTGGCCAACATTGGATATAATATTGTACCCATTGGATAAGACTTGGAATCAGTAAACAAAATTGATAGGTGCAGCATTAAATCAGGTGTGAGGAAATTTTCTAAGCAAAATGAAGTGAAACCTAGAAAGGAGATAATAAAATATTGGACAATCTACAGGCATGCATACACACTCACATACGCTCACACCCTACAGCTTGGATTTCTACAGTAGCTGAAGCACAGACTAATCTAATGTTGACTTTTGTCAACTCCGGGTCCCATGAATAGCAATCTTCTTTTATTTATGAGCTTGTGGGTATGAAGAATCAAACCCCAGGACATTTATTCAGAATATTTACGAAGTGTGCCTAATAGCAAAATGCAGAGTTTTTCTTTCTCAATTCAAAATGGTTTGTATTTTTAAACTCAACAATATAGTCAGACTCAACAAGAATTTGGAAAAAATTAGTACAAACAAATTGAAATAAAACAGGACGGGTGGATTAGGGATTAGAGTGACCCCAACTGAGTCTTTCTGTTTATTACTTGGATCAAAGTATAAGGAAGACAAAGAATGACCTAATTTTAATGCCAGTGACCTCAGAATAACCAGCCCTGCAAAGTATCATTTTTCCACTTCCAGGATTTCTCTGGGGAATTCAAATAAAAATTGGTTCTTTTCCTCCTCCGAGAGGACATCTGGAGAGTTTATCAATGGATAGGAATTTGTCTCTCACTGTGAAGAGCCTGTGATGTCTCTTCATGCGCACCAAGGGAATGTAGGCTTTTTGAGCAGCTGCAAGCATTGGAGTTTTTTTAGACCTAGCCCCAGACATTGGGTCTGAAGGGGAAATTTATAGGCTGGGTGATGTGCACTGTGAGCTCACACTTTTACTAGACAAATTAGATAGGTTTCAATCCGTGCAGCTGTAAACGATGTCCTGCAGAGTTCCACCTGATCTTTTACAGCTTTTCATAAATCAGTACCTACTGGCCGCAGACTGCAGTCATTAAAAAGAAATCATGGAAATTACATGTTTGCTCAGGGGAAGCAAAAAATAACTTTCCTCCCTTTCTTTCTCCCTCCTTGGATTTTGGTTTGTGAATTATTCTTTTGTGGATTTTCATACTGTTGCTTTAAAGAGGTACATATATATTTTCTTCCCACCAACTCTTACTTTATCTGTAAATGCTCATAACAATTAGCACCAGATACTTGGGACAAATGTCAATAAGTAACTGCTAGTCCCAGGAATATCTTCTTATAATGATCTTATTTTGGTATTGCACTAGAATTCTAACTCTAAAATTGAATGTTAAGTTATCCTTTTATAATATAGAGAGACCCCTTTGGGTTTATAAAGGGCTTTATTTTTTATGTATTAAAAATAATGATTTATATATATTTCTTGAGTGAATAAGTAGATGCCTACTGAGTCTAGAAGTAAATATTAGTAATGTTGAAGATGTATTCTATCCCACTATAATTATGTGCTTTTTGTCTGTTGTTGTAAGTAGTTTCTCAGCAGCAAAATGTTAATTATATCTATATTTATTTATATTATTGCCTGAGAATGGTAATATACTTTTCAATTCCTTTTATAATCTATTGTTAATATTTGAGTCATTGTATTTCAAGGGAAAAATTGTGTATTTGCCAAATTTCTAAACGTGAATTTATGATCATTTTCATCTTTTTATCCCTAATATAAGAAATTCCAAATAGGATTAAATAAATTTAACTTGTCATCAGTAACTAAAAATAATTTTGAGTACATATAGTTCCCAACAGGAGACTAGTATATAAATGACACATTAAAGAGGAGTAAAGTCATTGTGTTTATTTTAATTGTCTCTAGACCTTAAGGACAAAATCTTAGCAGTTATAGCTATTACATCTGGTTTAATTTCTCCCAATGGTAAAATTACTTGCTTTGATTTTTAAGATTAAAAAAAAAAAGAGAGATCACCTGAGTATTTGGAATATTTGCTTTCTTCTAAAATGTTCTTTATCATATTTGTTCAGTAAGGAAAGTCACCCTGTCAGTTTCAGAATTAGAGGTCAAAGTCATTTTGAGAAATAGATTGTTTCTTGGTCCTTAGACTTCTACTAAAGTATATAATATTTGTTAAAAAAAAAGTAGACATTCTCTAAAAGAAATATACTTGTTCTCTTAGAGATCAGTAGCATTTGTTAATGTTAATTTAGTGCCATTAATGGGGAAAAATTACAAGTACTGTTTATTTTTGTTCTTATTTATTCTGCAACTTAATGAAGATAAACCCCTACAAAGTTAGCAATAAGAATTAGCACAATGAAACAATATATTTTAAATCATTTCAATTAAATTAAATAAGTATAATTGACTCTTAAGAATATTATTCTAAGTATTTAAAATATATCATTTAAGTCTTTAGACTACAAATTAGGTTACCTTCATTTAGAACCTCATTCTAAAAATATTGAATGTATTATATCATTCTGTATGCCCAAAATTTATATTCTAAAATTTATGATAGTATTGATGAATCCAATGACATGGCATTTGAAAATTTTGTGAATTTAAAGAAAAAGTCATTTTATAGACATAAATATCCCAAAATAAAGGTATCTTCTGTCTGAATAGAAATAAATGAATTCATCTGTCATGTTTCTTTATTTTTAGTCTTTAAAATTTTTTAATTTATCTACATTTATAAAATTAATACAATAAATTTATTTAAATCTAGGTGCCATATTTCATACATTTTATACATGTAAAATTAGTTGTTTATTATATGATACATAAATATGATATTATATGTATTACATATATATACAAAATATAAAACTAATCTTCACTATAGTTTCTTTAAAAAATGAATTTTGCTTACTTTTTAATCTGTATAACAAAAACAAAGAGCTGACTCATGGGAAGAGACCCTGATGTTGGCAAAGACTGAGGGCGGAGAAGAAGCAGGTGACAGAGGATGAGATGGTTATATAGCACCACCAACTCAATGGACATGAGCTGGAGAAAACTCCAGGAGATAGTGAAGGACAGGGAAGCCTGGCATGCTGTAGTCCATGGGGTTGCAAGGAATCAGATATGCCTTAGCAACTAAACAACAAATAGCAAAAACATAAAGTGAGAGAAAATTTATCTTTCTAAGACCACTTTCTATTTAATTTTATAGCAGCAATTTCTATCAAGAACTTCTTTGAGAAAGATTTTTCCATTTCTTAAAAAAGGAAGAGCTCTATTTTTACCCTTTTATACATGTGCATTATGACTATATTTTTCATTTTTTCTATATTTATCAAAAGCTTTATTTTTGCATTGTATTTTCTTTTTCATCATCCCAGTTATAACTAAATCTCTTAAAATGTACTTCATCTATCATTCTAAAAAAATCAAATCAACTATCTAAAAAAAACTCAATGTCCTTCTCATTGTTTAGAGTGGCTGTTTTCCTTTGTTGTCTTTTTTTGCCTCATTCTTTTGCAGCTTTTGATTAAACAATTCATTCTATCCACTTTTGGAAAATTCCTTGATCTGTAGTTTTTCTAGTGGTTTAAGTTTCATTCCTAACTCTGTCTGTTCCTATTTCTACCTACCACTTCATATGCTTCTGCTCTGATATTGGTGCTGTTTTCCAAAGCTCTAGACAGAGGCCATTTTCTTTCTTTCCGGATAGAAGTCTATGCAGTGGGTTAGTGTTCTGAGATAATAGCTAATGGAAACACTTTTCCATTCTAGGACCATTCTAGGAAACACTTTTTCTTCTAGGATTGCCACCTACTGGCTTGATTGGCTCTGTAGTCCTCTTTTAAGGAGTCTGAAATCTCCATAACCTATTGTGATACCCTGTTACGCACTGTGGAAGCATTCATTCATTTCAATCAGTTTCTTAGTTCTTATAGATTTTTGAGGTCTACACTAAGTGACGGAGGGATTTAGAGGCTTCAGAAATACCACTGACCGCAGAGCAGCACCGGAGCAGTAAGGAGAAGCTCCCAGTCTGGGAGATTGGGAGGCGGGTGTCTCATTGTCAACCCATGCAGACAAACACCCTCCACTATTCACAGATTACAGTCTCCCTATAATCTTTGGGATATGAGAGCTTTAAGTAGAAATTATATTACTATGTAGAAGAATAAAGATGGATATACTTGTGGTAAAAATCAGCATGACTAGATCGAGACTTGCACCTTCTAAATGCGTTTCTAATGGTGTTTTTTTGAAAAAATTGTCTTTGTAGACAGAAGGCTTGAAATTGGATGCTTAGGTTTAGTCTCTCCCCCAGCTTGAGATGTAACTTTCCATGGTCTTATGAGACTCAGTCTCATTGTGTCCAAAATGCTCATCTTCCTCACAGAGCTGTTCATCCTTCTGCACTTGGTACCCCGTCTAGTGACAGCACTGTCCTCAGAGTCCTCCTTGTTCACCCGGAAGTATTCTCTGCTACTCCATGTCACTCTGCACGGCTCACTACTCACCATGTCTTATAATACTTCTTTAAAACTGTTTGAATTCACACCTTTTTAATACATTTTCTCTTCTTTTGCCTAATCCTTCCCAAGACTATTGAAATCACCTCCTTACTCCGTATCATGCACTCTTCCTCGCCAGCTCTTCTAGGTATATTTGCAGAGAACTGCTCCACAAGCAAAGTGTGGTATGTCATTTAACTGTCTTCAACGGTTCCTCATTTCCTCATGGACAAAATTCCAGATTTCTAGAGATAACAGGCAATCTTCCACTCTCTGGTGAAATCATTAGTGGTTCCTTCCTCATAATTCCTTATCTAATCCTATATTATACCAGAAATAGATTATGCAGTGTAAATTGAAGTATTGTAAATTTTTATGTGTCTTGATTTTCTGTACAGTGTTCTTCCAGCCTGGTATGATCTTATACTGGTAGACATTTCACCCATCATCCACTAGTCGCTTAGTTCCAAAAATTATTTCTGTGCAACTTCCAGAGAATCTCAAAGCTCAAAGTAAATTCATTCTTTGTTCATGTTCCTAAACACTTTGTCTTTTTGCTCCAATAATTACTTAATCTGAGGGGTATTACCTTTGACCTTGAACAACACTGAAATTCACTTAGTCTATCCTCCCTAATCGCAGTTTCTCCTATCTGAGATTCCTTGGCACCCCCAGATTCAACCAACCACAAACCCTGGAGTAGTGTAGTGTTTGCTACTGAAAAATATCTGTGTATAAACGGACACCTATAAGCTTACCCAGTGGCTCAGCGGTAAAGAATCCGCCTACAATGTAGGAGCCTCAGGAGATGCAAGTTTGATCCCTGGATTGGGAAGATCCCCTGGCAGAGGTCTTGGCAACCCACTCCAGTATTCTTGCCTGGAGAATCCCACAGATAGAGAAGCCTAGCAGGCTATAGTCCATGGGGTCGCAAAGAGTCAGAAATGACTGAAGAAAAGGAGCAGGTACACACCCGTGAAAGTGAAAGTGAAAGTGAAGTGAAAGTGAAGTTGCTCAGTCATGTCTGACTCTTTGTGACCCCATGGACTGTAGCCTATCAGGCTCCTCCATCCATGGGATTTCCCAGGCAAGAGTGCTGGAGTGGGTTGCCATTTTCTTCTCCAGGGGATCTTCCCGACCCAGGAATAGAACCCAGGTCTCCCGCGTTGGAGGCAGACACTTTACAGTCTGAGCCACCAGGGATGGACCCCTACAATTCAAACCTGTGCTGTTCAAAGGTTAATTGTATAGTATTGCTGAACATTGCCTCCTATTGTCAAGGAAAGCTGTTGCAAGTGGAGTCTATGTCTCTTTACCTGTATAATCACCATGTGCTAAGTTGCTCCAGTCCTGTCCAACTCTTTGGGACCCTATGGACTATAGCCTGCCAGGCTCTTCTGACCATGGGATTCTCCAGGCAAGAATACTGGAGTGGGTTGCCATGCCCTCCTCCAAGGCATCTTCTGACCAGCGTCTCTTATGTCTCCTGCATTGGCAGGCAGGCTCTTTACTATGAACTGCCACTTGGGAAGCTCCCAGGGCCCAGTGTAACACTTCACACAAAGTAAATGCTAAATAAATCTTCATATTGATACACAGTCTAAACTTCAAATGTATTCAGGTCTCCTCCATTTACTCTACTTTTAGGAAAATGAATCAATTACTGGAGAACAAACATAAAATTTACTCCAACTTCCTTTCCTTTCTCACAACTTCTTACAACATCTAAGTAAGTTTTTAATCTGATACACCATGACCATCTGCTTAAACACATTCCCTACTTCCAGCAGTGATATTCACAAAGACACTCTCACTGGAAGATTCTCTAGGAATGTTTCTGCTATGAATCATCAACTCTAAGGAAGGTTGAAAAGTAAAATAATGCATTATAGTAAGATTTCTGTAACAGTATATGAAATAAAATGTGCCATAAAATTAACTAGACTCAGGCAGACTCTGGAAAACAACATCCCTATAAAAATTGATAGAATGATGTTGTTTTTCCTAAAAGACTTTATAGACATAATTCTTTACAGTGATCCAAATAACTACGTCATTCAGAAATTTGAATCCTTGGTGCCATCCACAAACTCAGATTGAGACAGTCTCCAAGTGTATTGAAGAGGAAGAGAAACATAAGATTTATGCTTAGGGGAAATAAAAGAAAATTAGGGTTAGGGTTAGGAGAAGGAAATGGCAACCCACTCCAGTGTTCTTGCCTGGAGAATCCCAGGGACAGGGGAGCCTGGTGGGCTGCCGTCTATGGAGTTGCACAGAGTTGGACATGACTGACGCGACTTAGCAGCAGCAGCAGTAGGATTAGGGTTAGGGGAAATTATAAGCTTTTACCTTTATGACTAATGTCTATAGAAATCCATATAATGAATAGGAAAAAGAACTGGAATGTTTTTTCTAAAAATTGTGTGTCTGTTGAAATGGAAATTTAGTATTATTTCAGCAAATACATATTCATGTGTGAAACAGATATTTATTGAGTTTCGAGTATCAACTTAGTAATACAAGGGAAGCATAGCATCTGATCTCATTGGTCTTAGAGTTAATTGGAGAAATGAATACTTAGGAAATGCACACAACTGAATTATAGTTGGGATGAAGAAGGACACAGTGGCCTGTAAAACAATTAATAGTGTTGACCTTTAAATCTTGTTGCCAGAGAATGCCTCAATTAAGGCACAGAAACTGCTTTCTAAGGAAAATGGACACAAAGAAGAATCTTAAGACAAGGAGAACAGCACGAGCTACTGTTCTCATGTCTGACATGCTTTGACTTTCTGAAGGAACCTGAAGTTGGTCACTGAGGCAGGCTACCATACTATTTAAGTGAAAGGGGCTCAGGTTGAAAGGCTGAAATGCTCCCCACAAAGCAGTTGTGTAAATCAAACAGCCTTACATCTCTGCCTTAAATGCCTTAATGGGTTCCTCATGCATTTCAAAAAAAATTCCAAAGTCCTCCCCATGACCTGGGTAGCCTCAAGTACTCTGGCTTCTGTCTGCCTTCTTGTGACAGACTCTTCCTTTCCCTTCTGTCCTTCCATGATGTTGTCCTTCTGCCATTTTCAAGAACCCTTTAGACTCATCTGCAGTTTATTTTTATTATACCTAGAGTTCTTTTTTCCCCCCAACCACTCTTTAATGATCGATCACAGCCTTTTATTTATTTCCTTCCTATAATCCATGCCAGTCTATTGTCTATTTGTATACATTATAGAAGGTGTCTATTCATCTTACAGAATGTAAACTCCAGGATTGTAAGAAACATATTTGTCTTCATCACTGTTCTCCAGCATCTGCACATGCCTAGCACATAGTAGATTAACATACAATAAATAATTGTTTAAAAAAATGAAGAAGTTAATATTTGAATAAAAGGACATTGGAGAAGCAGGGGTATTTAAATCATCAAAAAGAATGTAGATTTTTTTCCAAGTATAATGGAAATTCAAAATTGGTTATAAAGAGGTGACAAATTATATCGTATATTGAATTCTCCAGGCATGTATATATGAGTGGGTAGTTATTCCCTTCTCCAGGGCATCTTCCTAACCCAGGAATCGAACCTGGGTCTCCTACATTGCAGGCAGAGTATTTACCATCTGAGTCACCAAGAAAATTTGATATATATTTATCAATATATAATTTATCAATATATAGAGATTGATAGGAAAATTCTGAAGACTCTGTGAGAGATGCTCAAAGTGGGACAATCATGGAATCAGGGGACACATTAGGAGACGACTGCAGTGCCCTAGGTCAGAAGGAGAAAAAGTCATAGGAGAGAGTGTTTGCAGTGAAAAGGGAGCAAAATGAATCATGTTGACACAGTGCTCACCTGGGTTGAAGTGTGGAGGCCAAGAAAGTGGGGCCAAAATGGTTCTAATATTGATTGGGCAGATGTATAGGTGCTAGTGTATTGAACTAAATTCAAAATGCAGTGGGAGGATGAGATTATCAAGAGTACATAAAAGGATAAATTTTGAATATTAAGTTTTGAAATGTCTGTCTTTGAGACCCTTATTGGAGGAGTTTGGCTCTGAAAGGTGGTAGAAAAATAAGGAAGTTGTTGATAAGAGATGTGGAATCAGCAGAGGTGATGTTGATAAATAGCCTTTTCCAAATTCCCTTGATAATAAAAACTACCTGACGTTTTTTTATCAAATGTCCAAATTCCACTCTCCTTTCCTGCAGATTCTGAATTAGTAGCTTGGGTTAGACCTGGATATTTGAACATTTAATAAATTCCCTCTAGTGATTCTTTTACTAGGGTAATTTGAGAAACAATGTAATAGAACATATTTTTATGGCAATAATCTTGCAGATATAAAGAGCCTGCTTATGTAGGAGAGAGGGAAAGAGGCTGGATACACAGGGGATGGAGAGGAGAGAGAGAAAGGCATTTGCCTCTGACATTGGAAGCATACTTTCTCTCTCTCTTCTAATTACAGGAAAGAAGGACTCTCCTCTCTTGTAATTATAGGAAAGAGGAACACCAGTGTGTATTTGTTTTGCTGTTGGAATTTTCCATCTGATGGCTTATAGTTTCTCAATAAAGCATGTGGCAAGGGCATTACTGGAAAATTAAACGGGAAGAGGAATATGTGGAATCAGCTATGAAAAAGAGTAAAAATAATCATTGCCAAAAGTGGGAAAGAAAATTTTCTAAAGAAAAATAAGATATCTTGACATTGTTGCATGGCAACATAAGGTTGTCATTAATAAATTTATAAAGGCATAATCTGCCCAGCTGTGCATTTTAATGGCAATAAGAAAACATAAGTACAATTTCTAAAAATTTTATAGTGAATTAAGAAAAATATGTTCCCTAAGATTACATAGTTTGTGACAAAATAAATGGAATATATTAAAGTATTACATAATATATATTAGGATAAAAAATGTTCAGTTACTTTAATAAGAATGGAATAGTGAATTTAACAAAATTTGAATATGATAATATACAATGGCATAATATGATCTGATATCAAGATTAATTTCACATATAGAATTGGGTTTTACTATCTAGATAATATTATATGAGCTAGTTTTTATATTGGTAGTGACCCTATGGAAATGGCTTGAATGCTCTTTTATGAATAAAAGTTGAAAAGGTATTCTTTTTTGCTATTGAGTAAAGTTTAAAAGAAATGGCTTCTGGGTATAAAATGAGGACCGTATGGCTCAAGGAAAGGCAGGTTTATTATCCTGTTGGTTGTTAAACTGTCAGGTGGATTTCCAGTCTCATTCTGAAATTTAGGACAGAGATTCATCCTTGCAGGATAAGTTATCAGTAGGTTTACCTACTGGATATATATTAATAAATTCAATAGTATTGATCTCCTAAAAGTTATTTCTAACAAATAATCTATGACTCTTGTATACTTACATTAAGATTTTGATGCAAATTCTCTTTATTCATTTTATTCAAATGTAATGTAAAAGCTGGATCATATATGCTGGGTATAATTGTTTCCATTAAGGTAAAAAATTACATACTCTAAGTGCATTAGCAAGCACTCTATCAAGTTGAAAGTCACAACTCTTAATACCTGTCAGTGAAAACAACAGATGTACACAAAAATAAGAAAATTCTTTCCTATAAGGTATTATATTAAATCTCTTATACATGAGTCACAGTAAATCATCATTATGCAGTATGTATATATGTTAATTAATACTGTGGATTTTTGTGCACAGTAGGTGTAGTTCTTTTACTAAAACTGTAATTTAAGAACACATTATCAAAATGTAGAACTGTTTTTCACTTATGTGTACAATGAGCATATAATTGACATTTCTCAAAACCATTAGGACAACTCAGTGATTCTCAGCTGGGAGGATTATGCATCAAGTCTGATGGACATTGTGCCCTCAGGGTTGCCTCATGGCTACAGTGTGTTGACATTTGTGTTGCTGTCCAGGAACACTGACATTATTATATTCTTAGTTTTATCCTTCACAGTATCTAACAAAGTAATTGGCACATAATATGGGTTAAACAAAGATTTGTTTAATCAAGGGAAAATTGCATTCTGCTAGCCAGTGCAATGGCTTGGTGGCACTATTATTATTTTTGTAATTTTATTTTAAATGAGGATTAAATCAAGACCACTAGAATTACCCAACACTCTACATATCCTTTTCTTGTTTGTTTGTTTAAGTAACAGAGAAAGAATGTTTAAGTTTGTTTGTTTAAGTAACAGTGGAAAGAATCTACATGTTCAGGGTTTCTATTGTGCAAATACTGAAGCCTGAATGTAAACGTGCTTCTAGATAAGATGCAAGTTAAAAAATATCAGAACTGCATCAGTGTCATTAAATAGAATGAGATTTCCTCCTGAAAGTTAAAAAACAAACAAACAAACAAACATGTCTTTCTAATCTTGAGGAATATAAATGTCAAAGTATGCAGTTGGCGGAGTGGAATCAAAAAATTAACACCTTGGAGATAAAAAAACAGTCATCTCAGAGAGCAGGATGTAAAATCAAATGTGTCACCTTGCTGCCGCACTGGTGATGATCTTCAGACTGCCTGGGTTCCGGATAAGCTTGTCCAGAATGCTGACAATCTGCTCAAACTTGGGTCTGTTGTTTCTGTCTTTCTGCCAGCAGTCTAGCATCAGCTGATACAACGCAGCTGGGCAGTCCATGGGGGGTGGCAGTCGATAGCCTTCATCCACAGCTTTAATTACCTGTGTGAGATGCAAAGTTTCCGGGGATTTAAAGAGGTGGAATTTCTTTTATTATAATACTTCTTTTTGGGCAGGTCACACTTATATGTATATTTCAAATTAAAGTGAAAGGTTTTCATTTTAAATTTCTTAAAAGGGTAACAGCTTATTAAATAAATATTCTTCGTGTCTGAAAATGTTATATAAATAAGATCGAGACAGAGAAAGTGGATTTAGGAAAGAAAAGTTTGTACAGTAACTTTCTGGATTAAAATCAAAAGAAATGATCTATGATATGGGAAATTTAGAAAACTATAAAGAAACTCTTATGTGGTAATACATATTTCTGTGAAAACGATATATAAATGGATGAATGCAGAAAAAATACCACAGATTTTTAGTTATATCACAGTCCAAATGGTACCTCTCAAATCGTAGTCAGTTCCTTTGTTAAAAGCCCATGGCTTGAACAATTAAGTGACTCTTAGTTAATCAGCATTTTTAAATCATGTAAACTCATGATTTTCAAACATTACTCTATCAGAATCATCTGGAGAACTTAATACACAAATAGCTAATCTTTGATTCAATAACTCTGGGGAAAGTCCTGAGAATTTGCATGCCTACCCATTCCCAGACCTTGCTAAAGCTGCTGGTCCAGAAAGCACATTTTGAGATCCTCTGATACAAAAAGAATTTGGAAAAAAGAGATGTGGAAAAGTGAGTCTGATTTTCCCAGTGTTATTATAAAACGTGGCTTGTTTGAAGAAGTTCAGAAAGGTTTTTATATCCAAATACATTAAAAGCAATTTTATATGTGGTGAATAGGAAATGACTAAAAGCATCTCAGCTTTCCTTCTTATGTGTCTTTGAGATCATGCTCAGTTTTTGGCTAAGCATAAAGAAAACTCTCTGTGTGCTGAATCCATATGTCAATAGCATCCTTGCACTAAGCATTAGCAAAGCATGACTTATAAAAACAAAAACCTTTTGAAAAATCATATCACAGTTGTAATAGAAAGTTAACGATTATTTTCTCTATATCGAGACTTCAATTTGTATAACTAACTTCATGTGCAAGTTTAATACATTATAAGAAACAACACGTCAGAGATTGGTTGTTTTGTCTGACTTTGGGAAATGCTATATTTAAGTAAACAAAATGTTGGCACAGATGCATTAATTGAATCTACAAAGGATGGCAGAGTGTATCTTACTAATGTTACACTGAGACAATTTTGTAGCAAAAATAATTCAAACATTTCTTGATATCTATTGGCCATTTTGTCAGGCACTTATTTCATTACATTTTATTACAAATGTTTTCCTTTTGTCTCACTTCTAAACCCCTGCTTTAGGGAAAAATGTGAAGCTGTCAGAGCAACTCAATTAATATCTTTATAAGATTTGGAAACAATTTCGTTTCTTCTAAGTATTATGTTTCAATGTCACAAACTGGGAGCCACCTGGTTTCATTATGCTCCACTTCCTTGCACAGCTTGATCTCTTAATCTGAACCCATAACTCATAGACTACAAATACTTACATCCTGATTGGACATCTCCCAGTATGGTCTCTCTCCATAGGACATCACCTCCCAGAGAACAATCCCGTAACTCCATACATCGCTGGCTGATGTGAATTTGCGGTAGGCTATGGCTTCTGGTGACGTCCACCGGATTGGGATCTTCCCTCCCTTGGAACGTAAAATCATACATACATAAACAATCAATGACTAAAACATACTATATACAGTATCATCTGAAATCTGACTGAATTTGTTGGGGCATTTCTTTTACGAAATGGACTGTGGGTTTCTTCTGATATATCTTGATGTTCATCTATTCTAATACCACAATGAGTGAGTGGCAAAGGGAAAAACATTTGAAAATTGCTAAAATGCTGACATTTTTATCAGTTATGGCACATTTATCAGTCATCTGTAACAACAACTTAAAGTAGATAGGTTATATCATATATTAGAATTAATTGAGGTGGATGTGTGTGCTTAGTTATCAATCATGTCCGACTCTTTGCAACCCCATGGACTGTAGCCCGTCTGGCTCCTCTGTCCATGGAGTTTCTCTAGGCTAGAAGATTGGAGTGGGTTGCCATGCCCTCCTACAGGGGATTTTCCCAACCCAGGGATCGAATCCAGGTCTATTAATTGAGGTATCTCAAATCAACGTTTATTGATTTAACAGATTTATGCATGAACAGTGTTAATGTTGATTTGTAAAGAATTTATATCACTATTGACACACAATTTCTTGTAGGTATTTGTTAATTAAATACATTGCAAATAAAATTATACATCTAAAAACACTTTAATATGTTTATCAATCATCTTAATTAATTTACTCAGTGCCTCCCTCTACCATTAGCCACTGAAGTACCCTCCATGTACAAGGTAGGCACCATATGAGCTAGAAAGATATAATGATTACAATCTGAGAATTTACAGTCTAGGGCAAATATTGCTTCTATGAGTTATGGGAGATATAAATGTATAACTCCCATGGAATTTGCTCTCAGTTTAATAAATACATTTAATAAAGATGTGCTGAGTAGTAACCATATGGGAAGTATTATGGTAGTCACTCTGGGTGAGACAAGCATAAATAACACACTGGCCCTTCTGTTTGGGAAATATCAAGCAAATAGTTATGATAATTAGTTGTTGTGAATAATTAAATGCAGGGAGAATTAAGTATCTAGTGCTTCACATCTGAAACTTTACAATAGAATCGTCTTGGGCTCATGCTGATTAAAACAGAAATTCTGATTCAGTAGTTCCAGAGGATAGGCAGGATCTGCAGGTGATTTGGGAGCTTTTTAGAAATCAGATCCTGCTTGCATTGAGAAAGAAGACAGTAGTGGAATGGCTGTGATGCAGAACATGGAGCCAAGTTTCTCACTAGAGAAATTGAGGCGGTCACATATGAATTGAGTCTTGTAAATTGCACCAAATTTTATATAACCAGGAAAAAGGGATAGATTTTCCAAAGAATTCATATTATCAAAATATTATACTATATTCATCAAAGTGTGTTCTATTGACATTTACCTCATAAGACTTCACTGCTTCTTAAGTAATGCTTGAGGGTGACAATATATTGCTTTGGAGAAATGAATTGGTGACTTGGGAGGTAAGTTATTAACTCTCACTATGCTTGAATTTCCTCATCTGTTATTTTGGAAACTAACAGTTCATAGCATCATTGTGAGGCTAAATGACAAATTTCAGTAAAATCTCTAGCATAGCTCCTGCCATACAGTAAAGCCTCAAGAAACATTAGCTTAATACTACCGTACTTTTAGAGAAATGGCATAAATCAAAGAACAGAGGAGGAAAATATATGTTCTGGAAAAACAGTTTCCAGTGTGGTAATACTACAGAAAATGTGGAGACATGTAATAGGAGAGGATGGCAAAAGGTCGAATTGGCTTTAATCACAGCAACATTGAGCAAGTGCTGTCCTTGAGAGGAGAGTGGCATGTGTGATTGGAACTAGCTCAGTAAACTGCTTGACACTTTTCTTTGATATTTTCACACAAGAGACCTGTTCAGAAAGAGTAGTGTCAGGAGGTCTTTGAAGGAGGTCAGGCTTACACGGGGTTTTGAAGGATGTATGCAACTGGAGAGAAGTGAGCACAAAAAGGAGGACTGAGCACAGCCTTCTTGAGATGGTTCCAGCCTCAGGGTTGTCCATGATTTATACCAGTACAGTAAAATCAAGTTGGAGAGATGGGGGCTGGACTATGAGAGCTTTGGGAGTGAGTGAGAAACACTATAGAGCTCAGCATGCATTGGAGTAAAGATGATCCAGAACCAGAAAGCAAAATAGAAAACACTATGGAGAAGTCCCTCCGCTGTTCACCTGAAACTATCACAAAGTTGTTTGCTAATTGGCTACACTCCAATACAAAATAAAAAATTTTTTTTAAAAGGGCTTATTTTCTTAGAAGTTGCCCCTTTATTTTCCATCTCACTTATACTCATTTATTCATTCTCATTTTTATAGTTTGTATTCTTTTCAACAAAAATGTAAAAGATCCTTTTTTATATTTAAATTTGGAGGGTGTTTTCCCCCGGGTCTAATATTGCCCTTCCTCTGCCAATACATTCAATGCTAATAATAATAAGAACATTTAAAAAAAGAAATTAACTTACTTGCACCTGCTAAGACCAAGTTTGGCTTTTAAGGATTCAAGATTTCAAATACTATCCTACCATTTTGATAAGAACAGAACTACACATGTGACATTTAACTGAATCTACTCAGGATGCCAAAAGGAATTAAAGGGCATACATTCTTTCTCTTTTAAAGAACTCTGAGAATTAACAGAAGTCAAACAAACTGTATTCATGGGGCAAAGAAAAGATAATATTTAAAAATCTCAGCTGAAAGTCTTATCTTTGCTACAGACCCTTTGCCATTTCCTTTCCTTTGCCCAAAACAATTTACTAGTAGCACAAAAACTGTACTAAAGAAAGAAAGCTTTCCACGTTGAAAACTTTGTATCTATTAAGAAAATATAAGGAACAGATATGTATCACCTTATCAAGATCTCTTGAAATAAAAATACAGACATAAAGAAAAAAAATCCAAACCAATAGATTGATGACAACCATAAACAAGGTGTTTTGGACTGATCGGTTTTGCCCTGAAAATGAAATGATAATCATACATTCAAGATGCTCATCCTGCCCCTAGGCAGCCATCACTGGATGAAGAAGAGAATGAAGATGATTAAGGATTATTGATTAGCATTCAGGGATTTTTTGTCATTGGCAATAGATTTATAATGTACATAAAGCAACAAATAAAGTGTCTAATCTTTAATAGAGTACTCAGTAATTGTTTTGCCCTTTCTTCCATTCCAATTCCCTTCAAATAGCACACTTTTACAATTTGTTTAAAGAATTTGATAAATGAATATATGAAGGAAAGCTTATTGCCAACTATTAATACAAACTATTCAAATTTATCATTTGTTTTTATTGTTGCTAAAAATACAACAGAGTAAGAAGAGTTTTATAAATTTTTTACTTTTTCCGTGATCAGTGAACAACTTGGCACTCTGTCTTCAAATGAGAGAAAAATAAGCCAACATATTCATAGTATACACTTAATTAGAAATAAATCAAATTACAGGAGCAATTCTGAGCTCATAACATTGTAGAGTTTGAGGAAGGATGAGTGTCCTGTTATTACAAACTCTTTAAATTGAACATTGTAGCTTCAAATACTTTATAGTCAAGATTAGTAAAATGAATTTGAATAGTAGCTTTTATCCTATGAAAGTGTGTTTGTTGCTTGGTCATGTCCAATTCTTTGTGACCGCATGTACAACAGCAGGCCAGGGTCCTCTGTCCATGGTAGCTGTTCCCTTCTCCAGAGAATCTTTCTGACCCAGGGAAAGAACCCAGGTCTCCCTCATTGCAGATAGATTCTTTACCATCTGAGCCACCAGGTAAGGCCTCCTGTCCCATATATTGCCATAAATAAATTGTGACCAAACTATCATTTGAAATCATAAACCTATGAAAAGTTGAACAGGTTATAAAGCTAAAGATAATAAGCATAAGGCACATGAATCTGTGCTCACTGCTGAGAGCAACTATTTTAGATATTATCTTGCAAATGTGCAAAACAGGCACTCAGTAAATGCTCATTGACTTGCATCGAATTCCCTTCTTCTTAAATACATGTTATTGTTTTTTCTTGGGAATCTTTTGCTCTGCCTGTTTTTTAAGAATTCGAAGACTTCTTGTTTGAACAGCCTAAAATGTGAATTTATTGGTGGAACATTTCAGAACCTTCTAGACTAAGATGGTGACTCCATTTTCTGTGATCCTTCTACTACTTAATTACCCTGACTAGACCAGGATGTCTAAAGGAGTCACTGCCTTTCTTCCTTCTTCTCTGCATCCCCAAGAGTCTGACTTTTTAGCTCTCAGATTAGGATTAATTACTTTATGAATTTAGAGTAGCAGATTTTACTGGAGTCTATGATAATTTTAAGAATTAAAAAAATAAGCAGTTCATTTTAAGAAAATAATACATAAAATTCATTTTTTCCAGAACCTATGTAAATGAGTGAGAAAATATATAACATAATAATAGTTTTTTAAAAATTACACAATTTTTGGATGTACTCTTCTTTCTCTCATCTACAGTTTAATAATGCTTTTAGTCTCATGATGACAGTAAATATAAGAATTGCTGAGCATCAATTTTTCACAGTATCTATAAAATTATTAAACTATTGTTAGGGGAAACACAGACTGAAATTGCTCACCCTGGCCAGGCACCACAGTAACCATTTGCCAGAGTTATTTTATGACTAAGGTCCTGGTAAGGAACATAAAACTAACAAGCAACTGCCAACTAAAAGAATTTGGGAAAGGTCAAAAGTTTCATGTGCCTTATCAACTTCAAAGAATCTTCCTCACTCAAATCCATCTTGGTTGAGTGTGCCACCAGGAAGGATCCTGAGGCAGAATCATTGGCCAGACACAACCCAGAAGCCAACCCCGTCACCATAGAACCTGAGTCTGCAAGCCATATGGCAGAGCAGTCCTCACAGGTTCCCTCACCTTCCTGCTCCCAACTTGGGTGTCCCTTCCCAATAAAGTCTCTTGCTTTGTCAACACGTATGTCTCCTTGGCCAATTCATTTCTGAGTGTTAGATAAGAGCTTACTCTCCAGTCCTGGAAGGGGCCGCCCTTCCTGCAATATTGTCTCACAGGATATGGTATGGACTAAGTATTTTAGAGTTTTCAGAATGTTATAAAGATTTTCATTTGACTCTATAAACTATACATCCTAGATCAACAGTCTCAATATTAATGTTGTAGGAATTTTTCCATCCTAAAAATATCACCAATAATTTAATAAGCATGTTTAATCTATGCACATGATTATTACTTTATTCCTTTGTGCATTAGGCTAAGTAAAATCTTAAAACATGAAAATAATTATGCGAAAGATAGATTCAAATGCTGACTAAAAATATGCAACATATTTACCTGTAGGTGAATGATTATTTATGAGTTTATACCCATGGCATTTTAAAATTGAAATCAAAACATCAAAAGTAAAACGGTCATGTTTAATATTTAAAGCTTTGAGTGGAAAAAAGAATTTAAACTTTCAACAGTTAGATCAAAAGCAACAGAGAATAAAATTTAACGAGAATAAGAAGATGTACTATTTGTTAAGCTATGTGTGATATATCAAAGTTCAACATTATAGGCGACCTGATGGCAGATGGCTAGTTGTTGCATAGTTTTTCAGAAATGGCAGTGTATTCCACGTTATCCCCTGTAACCTGCAGTCTAGTGTGGACAGAAGTTATAAAGTATCTGAGAGAGATATTTGATCCCAACTTGCATTCTTTACACATTCTTTACACATGTTGGGTAACTTTAGATCAAAGTCTATATATAGTAGCAATTCTGACATTCTAGACCAGATTAATTCTTTGCTGTAGAGGCTGTCCTGTGTATTGTAGTATGTTTACTAGCATCCTTGACCTCTGCTCACTAGATTACATCAGTATCTTTCCAATTGTGACAACCAAATGTCTTTAGAAATATCAAATATCCCCTGGAGAGCAAAATCATCTTATTGGAATACTATTGTTTTAGATTATTTGTGACAAATCTGATCAACAAGGGAAAATGATTCAAATGAGATCCAGGATTTAACTGGATTTTATGTGGACCAAGTGATATCCTTTCTTTTTTTCTTTTTTTTAACCATTAGCACAAATTTCACAGATATTTTTACTACTGTTCTAGTCCAGAAAAGGGCCAAGTTCATCAAAGTTAACTTTCTGAGATGTGGATCTTGGTAAATATAATAGCATCCCCTTGAGATTTTTCTATTTTCTTTTTTCTGTCTTGTTTCCATTCTTTAATTTTTTTGAAAAGAAGCTAACTTTCTATTGCTAGGAAAACATTTTAAGCATCAATTTCTTGTTAAATGGAGGCCTCAATAATGAAAATTTTTGGTAATAAATAAGTTTTTCCTACAAAAGCACTATCCATGGCTACAAAACATAAATGCCATTGGCATAGTAAGACATTGGATAAAAGTCCTTGAGGGCTCAATTTGGTTCTGAAAAAGGGTTAAAGAAGAAGCTGTGGCCCATAAATTTTAATTTAGTCACACTTCATGATAACTCTCTCTGCCTTCAAGCTGAGCATCTGTAGATCTGAGACTATCAAAATAAAATTAATTTAACATACAAGAGTCTGACTAACAAAATTTCCTATAAGTAATGCATTGCAGAATTTATTTATATTCCTGCTTCTGATTGGACCACAATTCCTCTTCCTTAACCCCTCCCACTTCAACAAATTTAAGCTCACATTGTTTGACTTCTATTTTTTTCTTCTTTTTCACATTAAGAAATTGCCTTTTCAGTTTATACGTGAAGGGAACATTTTACATTTTTAGATGCTTACCAAACACATCCTTCAGTGAGCTATCCCCAAATTTGGATTTGATGAGACAAATGATGTCATCATTTGGCATACTGCCTTCCTGACACAGTAAAACTTTCTAATGCAACTGTTATTAATGAGCTAAAACTTTGAAATCAGTTGGCAATTTAGGTTTTGGTTGGTAAAATGCTACTAGGCATTCAGAAAAGTAAAGTGCCAGATAGTTTCTATAAAAGTAATTTATGAGGATGCACTTTTTCACAATATTTTAACAGATCATAAAATGAAACATTTACTTAAGGTAGTCTTTCTACCCACATGTAAGCTCGCCAGATATTTCTGTATTTGAGAAAAGTCTCTAGTTGCCTGGAGCAAGCACAGATGCATAGCATATGGACTGTGTATAAAACCTCAATTGCAGAGGAACCTCCAGTCCAAATTCAACAGAACTAGCAGTTAACGCTTGTTCCCCATATTTACAATACAGAACCCAGAGCCAGTTCCTGCCATGCTGGTGACTCATCTATGACAGTTAGTAACTGGGCCTGCAGGGGGACTTATGGTCACTTGTTCCATTTGGATTCTTAAGTTTAGTAGGAATTAGGAGTTGTCATTTCTAGGCTTAGCTTTGACCATATTATCTAATTTTTGCCAAGTGTCTTAGCCTCTCTTTGCAGATATCTCTTCATTCCTAAACCAAGGTTCATGGAAAACATAAAACTTGACTCTGCATTTAAAGTTCTGTCTCTAGGGGCTATGCTAACTTATAGACTTTTGCTTTTCAACTTTTAAATTTCCATCTAAGGATAGTGACATTTTTAAAATTAATTAATTTGGACTCTTAAAAATGATCCTAACTTTGGACTAAATTGCATACCTATTGGCTGTAATATCTGGATTTGCTTTCATTGAATGTTTACAGAAAAGTAAAAGAAGAATAAAGTGATACAGGTAAAGATACTAAGGACTATCTGGGCAGAGGCATTATATAACTGCTGAACTCTAATATAGAATTAAAGTAGTCCAAAACCTTGTTCATTTTGTCCAGAAACAGCAGTTAGAATAGGATTCACGCAGTAAACCTGTTCTTTGAAGATCTGCAATTTGGTTCTCTCAGTTTAATGAATTTAGACAGTTTAAATGAGACATTTGGCTAAAAGCCCTGAATTTTTCAGATGCTTAACTGAAGTCAGCTCATTCACTGTGGGCTAGGGGGCTTCAAGTCTTGATTTCTAAAGAAAAGGAATGTAATTGCTGAAATCTTTGGACACTGAAGCCTAGAATCTTGTGTCAGCCCCAATTTTTCTCTAATCACACACACAAATCTCTCCTTACTGGTTTAGGAAATGCTTGGCTGATCCATATTTCATATGCTTGCCTATGAGCTCTCTCTCAGGTCATACCTAGAGTGACAAAGGACTTTGCAGAGTTTATCTTAGTAAACCCAGAGTAACTGAGTGTTTAACCTGGAGGCAAATATTGGCTTCTCAGGTTAGAATTGGAACTACAGAGATAAATCATATGACTTAAGAATTTAGGATCTATCTAGTGTCAGGAAGTAAACTTCATTCACTGCGGACAACAGGAGACAACAAGGTGAAGGGCAATCCAAGAAGACTCTCAGGGGAAGCATCTGTTTGAATTCCCAGTAGTTCAAATCTAAAAGCCATTGAGAGAATTGTTCCAGCAGATGTTGACTGCCACCAGAGATCAGAGACAGATGATCTCTCAGGTAGGAAAAATCAAGACTATGAACTTTTGAAATTTTTCAATATTATGTGAGATGCTTAAGAATTTCTTAAAAGTATTCACCTTGCATTCTATTAACAAGTAACTCTATGACTATCCAGGAAATAAAGTACAAACAAATAACTTTTCTGTTGCTTTCAGATTCACATAATACAATATAAAATTAGGTTATCTGATGTATATATTCAACATAGCAATAAAAAATTGGGGGATAAGACTAAATATACATCCTAATATGGATACAGGTCTTTTCAATGTTCAAAGAGATTTTAAATGTTAAACTTTGTGTTTTATATCTACTGAATTCCTACTTTATTTATTAAAGGTTATAGAAATTCATTTGAAAGTGATTTTTAACACTTGGAACACAATTTTCAAAAAAAGCCATATTAATAGGAAAACAAGTCAGAAAGACTTCTTCAATATACTAGGAATACTGCATATTTACAATAAAAATAAGGAAACAGAAGTATTAAATTCATTCTATTAGAAATCAATGAAAAAAGTACATAACTTTAGCAAGCTTGCTTCCTTGGTTTTATTAATATTGATAACTAAAAAATTAAAGATAGTTTGAGAATCTCATTATCTGCTGAGACAATTCTGACAAGACATCAAGACAATGGTTCCCTTGTACATCTATGTTTGGTATAGATTGCTTGAAATATGTGGGCAGTTCCAGAGCAATGGCTAGCAAATGAAAGGGGAAAAATAATGGGAGTGGACTCGAACCATGGCCGAACCATGGCATATACAACTATGATGGAAAAAGAGTCATAGGACAGGAATGAGTCTAATTATTAGCCATTCCACGCATCAAGCGATAGGACTGGCTTGGGACAAACACGACTTCTATGCCTCCCTATGCCAAAGTAGTTGGGGCTGGTCACTGGCTTCAGCATCTATGGGAAAAGCCTCAGGCAATGTGCCATCACAAATCTGAAAATAGGGGATATTCACAAGTCAACTGGAAAAGTTTTAGAAACTGATTTTTACTAAGCTTCCAGAGCTCACCGACACTACAGACTGGCTCAATCATTATTCACTTGTTTTTTAGTCTGAGTTATATCATTAATCTGATTACTTAATTGGTCTTGCAAAGTGAGCTTGTTGGAATTAGAGAAATTATTAAAATTATTTCATTAAACTGAAAAGTAGTCAGGTCAAAATGAATCTCGCCTAGTAACCTCAATATTAGATCATTTTCTCCTTTACTCTCATCAATTTTCTATCCTGTCATTTTATCAGAGAAACTCTCTGTCTAAAGCAGCAGCTCCCCAGTCCTGTCCACATTGCTCAGGCAAGATGCCTTGCTAAATCTGTACCTGTTTTTTTATTAAGTGAAATTCCACACTAGAATGTAAGCTCATGAAGTCAGGGCTTTGCTTTCAACTTTGGATCCTCAGGTCTTCGAACAGTGCCATTATGTTATATAGGCACTCAAATAATTGTTGAATGAATGAATGATGCCTTATAGAGAAAACAGTTCCTGCTAGAGACTATGTGTAATGTATTTACATAGAACCTCCTCACTCCTGTGTGCCACTCCAAAATCATAGTTGTGATTTTTCTTCACATAAATCTGGATGGATTATTTTCACATGTGGAAATGGTTGCACTACCCATCTGTCTGAAATGAGTGGCTAGAAAGTGTCAGTTCATTAAACTTTGATGTAACATTAACTGAGGTTATAAAACCTTCCAGAGTTTTCTGATTTTTGAGGATATAGCATTTACTTTGTGAAGCTACATAAAACATAAGCTATGTACTGATCTTAAGAGAGTAAAAAATATCTACATTATTTGAGCCCATGCTTATATTGTATTACTATATGAAGGACACTGATTAGATATTCACTTATTTTTTCATTCATATATAAATTACACATGACTTATATTACTTATCAACATAATTATCTTTTTTATTGCACAAAAGTTTTTAGTCCTTGAGAATTCTACAGAACTAAGGCTCATGTTTTCTAGTATTTATATTTATAATATTGACTATTATATTCAAATAGGGTTATCCTGAACCAGAGTATTCAACCACTTAGCTTTTAATCATTCATTTTAGCCACTTTTTTCTTTTTTGTTTTGCAAATAAAATTACATAAGACAAAGTGGTAGTAGAATATTTCTGGCATTAACTTGGCAGAGTCACAGAGAAAAAATATATAATAAATTGTTACATATGTAAGATTCCTTAACACGCAATGCCTGAGATAAGTTTTCATTTGGTTTTATCTTCTAAAAACTAAATAGGTGTTAATTTGCCATGGGCAATGTGACACAAGACAAAACTTTTCATTCAATGTAATAATCCACTTGGTAATTATTCAGTATCCATGTCTACAACATAAATAAAAAGCAAAAAAACTAATTAATGAAGGATATAAGCAAGAACACATCACTTGGTTTTCTCACATTTCCCGTCAGTTTATATGGTAATTATACCACTAAAATGAATTTGAGGACTTAAGAACTGGATTGACTTTACATGTCACAGTTTATAAATTAGATAAAAGTCTATATTTTCCCTAACTTAATCCTGCTTAAAACAGCAAATTGAACACTATTATCTTGGAATTTTGTATCCCATCAATTCAACATAAAAATATAATACATGTGTGCATTTAAAGTGCACACATATATGATATATGTGTAATATTAAAAGTAAAATTTCACATGAAAAAGATTAAAAATTATTCATTTGGAAACAGTCTCACCAATAACACCCCACTTCTGATATTATAAAAAGAGCAATTATTAGTTCAGTGCAAAAAGTAGGGAAATGCATAATTATACTCTGAAAGTTACATGATGTGTAACTAAAGAGAGGCAATTCATTTTTTCATTTGTTTTTCTCAATAACAAAAACTTTGATGTTTTAAATTCGTAGAGCTAAATACTCTAATCATATTCATTCCAAGTAAAATCCAGGTCTTTTACGATGGTTTGAGACCTTAGGTATGCAACCATAGATAAGCTTCAAGACCTTTCTTCAAAACATGCTATAGCATATAATACTATATCATAAGTGAGATGTTATATCATTTAACAACCACTCAAATATTTACTTACTTTTTAAGGTGCTATTTTTCTCATAAAGTATCTATAACAGTGGTTCTCAGTGTTATCCAAGAATTTCTGGGTGTCCTCAAGAGCATTTCAGGGGGTCTGCAAACTGAACTATTTTCATTGTAATATCAAAACTTTATATTTTTCTTATTCTCATATCTCATGAATGTACAGTCAAATTTTTTAAAGGTTACAGGATGCACAATAATATTGTAAAATAAAAGTGTCTGTGTTTGGAATTTCCACATAAGTCAGTAGTGAGAAATAAAGAGAAATAACTAGAAGTGTGTATTTTAAAAAATGTCCAATTTCCTACCCAATATTCTCATGGAAAAGATAAACACACATAAAAGTGTATATTATTATTTCAGCTGACCCTTTCCTTTAGGCATACTATTGAGGATATAAGGAAGGAAAACTCAGGATATACTTAAGGCAGTATCAAAAGCAGCAAGATCAAATCTCTGATACATTTTTTTAAGTTGTGAAACTAAGGGGTTTCTCAACTTCTCAGATATTCCCTCTAGTGTGTGTGTGTGTGTGTGTGTGTGTGTGTGCTCAGTGGTGTCCGACTCTTTGCAGCCACATGGACTGTAGCCTTCCAGGCTCCTCTGTCCATGGGATCAGGCAAGAATACTGGAGTGGGTTGCCATTTCCTTCTCGAGGGGATCTTCCTGACCCAGGGATTGAACCTGCATCCCCTGCATCTCCTGCACTGGCGGGCATATTCTTTACCACTGAGCCACTGGGGAAGCCTCAGTTTAAGAATCTTTAAATATAGAATTAGTGGATATAATTTCTATTTCTCTTTACAAAGACTTTTTAAAAATGAGAACAGCATACACCCTACATCCATTCAGTGTCATTGAATCTAATGTCTCAAAGATTTCTTAGGGCAATTACAATCTCTACCTAAAGGCAATAATTTTCAGAGAAGTAGTCGAAAGGTTTACTGTACTGAGGCACTGAATGCTAATCCTGAAATGTGTTAAGTGTGACTAAAGTAACGTGACTGGTAAAAAAAGATTAACAAGAATGTGTTTATCCAAAAAGAATGCCTTGGCACACTATTTTAAACGGTGAACTTGTTTTTCTGAAATAACCATAATCATAGCATGCTAAATCTAATAAATATGGCAGATGTCTAAGCTGAATAACACTGTTTTTGGTTAGGAAAAAAAATAGACTTTACAAGAGAGTACTATTTTCCTTATTTATTAACTATTAGCTTACTGAAACCACAGATTTTATCTTAGTCAAGTCTGCTTCCCAAAATACTATATGCTTAAAGAATTTTGAGTGATAGTACAATTTATACTCTAGTTATAAAGATAATTTCAAAGGAGAAAATCCTCAAACATTTTGGGCAATAGCAGTCTTCCTGCAGTAAGTACACACTCCTAAAAAGACAGCTTAGTATGACAACACTCATTTACTTGCTTCAGTGTATTTGTTGAAAAAACAATATAGCAGTCCTATTACTTTATAATCATACTTCATATTTTACATAAATTATAAAATTATTTTACTGAACAAGGCTTATTATGGGAAATTAAATCAAAGATGTCTAAATGATTCCAGAAATGCAGATGCAAATTACAGTTTCTCAGAGGGAAGTCGGAACCACCACAGATATTTTGAGTTCCAAGAAAATACAAGGATGAACACTGAAGAACTCTACGTAACCATTTATTGGTAGTGAATTGAGCCCATTTGGATGATGTGATTTTGAAGAATCTTCTGGGCATGAAGCATCAATGCAAAGATCCTGCTGCATTTTTATTTCACAAATACTAGGGAGGAACTTTGACACAGCAACACTGTCCTTTTACTAAGTTTGAAGAAGTGACCTTGAGGACCCCTTGGTTCTGAAAAAGTAACAATCAGTAGAAATAAAGCTCTGAAAGTTGACAAGATATAGTCTGCAGAGAGCAGATGATTTAGATTTGAATGAATCTTTCAGGTTTCTATGAGAGAAATTATTTCTTGGAGTATCCTGGTGCAAGGCTTCAGAACCAACCACCCCAAAATATTTCGGTTTGGGATGTGAATGTTTTTGAGCCAAAGGCAATCAAGACCTTTCCAGTTCAAGAGAACCTTCTGCCTCTCACCTGAGTGAGTGAGTGAAAGTCACTCAGTTGTGTCCAATTCTGCGACCCCATGGACTATACAGTCCATAGAATTCTCCAGGCCAGAATACTGGAGTGGGTTACCCTTCCCTTCTCCAGTGGATCTTCCCAACCCAGGGATCGAACTCAGGTCTCCCACATTGCGGGTGGATTTTTTTATCAGATGAGCCCCCAGGGAAGCCCTCTAGCTACCCAAAAGAATTTATATCAGGGGGAGAGTCCTTTCTTTGAAGGAGATTTGTTAGCAGAGATAAACTTTATCTACATGGCCCATATGTATGGTAGAGCAAACATCTAGTTGCCCAGCATCTACTCTTCTTAACCTTGTGAATTACTGTTCTTCCCTTTGAAGTTCCAGACTGTCTTTAGCTCAAGGAGGCATATATACCTCATTTTACCTTTCTGTCTTTGACCCTCTCATATATGTGGGATTCCCATGCATATGAAATTAAATTTGTTATTCCCCAGTTAATCTGTCTCATGTTGATTTGATTATTAGACCAGCTAAAAGAAGCTTTGAAGGGTAAGAAAAATTCTTTCTCCCTAACACTGGAAAAATGGGATATGGAATACAGTTTAGAACCTAAACGAATTACCAGAAAATAGAACATCTGACAAAGGCTTTTATTCACAAATAGCTTTTATTAGAACTGGAAAAATGTTTTGGATAAGGAGATTTTTGTAATTGGGATAATGCCAGCAAGACTGATACTTTCCATGGAGTATGTTAAAAGCTCATATAGTATAAGAACATTATGAGGGGTATCTGTAGAAGGCACAGTTATTGTTGTTGTTTAGTTGCTAAGTCATATCTGACTCTTTTGCCACCCCATAGTCTTTAGCCCACCAGGGCTAAATCTCTGTCTGTGAGATTTCCCAGGCAAGAACACTAGAGTGGATTGCCATTTCCTTCTCCAGGGGGCCTTCCTGGCCCAGGGATTGAACCCACATCTCTTGCACTGGCAGGTGGATTCTTTACCACTAAGATGTCAGGGAAGCCCAGAATGCAGAGTAGCAGCGAGTAAAATAAAAACCATTTTCCTCTGGATAGCAAATATATTGTCTGCCGCATATGTTGTCCCCTGTAATAATAATTTAGTCATAAAAATGCTTTGCTGCAGCATGTTGGCTAATTAATTTTTCTGGTCAAAGAAGGAGCACTAAAAGACACTATTAAGATACTTACACCCCCAAAATGTGTAATTTTTTCACATTGTCAGAGCTGTGTAGAAGTCACTGTTCTAAACTCAAATCAACTAGCTGCAAGATATAAAATTTTCTTACATTTCTCTTGCTCTTAATCTAATGAAGTAAGAACAGCAATATTTTTATGCAGAACACAGTTTTTAAAAACACAGATTCATGAACAAAGGTAATCTACTACAGAGCATAACTGAACATGGGAAATACAAACAAGGGTGAAAGCTATTAGGAGAGTTCTAACTTCTAAATCAACACATCTAAGGGACATATCTGGGGCTCTCAGCTTCTTTCTGTGGTTCTATCACTGTAGTTTTACTTGTAGATGAAATTCAATCTTGCATATTGAAAACTCTTTCTTAGAGTGACATATAATTGCCATATGACATTCTTAGAGGTTAATAGCTATTGAGATTCATGATGCCTGAAAAGAATGAAAATTTTTTGTTTGTTTGTTTAATCAGGGATAAACTTCTAGAATTAAGAAGAAAACAGCAGAAGTTGACTGTCTTTTTTTAAAAAACCTCTCATTCTCATGGCTAATGAAGATTTTGGTACAGTAATGCCTAACTGCTTTTCATGTAGCTTGTTGTCACTTTTTATTTTCATATATAAAGGCAACCACGATGAAAAGATGAGTAAATAAGATTTAGATGCATGAGAATCTTGCTGCCTTTTTGCGGAAAATCATTAAACCAACATATGAAATTTCAGAATTAATGTCATTACTCACTTAATGGACAGTGACCATCTATTTTCCCAGAATAAGTAACAATATTTTATTTTTAAAGGATAAATCTCATGTGAGGGAAGATACAGTTGACAAAGGGATTGCCCTGTGGCTCAGTGATAAAGAATTTGCCAGCAATGCAGGAGATGCTGCAGACGTGGGTTCCATCCCTGGGTCGGGAAGATCCCCTGGAGCAGGGCATGGCAACCCACTTCAGGATTCTTCCCTGGAGGGTCCCAGGAACAGAGGAGCCTGGCTGACTACAGTCCATGGGTTTGCAGAGAGTCTAATACTACTGAAATGATATACTACTGAGCATGCATGCACACACACATAGCTGACAAAGCATTTTGGGATGTGACTTCTATTTATTTGTTAGTCGACATAATGCAAGTTGTTAAATATAAAAGAATAAAAAAAGAAAACAAGTTACTCACTCTTGTTGTGTAAGCAGCTTCTGGGTCATCTTCTAGAACCCGTGAAAGTCCAAAATCAGAAACCTTACACACCAAATTACTGTTGATCAAGATGTTGCGAGCAGCAAGGTCTCGGTGAACATAGCCCATGTCTGAGAGATACTTCATGCCAGATGCTATGCCTCGAAGCATCCCTACCAGCTGGATAACCGTAAATTGGGCATCATGTTTCTGAGAAATAGTTCAAATGTACAGTTAAGACTTGTTGCTATTTCCTAAGACATATTTTGATTACATTTTCATATACTGAATTATAGAGCCTATACATTCTGGTTTTAAGTACACAAACCTAACAAGATATACAAGAGTAAAGCAAAACAGTATAGTAGCTACAATACTTTGTAGCAAGAAATTGCCTAATATTTTTTAACTTCAGGTTCAAAACCAGAACTTTGCTGGTCTTTTGAGGAGACAAACTCCTTCTCAGAAACTTAAAGGCCAAGAATAATGAAATAAAATGGATCCTCTGGCTGTTTCTCGTGTTTATTGGCTTGATTGAATGTTTATTCTTCCTTTTTGTTTTCATGTGTTTTGTTAATTACTTCAAATAAGGTAACTTTAAATCTTTCATTATAAAAAATAGTTGAAAATTAGTCAAAAATATTTACTGAGTATGTTTTTCTACCCAACCTCAAGTTTTAGGTCATAAAATTGAAAGCTTTCTACCCAACCTCAAGTTTTAGGTCATAAAATTGAAAGCAAGAGGAGATAAATTCAGAGTACTAGATTTAGAAAAGTTTCCAGTCTGTCTGGATTAAAATAGAAATATACAGTTTATACAATAGATAGATGATAGCTAGATAGATGTATGCATATATACATAGATATATAAAAATTTAATGTCTAGTAATATTTAAGCAAAAAATGATTTAAAAGGAATATTTATTATACTTTAAAAGAATACTTATTAAATATTTTAATTACCTGAGTTGTAAAATGTTTGTTTTTGAAATATGTCTGTGAAAATAATTGCTACTAAAATCTTTTTTTGCCTCACAAGTATTAAAATAAAGAATATAATTTCTCACTCATACAAAAATTAGAATTTTCTCCATGATTTGAATTATAGTGTATGTTATATCTTCCTACCTATCTATCTATTTATCCTTATCTACATAGTGCTGAAAGAACCCTGAGAATAGGGTCTATGTCTTGATTTTTTATTTTTTTTCATCCTTGTAGTGACTGATGATTGACATTGTCTTGTATTCCACATAAATTCTGAATTTCTTTGAATATAATATGTGTTGAAATTATTAAAACAATTTTTATAAATATAAACAGCTGAAATTTATATGTAAATATGTTATCATGTACATATGTATGTATATATAAAGTTAAGGAATGATTCTCTGGATTGAGAATCCTTAGGCATTATATCACATGCTTAACTTCTGAGAGGACAGTACTATGTAAGAGAGAGAAGGTCTTTTGTCTTAGAGTCGATGGAGGTTGCTTTAAATAAAGAAACGAGTGTTTCTGTCTTATACCAATTTTATTTATGTCTCACTTTAGAACCTTTACATTTTTGTTTTAACTAATGTGAATCTTGTCTGAATAAAAAAAAACACTGAAGAAAATTACACAAACATTTAAAAAATATAAACCATCAACATTTGGATGCTACCAGATAAAGATGTAATTTTACAATCTTCCTTTTACTATTTAGTCCCAACAAAGTCAGTTTTCTTACAACTTTGATTATCTAACAGGCATCATAATAGAGGTTGCCACTATCATCTTCAGCAATTTATTCCATATTTATATATGTTTGTAGATAGATAAAGATAAGGTGGAGTTATGTAAATGTATATAAAATATCTACTTACACGTAAGAAACTGTCCAAGGAACCATTCTCCATGTATTCTGTGACAATCATAACAGGTTTACCTAGGTTTAGATAAATAATAAATGCATAATCATCAGTAGAGTTCAACAAATATCATGCAATGAACACACATAATACATTTTGATATACCTGATTAATTAAAAAACATAAATTTTTCTCTGTCCTCCAAAATTTGCAAAGTTGCAATTAAAAAGAAAACTAGTTTTCAGTAGAAAATGAAACAAAAAAATGGAGAAAGATTTATTTCCAGAAAAAGGGCCTATAACCTATATGATATATAAATTAGCTTATTTGACATGGTTTTCCTCAAATCAAATGATGACACTTTCTTTACACTAATTGCATTTTATTTTAGCTGATATACAAAATCAAGTATTTCTGTCTTTAAGCCCAAGTAGAACCAAAAATTCCACAATTATTTACACTTTATACAGATATGTACAGAGCTATATACTAGGTGTTTTCTCTTGGGCTGGTTATTCAGAAGCAAGTAAATCAAAGTCCCTACATTCATGGATCTTACATGTAAATTGGCAAAACAAGACTAATAATTATAATCATTTTAATCCATATTCAATTAACACATTAACAGTTATAAAATCCACACTACCTTTAAAAGAAAAATAAAATTAAAATTGCTGTTGGTAGTACCTTATAATAACCATTTTAGAAATATGGGTCTTAAACACCATTAAACATTTTAACAAGCATTTAAATATCTTTATACATACTTCATTTGTATAAAGTGCTAGTTTCACTATTTTATATATACTGACACTAATTATCATCATTCTCACTTTTTACATGAAAAAAACCTGAAATATATAGAAGGTAATTAATTTAATGTCTCATAGCTAATAAGTTATAAAACCAGACGTTGCAACTTGAATATATTAATTATGCTGTTACTGTTGGAAATGTACACTGAGGGAAACATTGAATATATGAAAAAGGACTAGACAAATGCACAGAAGTGCTAAGTATGCTGATACTTAGATCTACAAATAGAATACATCTGCAACTATAGGTAATAATGAGGCAATTGCTGCGTGTCAGTTTTACGGATCATTCTGAATTGAAAGAATGACTGAAGACTATAGCACTTGGAAAAAATTATTACAGTAAAACGTAACTCCAGTTTCGAAACCTACCCGTATTACCACAGCATAATTCACTTCCTTTATTGTTGCTTTCTCTATATACTGCTTTAAATATAAATCTGTCATGTTACAAAAAGAAAAAAAACCTCTCTTATTTTCCAAGTCCAGAAGACCTGAGTTAAGTTTTGACTAAGCATGAGAGACCCTGAACACAGAATAGATTTTTAACAAACATTCATGTACACATAATTGTAGAGCATGCGTAATTTTTTTCATGTGTTTCTTCTTCATCATGGTTTGTTTGCCATATTGATGCCAGAAAATAGCTATCTTTCCTTGCTTTTCCTTTCATTAGTGAAATTCTTAATTCATACTGGTTGTGAAGTATGGCTTAGTATCAGGAAAATTATACTTACTACATTTAGTATGTGAATATATCCCAAGCTGTATGTCTTATTTATTTAGAGGTGAGGAAATTATTTAAATTCTGTAAAATTTGTTAGATTTTCATATATATACAAATCAACTGACACAGTGATTTGTTGTCAATTAAGACTGATTTGGTCATGTATTTTGGGTAACATATCAGACATTATACATCTCTTGGTGTACCATTGATATAAAGTTTTTTAAGCTAAATATTAATAAAATTTTCCACACTTTCAAAACCAAGAAACAATCTGATAATGCCTGAAAAGTTATTTTAGTCAAAACTGTGAGCCTCCAGTCTTGCTTCTTCAAAATTTTAACTAAACTTTGATTTAACAATATTTAGGAAGAAAGAGAAAATTCAACAGTTTCTTGGAAACTTCTCTCTCTCCTGAGCTGGTAAATCAAATATCTAAGGACTGATTCCAGAGAACTAACCTGAAGTGAAATAAATGAACAATCAAATGAATGAAACCCTGCACATGCATGTTTTCCCTACTTCACGGTAAGTTTCTATGTTTCTTCCTTAACAAATTCTTAGATGAATAACATGCTCATGAAACTCAATGCAGCTCTTGAACATAGTCACAGACAAATTGCTTCTTACAGTAAACTCTCAATTACAGTGGCCAGTTACTATATTTGTGTATTCTCCAGACCTTTGCTTATCACTCTTTTCCTTCTGGCTGCCAGCCCTATGACCATTTCATTTCTTGTTGGCATGTCTGGTAAAATGTTTGGCAAGGGAAATAAAAGTAGCTGAAAAATCAAACCAGTCAATTAAGCCAAAGCCCCATGACCATTCAGAAATCAGATCAGGCTGCATTTAGCTCTGTAATTTAGGTATTTGTAAACACATCAGTTAAGTTGGGCAAGTCTGAAAATGTGCTTTGCATTAAGTTCAAAGATTCAGCAAACCCAAATGTACAGACAAAAAGTAAACAGAATCACAAATATTCTACCTTGGAAAGCAGTATCCTCACTTACTTTTCTGTGATTTTGATTATGATAAACAGAGTAAAAGGAAAAGAAACTGCAATAATGGTAAGAACTAGTTCTAACATGTGTTAAAAGTAGTTGAATATTATTTATAAAATACCAGCTCATCTGCACATTATTCAATGTATTTCTATCAAAGTTTCCACATTCTTTCATGTGTATTTTGATTTAGAAATGACATTACCAGCTTCTTCAAAAGCTGCTGTCATTAACTTCCCTCAGAGATCCGTAATAACCTCTGAATACACATTAAAAAATGAATGAAATTATTGTTGTTTGGCTGAAATGAAACTCCATCAAGAATCAGCAAAATGAAACGTGCAGTGGAATTTTGCTTTTGTTCTTCAATTGACATGAGTATAGGTAAAATCATGATCTTTCATAATTAAAGGGTTAAGGGAAGCACAATGAGTTCATTTCCCCAGTGGCTCAGAGATATTGCTAATAATTTTGTTTGCTGACAAAAGAAATGTAATTCAAAATGTCTAAGAATTTCAAGTTCAGCACTATCTATTTCACCACCTTCTTAATGAAATATTCTACAAAAAGGCAGCAGGATAATGTGATAAATATATAGCCAGACATAGACTTTTAATTGTAGTTATCAAATAAATGTGGTTTTAGACTAAAATAGTTTCAATCAAACATAAAAAGCATGTATAAATGATTTACATATTACAAATTATTGAAATTTAATTCATTTCCATACAAAATGCAATTAATTACTATTAAAAGTAATTGTGTCTTACAAACTCCGTCTTGCTTTCAAGACTTATACACACTCTAACACATACATGTGATTCATAATATCAAAGTCTGTGACCTTAGCAGTCAGTATTCAGTATTCATGTAATTAGAATCAGAGTGGAAGCAAAAGAGCATAAACAGGAGAAAGAAAATTGAAGAAAATTGACAAACTATGCCTCAGCATTCTTAGAAAGGATGATTTGAACCACCTTTGATTAGAAAGAAAATGTTTTGGTTATAGATTTCCATATACTATAACTAACCAACTGATAGAAATATTGTAATGAACTGAATTAGAATACTTTTCTACAGGTTTACCATTAAATCATATAAACACACATGACAATCTTTTCCAAATTCCATTTTAATCAAGATATTATTTACGTTAAGAATGATCCCTATTACACCCAACGGTCTGAGTTAACCATTGCAGGGACCAACTCTATTTTGACTTATAGTCCTAAGTAAGAGTTCCAGATAGAACTGATCATACCAGATCTATTATTTCAGCTAAGGATAGTCTCTCTCTTCAAAATCAGGCTAACGAGTACTTTCTCCAACTCTTCCTTAACCAGTTCTACTCTTCACACATCAAAAACTTTATATTCAGCTGATTAAAAATTTTAATGTATTTATGCTTAATGTGAAATGAAATTTAATACTTTTAAGAACAAGACCAATATTTCTACTCTTCCTTATTCCATTCAGAGCTGATTTGTCTAAGCAGAATAATGATTAATGAAAATAATAACTGGAATATTCTCAGTTTCATTTTATAAATATAGCTTAGTTTTTTTTCCCCTTTTTCAAACTTTCTACATTTTACTTATTTTCTTGTCTAATTTCAAAAATTAAGACATTAGATCAAATGATAAACTGAAATGGCGATAGAGGTCTTGTTTCTACTTTGAAAGAAATGTTTTCATGGTTTCATGGTGTTTGTAGGCTTGTTTTCTTTGTTTTGGAGGGGTTTATATACATTTATCAGGCATGAATATTTCTATGCATAATATGTTAAGAAAAAATTTTAAATTAAAATGCTTATTTTTACATCTATGGAGACTGGTTTTTTCTATTAATGTTGCATTCTTCAAATAAACTAACCTTGAGCATGATAAGGTATCTTTATTTAGTACATTGCTAGTTATGGTTTCATAATTATTCCAGTGTTATTAAAGTTTGGTTCATGTGTTATACTAATCTCTTATTTTCTTTTCTGATAATATTCCTGTATGGCTTGATATCAAGATATCACTAGCTTTATGTGTACGTTTTTTTTTTCCCTTTCTGCAAGAATTTGTGTAAGACTAGAATTACTCAGTTGTGAAACAAGTGTACAGTTATATTTCCTCTTCCTTTAGGAGAGATATTGAAGATTTAAACTAGCACTCTGTAAGAGGCAATATGAGCACATTCAACTCATGCTCTAACAAATTTTGTAAACTAAATATAATCTTTCAAAAACATCAAAGCCTATCCTATCTAAATGATTGGGGGAAATACACAGCAACATATTATTTTATAATTGTGGCCAATTCAATAGAGAGACATGAGTAGACACTGTTGAGCATATAAGGAAATTTTTTAGACATGTAAAAATAAGATTCCCTGCGTTACTTATTTTTCTTTGAATATATTGATTAGAGATTTTCCTAGCTTGGTTGATATGGCCACTTAGAGATGTTTTCAAATTATAGTCACAAAGGCATAACTTGCTTCATCAGTTCCTAAAATTTATGGTAACAAATTGCTTTTGCAAATTATTAATAAAAAATATATAAACTATACATAGTCTATTAAAACTATGGCATGGAGAGCAGTGTCCTTGAGACAAGTGCCAAAGAAGTTTTAGCAAGAGGCAAACAAGAAATAGAAATAATATGGCATAGTCACTAAAGAATGACAACTAATTCCAGTAATATTTCTTTAACATATGTACAGAAAATACAAGCAAATGATTGAGCTTTTGGTGTCCAATGGAAACCCAGACCAATATAGAATTCTTTTCAATATGAGAAATCCTCTTAATCTTTTGCCTAAGACTTTCCTCAATAATACAAGGTTACAGCCTGACCTGCCTCTTGAGAAACCTATATGCAGGTCAGAAAGCAACAGTTAGGACTGGACATGGAACAACAGACTGGTTCCAAATAGGAAAAGGAGTATGTCAAGGCTGTATTTTGTCATCCTGCTTATTTAACTTATATGCAGAGTACACCATGAGAAACACTGGGCTGGAAGAAGCACAAGCTGGAATCAAGATTGCCAGGAGAAATATCAATAACCTCAGATATGCAGATGACACCACCCTTATGGCAGAAGGTCAAGAGGAACTAAAAAGCCTCTTAATGAAAGTAAAAGAGGAGAGTGGAAAAGCTGGCTTAAAGCTCAACATTCAGAAAACAGAGATCATGGCATCTGGCCCCATCACTTCATGGGAAATAGATGGGGTAACAGTGGAAACAGTGTCAGACTTTATTTTTGGGGGCTCCAAAATCACTGCAGATGGTGACTGTAGCCATGAAATTAAAAGACGCTTACTCCTTGGAAGGAAAGTTATGACCAACCTAGATAGCATATTCAAAAGCAGAGACATTAAGGTCTGTCTAGTCAAGGCTATGGTTTTTCCAGTAGTCATGTATGGATGTGAGAGCTTGACTGTGAAGAAAGCTGAGCACCAAAGAAATGATGCTTTTGAACTGTGATGTTGGAGAAGACTCTTGAGAGTTCCTTGGATTGCAAGGAGATCCAACCAGTCCATTCTAAAGGAGATCAGCCCTGGGATTTCTTTGGAAGTAATGATGCTAAAGCTGAAACTCCAGTACTTTGGCCACCTGATGCGAAGAGTTGACTCATTGGAAAGACTCTGATGCTGGGAGGGATTGGGGGCAGGAGGAGAAGGGGACGAAGAGGATGAGATGGCAGGATGGCATCACTGACTCAATGGACTTGAGTCTGAGTGAACTCCAGGAGTTGGTGATGGACAGGGAGGCCTGGCGTGCTGCAATTCATGGGGTCGCAAAGACTCGGACACGACTAAGTGACTGAACTGAACTGAACAGCTAAGTTGCATTATTACTTTTTAAATTTTAGAAAATAATCCATCCCCAAATAACAACATAAAACACATGTCATCCAACATGCTGCTGCTGCTGCTAAGTCACTTCAGTCGTGTCTAACTCTATATAACCCCATAGAGAGCAGCCCACCAGGTTCCCCCGTCCCTGGGATTCTCTAGGTAAGAACACTGGAGTGGGTTGCCATTTCCTTCTCCAATTCATCCAACATAATTCCTTCTATTTCACTGTGTGAAAAGTGGCCAATGGAAAGTCTTCTTGGATGCAGTCTGAACATCTTTTGAATAATGGTGTGATGGCAGAAATATCAAACGTTTGCTAAAAACAACTTCCATCATTTTGAACGTTGACTGAAATTGATAACACATGTTAGTACAAAGTTCTAAGCAGGACTGTGCCCCCAGCTTTCTGCTACTTTAAAGATCAGAAACTCTCTCACCTTCTCTTGTTTAAGATCATCAGGCTCAAAACCACACCATTAAAATTGTTTATAGCTCAATTCAAATAAATGAAAATAAAATGATTAAATAAAGGGCTTTCTCTAACTTGAAAATGATACATTAGAGTAGATTCAAAGCACATAACTAATAGTCATAATAAAAATTATCTTTGAGCAAAGAAAGGAATTGCTCTCAATAATTTTCTTCTACACTCCCAGATGAACTAGTAAAATCTTTTCAACTCAACCAGACGTAATCATTTAGATTTGCATAGCTGTATTCCACTTAACAATATATTCCTATGAAATCTCATTTGATCTTAAAAGGACCTGCAAATAGTAAAGCAGGACTGCTAATTCTGTGTTACAAGTGAACAGAGGGAGTCTGTTGGAGTGTTTTGATTTGTCAGAAATCTCACAGATCAGGAGAGCTGAATCAGAGCTTGATCTCTGACTCCCTGATTCTTAATCCAGATACCAATATGCTTTCTTTTCTTCTCAAAATACAATTTGTCCACTAAATTATAAACAGGGGCTTCCCTGGTGGTTCAGAGGTTAAAGGGTCTGCCTCCAATGCGGGAGACCTGGGTAAACTCTGTATTTCTAGTTGTATGTATGTTTCTGAGCTTTGCAAATAGGTTGTTTTAGCAATTGTATATTCTTGGAAAACAAAGAAAATGATAGGAGTGGATTAAATAATTTCTTTCAGTGACAAAACTGCCTTGTTATTTCTATTTCCCCTCAGTTGTAATAGGGCACCAGACTTAGAGCTTTTAAATATGTCACTAAAGGAGTTCAAAATCTAATTTTAGGTTTGCAACTCTCTTATGTTTGCACTATATGAGATGATTGGGATTTATATAGTTAGATTTGGCAGTCTCTTGCATGCATATTTGACCAAGGAGATATATCGAATTTAGAAATTTCACTCTAAGAATAAGGCAGTTGTCATTCATATTAGAATATTACAGACTCCTACTTGAATAAAATGTTTAATGTATAATACCTGCAATTTTTTAAGGTCAATTTTTAAATGCATTTTTTCTTTCTGCAAGAAAATGGTTTGTTTGCCAGATGACCATAATTCATATTTGATTATTACATTTTTATATAAGAAAATCTTCCACAATAATTATGGTTTAATTTTGCTTATCATTCAGTAAATAAACTTGTAGACAACAGCTAGCAAAACAAAACAGTATAATAATAACTTATTATACTGGAATGGTACCCCACTCCAGTACTCTTGCTTGGAAAATCCCATGGATGGAGGAGCCTGGTAGGCTACAGTCCATGGGGTCACGAAGAGTCAGATACGACTGACTGATTTCCCTTTCACTTTTCACTTTCAGGCATTGGAGAAGGAAATGGCAACCCACTCTCCACTGTTCTTGCCTGGAGAATCCCAGGGACGGCAGGGGAACCTGGTGGGCTGCTGTCTATGGGGTAGCACAGAGTCGGACATGACTGAAGCGACTTAGCAGCAGTAGGCAGCACACTGGAAACAAAAAAACTGAGAATTTTGAAAATTGAGAGTGAAAAGAAAAATGGCTATATAAGTATGTAGTTTAATTCCAGTGAGTTTCTTCTCACAATGGTCTCAAAATCTGAAGGACAACCACTTGGTGAGAATGATACAGGAGATTTAAAAGGTTAATCAACTATTAAAACCCCAGTGAGACATGATTATGTAATTCTAATATTAAGTAGGGTATTCTGTAGATATGGTCTTGCCCTGAAGAAAAGAATACTTAATAGAGTTTTCCAATCCTTAGTACTACTAACAGTATTTTCATTACTAATTTTTAAAAATTAAAAGAGATGTTTTCATCAGAAAATGTTTTAGTGTTACAACTAAAGTAGCCTTGTTTTTATGAGTACAGAAGAAAAAATATGCTTCTAATAAGACAATATGGGCTTATAGTTTATGACTAAGTTCTACATTGTTAAGTTCTTAACCCTGCTTACTATATTAAAAAACTCTAAAGGAAATCAAGGTATATTTCAGTTATACCATGCTCTTGTGAATAAGGAATTGCATTTTTAGTCACACTAAAATGAGACTAGGTATTAGTGCCATTTGAAAAGTGTTCCATGTAATGTTAAAGAAAAATATCATCATGAAAATTGTCATTTGTAATGTCTGTTGGTAACCGTAGAATATGTAAATATGGTGCCAATGAATAACCCCCTAAAGGATGCCAAATTCTCTGCCATATGCTGTCTTTCACTTTAAGAAGTTTGTTGCCAATTTAATTCATTCTTCATTTTGTGCTCCAAAATCTGGAGAAAAAAAATAAATTCCAGATCATTCTCAAGAGATTTTCATTGGGATTGGAGCCAAAAATCACATATCTGCATCAAGGGATCCCTTTTGAGCCTGGCTGGAGAAGCTATCATGGAAATAAGTTCAGGTCTCCATCACAAGCTGTGAGCCAGAGCAGTCAAGAATCCATCTGGGACTGTAGATCAGAATTATTTGAAATCCACAGAGAACAGAGAAAAGGGCTTGGGTCTAATGTGATCCCAATCTTTACAGCTCAGAAGCATTCCCCAAACTCTCATAATTTTTCCAAAGCCAGGGGGGTAAAGATTTGGAAGCTTAAATGAAACTGGTGAACAATAATAGAAAAGGCAGCTATCTGGGAGTTCCCAGCAATTTCGGTCAAAACTGAGTCATTAGTTTTCCCTGCTACTCCACATAACACAAAGTTCCACACAATTCACTTAACTATTTTTTTAACCCACATGTCTTAATATAGTCCAAGGTTTAGCTCCTAAACTTTTTAAAGCCTTTTAAGATCTAGAATAGCACTGTCAATATAATACTAGTTAAATATATTTGATCTCTTGTCTATGTGTTAATCCTAAACTGTTTTGTTTTTATTGTCAAGACTAACAGAGACTAATGAAAATAAGACCCCAAATCTTAAATTATTAGCTTTGGGTTTAAATGACCTCTGGTCAACATACACATAATCAATTTTATGACTTCACTTACTTTTAGTAACAACTCCTTCCAGTCGAATGATATTGGGATGGTCAAATTGTCCCATAATGCTTGCTTCGCCTAAGAAGTCTCTCCTTTGCTTTTCTGTGTAGCCCACTTTTAGGGTCTTGATGGCCACTGAAATCTCCTTTTTGGAAGGAAGTTTTAAACGGCCGCTGCACACCTCTCCAAATTCACCTATTAGAATGCAGAAGAAAACAACAAGAAAAGGCAAGGAATGATATTACAAAAATCATTAGTAGAGAGCAACTGTTTTCTCTCAACAATTCAATTCAAAATATTTACACCCTTGACCTGCAAGATGTACACTCATAGACTTCCAAATTATTTTGGAAGATGGTAATCTGAGACTCCCTAAAAACCCTAGTCCATCCACACCCTGGTGATAAATGGACCTTGTGATAAGCTTCGTGTCTTCTGAAGTACTACATTGTGAATAATGAAATATGAAAGGATAAGAAGGAAGTTGGAAACTGTGTCTATTAGACTTTCACTCCTTATTCTCATAGCCTCAAAATAATCAACAGAGCAGCACCAATATAATGAGTTGAGCACTTGATTAAATTTGAGATGTTTCTCACCATTTTGTTTTCACCCAGAGGACCAATTTAACTACATATTTCTGCTTTCTGAAAGAAGGAGCAACAGAGGGTAATATGGTTGGATGGCACCACCAACTCTACGGACATGAGTTTGAGAAAACTCTGGAAGATTGTGAAGGACAAGGAAGCTCGCATGCTGCATTCTGTGCTGTTGCAAAGAGTCAGACATGTGTTAGCGACTGAACAGCAACAATACGGCTGCCACAGTGACGGCCACTAAATAGTGTCAGATATGGAATGTGTCTGGTTCGTAAAAGAAATCCTAATGTTGTGTAACTAGATGGGTTTTGTACAACATTAAAAGTGATTTTTAATAGCAAATGAGATATTTTTCTGAAAAGGAAAATTACATGATCAATTTTTAGGCCTTTTGTGAAATGGAAAAACATTTTTGGTCCAACCCTCTTGCTGTGAGTTTTTACACAAGCTCAAGGTGTCAAGAAGTGAGATGCTTCTTCTCTATTTTTCATCCAAGTAAATGCTTCTCTCCACAAAGCAGTAGGCTATCCTATTGATTTACCAACCACATCCCTAAAAATGACTTCCCCAGATTTGAATCTTGCTCAGGAATCCAGTCTTGCCAACTGTTTTCAAAACAATGGACTTAGGCTGTAACTTGTTAAAGTCAGTTAATGTCCAAAAGCAGTTATTCATACATTTATTTAATAAATACTCATCAGTTGGCAACAGTGTGACAGAAACTATGAAAAACACATAGCTATAGTGCTAATAAAGGCAGATCTAATTTCTTTCCCTCAAGAAAGCATACAGAAGATAGCAATATCTGCAGTTTAGGTGTTTTTAGGATGATAGGGAGAGTTGGGGCAGAACTTGATAACATTCAATGATCTTTTTTAAATCAAAGGAAAAATATGCTGTTATAGATGCGTGAACATTAGGAGAAGTCAGGAAGAGTTTCTTTATTTATGCAGGGTTATCAGAACATTGCTAACTCCCATGCACTTTGTATAAACATCAATTGTGGATAAACAATAAGGGGACATTCATAATGAATTTTCACACTCTGAAATAAAGTTCTGCCATTATCATGTATCAACATGGTGTCATGGATCGTGTTTTAAATTTGGATATCATGATTATTTATTTTAAATGACAAGACACTTACTTCATAGGACAGATAGTACAGAACTGTAACATAGACTATGCATTCTGAAGCCAGATTGTCTAGGGTCTAATTTTGCATCTGTCACTTACTATCTGCGTGATTTTGAGTGACTGTGATTCTATGCCTTTGTCTCTTTATCTGTAACATAGGGACACCAATTATTTTCTACTTCATAAAATTTTGGTACAATTAAACGAATTAAAATATGAAAAGCACTTAGGAGGGAGCCAGAAACATAAGTGCCATCTGAGTGTTGTTTACTATTTCTTCTTTGAGTACAAACATAGTATAAGAAAGATGAATTATCTCTCTCTTAAGAGCTAACTCAAAGTGAAGAATAAATATAAAAGTTCTTTTTCAAATGTCAAATTCTGTTCATTTAAGAAGAGATGGTTGTGATGATGATGGTGATAACATGTTTAATGTCCTATTGGACAAGTATTTGTAAAGAAAAGTATATTCTGAAAGTACCTCACTAGGGAAGTCAGAGGGGAAGACTTTGAATTTCAAGAAGCCCAATTAGTGTTTTTTCCCTTGTTAATGGGAGAGCTGGACATGTGGACACTTTCTGGATTTCAAAATCCAGAAAGTGGTGTTTCAGTAGTGCTAGTATTTTAAAAAAATCATAAAATTTAGAAATGTGCTTATTTCACCTGATGAATACCAGAAGCTGTGACAAATACAGTAAACACATGTGTGTGTGTGTTAGTCACTCAGTCATGCCCGGCTCTTTGCAACCCTATGGACTGTAGCTCACCAGGCTCTTCTGGACACATGGAATTCTCCAGGCAAGAATATTGGAGTGGATTGGGTTGCCATTTCCTTCTCCAGGGGATCTTCCCAACTCAGAGATTGAACCCAGATCTCCTGCATGGCAGGCAGATTCTTTACATTCTGAGCCACCAGGAAAGCCCACACTAGACATAGAAATGTTAAATTTTAATTCAATTCTCTTTATAAGAACTGTTCTTAAAAGAATAGTGTTGGAAAAATCAAGAAAGACTGGGCAAATGGAATAAATGCCTGATTTTTCCATCTAATCAAGTTTTACAGGATCTTATTCGATTAGATTTGTACCCATAAGGAAAAAAAAAAAAGAGTAGATTATATCATTTCTAAATAAAAACACAGCTACAAGAAGATTATTTGAGAAGATACTCTTGATTTCTTAAAGTAGCAATTAAGTGCATCACTGTGTATTTGCTCTTTAAAATAAAATATATTTTAAGAAAATGGGCAGACTGTATTTTGATTTAAGGTGCACAATGCACAATTGCTCAACATAAAATTTCTTATACTAATTTCATCTAAAACAGGAAAAAATGCACTTGTGTTTAAGCAAAAAGACCCTCTGTATTACCTCAAAATCCATTCTCCTTCCATTGTTTTAATAAAAACATAATAAAAATACATATTGAACAATACTGTTATATAAACTAAACACTATACATGAATTATCTCAGTTAAAAAAAATTCTTAGAAGGCACTATTGTGATCAGTAGTGTCTAGCATAGGAGAAGGCAATGGCACCCCACTCCAGTACTCTTGCCTGGAAAATCCCATGGACACAGGAGCCTGGTGGGCTGCAGTCCATGGGGTCGCGAAGAGTCGGACATGACTGAGCAACTTCACTTTTCACTTTCATGCATTGGAGAAGGAAATGGCGACCCACTCCAGTGTTCTTACCTGGAGAATCACAGGGACGGGGAGCCTGGTGGGCTGCCATCTATGGGGTCGCAGAGAGTCGGACACGACTGAAGCGACTTAGCAGCAGTATCTAGCATAGACTTTGAAGTTGAAAAGTACAAGATTCAAATTTTGGTTTCCCAATTAATGTCTACATGACCCTGGGCCATTCAAATTTTCAGCTTCTGTTTCCTCATCTGGTGAAATGGTAATAATAATACCTATTTAAAAGTCTGATAAAATTAAACCATGTGAATGCCTAACACAGTTTAGGAATTACATATTTCCAACCTGTATAAAACTTTGGATTGAGGGATAAAATTAGGAATTCTAGTCATTATAAATTCCTTACTAAAAAAATTATACTACTTTGAGAAAATTAACTTATGCCTCAGTTTTAATTTTGTAATTTGCAATATGGTTATAATTCTTCTGGCTATTAAATGCGTAAATGAGAGTTTCTATTAAATCTATTTCTTTGTATACAATTCTTGACCTAAAACTAGAATTTGTCCACATAGCCTTCCTGTATATTTAATTGACTATAAAAATCTTTGATTGAATAATATATTCAGCTCTTTAATAGTGGAAGATAGCTGCTAATCCATCTATTATGATTACTAACTTTTGTGAACAGCATTATTTTAAAAATTTAGAAAGGTATAGAAAGTGGTTTAGAGTATAGATGAAAGGAGATTGGTCATAAGTGAAGTTGTTGCAGAAATGGGGATGTGCAGGTTCATTATGGTGGGCTTGCCTAGTGTCTCAGACAATAAAGAGTCTGCCTGCAATGCAGAAGGCCTGGGTTTAATCCCTGAGTAGGAAAGATCCCCTGGAGAAGGGAATGGCAACCCGCTCCAGTAATTTTGCCTGGAGGGTTCCATGGACAGAGGAGCCTGGTGAGCCATAGTCCGTGGGGTCACAAAGAGTCAGAAAAGACTGAATGACTAACACTTTCACTTTCAGGTTCATTATACTATTATACAATTTCATCTAGTTTTGTAGACATTTAAAATATTATGAAACAAAATATTTTAAACATTATAGCTTTCAAAATCTTGGTTTCATATTCTATTTTGGTAATGACAAATCATTTAAAGCTTAATCAAGACAGACTAGAATTCAGAGTGTATATTATAAAGAAATCTTCCAGGAGAAGCATAATATACCTTGAAGATATATATGTATTTGCAAACAAAACAGACAGTTTTATAGCTCTTATGTGGCAAATGAGACTATTGGGTGCAAAATACTGAAAATGGGGTATATCTCTAATTTTTTGCAAATATGCTTGAAGAGAAATCAAAGATCTCTAATCTTTAATGAGCATCAGGGATTATTAAGTGATTCAGTACAGATAGGCTTTCCCTTTATCTTATTGATCAGAGACCATTTTTAATGAGTATGTTTTATCTCATCCTACCGTGTTCTAGGTATCTGGCTTTGTCAATAATACCTGTATGTATATGGGCTTCCTTGGTCGCTCAGATGGTAAAGAATTTGCCTGCAATATGCGAGACCTGTGTTCGATCTCTGGGTCAAGAAGATCCCCAGGAGAAGGGAATGGCAACCCACTCTAGTATTCACACCTGGAGAATTCCATGGACGGGAGATCCTGACGGGCTACAGTCCATGGGGTTGGAAAGAGTCGGACACGGCTGAGTGACTAACACAGGCACACACTGTGTTCTAGATATCTGACTTTGTCAATAACATCTGTGTATATAAGTTTTTGTTAATGCAGGAGGCCCCAAATCTCAAGGTTGCAATATGTCTGGCCTTATGGACATTGGCTGACCACGAGTAGATTTGCCTTCTCTCATCACATTCTCCAGCGGAGGGTGCTTCATATACTATTGCAGCTTCCATGCTGGAGAACAGTGCACTCTTGTGGGGCAGCATTAAAACCAGCATGACAAAAGCCCTCTGCACGATGCAGCAGCTGAAGAAGCAGAACTATACAAATGAAAGAGGGTAATAAATATATATCTGGATTAATTTTAGCTGGATTAACATGGATGTACAGTGAGTGTGTGTGTTCTTAAGTCTTAGATTGTGAAAAAAGAAGTACTTACTCTTGTTTCCTTTTATGAACTGATGGTTTCATACTACCCACACAGGTGAGTTTTAGGAGTGTATAACATTAAAAAAAAATAGAAGAGACATTTACTAAACTATTTGTTTATTTAGATAATATGTGAATCACTCAGATTATCCTGCCTGAATAATAAATACTATTTGAATTCTAAATATTTCTTCAGTGCAGAGAAAAAGAAACAGAGAAAATTATATTTACATGTGTACAAAAAAGCATCCTGATATGGTATGTATAATTCAGAGAATTCCTTTTTTCAGTCTTTCACTCTATTTCCCACATCAACATAACTAGTTTGTTTTTAAAGTAATATTGGAGAATGAGGTGGTGTGTGTAATTATTGTACAGTGTTGTTTATTTTTCTTCTGAGTAGTAGTTTTATTCAAATAGACACTGCATATTCTATGAATGCAATAAATTTATATATAACTGTATAAAACATTGTTATTTCATAAATATCTATAATTTTTGAATATATGAAGCTGCAATTTGGAGGAAATGGCAACCCACTCCAGTGTTCTTGCCTGGAGAATCCCAGGGATGGGGAGCCTGGTGGGCTGCCATCTCTGGGGTCGCACAGAGTCGGACATGACTGAAGCGACTTAACAGCAGCAGCAGCTGCAATTAATAATCACTCCATAGGTGTTAATGAATTTATGATTGAGCAAATAAATAATTAGAACAAAAATATATCTATATAGAAACAAACTTCAACACAAATAATTTACGACTATGTAGTGTTACAGGCAGGTATTAAAATGGAGCACTTCATATTATTTAAACTATTCTGTCAATACAGTTTTGATGGAATTTATATAAAATACATCATTTTTAAATTTTATTTTGTGTTGCCTAATTCCAAAGAAGAGTCAATAATTACTTTTTTCCCTACAAATCAAAATTTTTCACTTAGTAAGCTAATTTAAAGAAAGACACACTTTTATCCCATGCTTCTCATTTAGCCAAATAGACTTTGTGACACATGATCAGCATAGCCGTGGGGAGACTGAGCTGCTGTGGCTGCCGCCTCTGAAACTCAATAAATAAAAAGCTGGCCGTAACCTGTAAGTCTGGTACCTTTGAAATCATTACATTCCATTAAATACTCCTGCATTTATTTACTGCTTGCCTTTCATCATGAAATCAGAAAATGTCCCTTTTCAAAGCAATATGCATGGACCTGAGAGTGTGAGCTATCAATCTCAGGCAGCATTCTTATGCATAGCTGTAAAGTTGTAATTAACATACTAGGTTGGCATGAGGATTACTGGGGTGCTTACCTGCTCCAACAACTTTGTCAATGGATATGTTGGTGGCATCCAATTCCTTAGCAAACTCATGAACTGCTTGGGTAGGGTCCTCATATGTGTGTGGGTCAACGTAAGTCCTGAGACCTGGAAGTTTTACTGTTTAAAGAAAGGAAGAAAGGCATTACTGTAGCTAGATATATAAAACCTTTACTGAGAAAGTTTTATCATAACATTATTAGTTAAAAAAAATTCCCATGACATTAAATGTCATCAACCTTTGATTTATCCACAGAAATTATCAGACAGAAAATTTAGAGTAAATAAGTTACACACTTTAAGAAAAAAAGTTCCTTGTAATGAAACAGAGAGAGGAGTTTTCTCTTTAAAATCAGTAGAAGGAAAATGAGGGGGTTCTTAAGAAGAGAAGAATGGTTTAGAATTTAGTCTGCCCAGCAATGACTACCTGTAACAAGAGTGAGTGAATGCCTTCACATTATCACACGTCTGATTCAACAAAGTGAAATGACCAAATATTTATTATAGTATCACATGTGACAGTAAAGGAAAGTTTGTGAAATACTTTCATAAGGTAGGATAGCTGCTGTAATTATAGATAAATTAATTAGAGGATATAAAATAACATGTTTTTTGTCTGACACTGTTCTGCTATTACTAACAGTCATTCAAAATTCTCCACTTCAATTATAGATCTAAATTAAACTGTGAGTATGTGTATATATGGGCTTCCTTGGTGGTTCAATGGTAAAGAATCCACTTGCCAGTGGAGGAGACACAGGAGACCATGGGTTCAATCCCTGAGTGGAGAAGATCCCTGGAAGAAGAAATGTCAACCCACTCTAGTAGTCTTGCCTGGAAAATCCCATGGATAGAGGAGCCTGGAGGGCTACAGTCCATGGGGTCACAGAGTCAGACATGACTGAGTACACAAGAGACAGAGCATCAGTTAACTGAAATCTTACTGTGGAGCTTTTCAACATGCATCCATGCTAAGTCACTTCAGTTGTGTCCGACTGTTTGCGACCCTACAGATCGTAGCCCAGCAGGCTCCTCTATCCATGGGATTCTCCAAGCAAGAACACTGGAGTGGGTTGCCATGCCTTCCTCAAGGGGATCTTCCTGACCCAGGAATCAAACTCACATCTCTAAGGTTTCCTTAATTGGCAGGCGGGTTCTTTACCACTAGGGTCACCAGGGAAGGTGACCACCCAGCTTTTCAATATAGTTAAAGGCAATACAATTATTGTCTATAAGTTTAATAATGGTGCCAAAGAGCTAAATTTCAAACATAAATCATACTTATAGCTTATCAAATATAAACTTTCTTCATAGTTTAATCATTTTAAAGGTAGAAAATATTCACAATGTTCCAAATTAAAATTGCACAGACAAAAGATATAGGGGAATCATTTTGAATTTGATTTAATTTTAATGAAATTTCTATCATTTAGAAAAATAATTCACATTAGAAACAATTTGGAATGTTCAAGAAACTTTCTCTAAAATGGAAACCTAAAATCTATTAAAGTACATAACACTAGTGTTTTAACATTAAATAATAATATAATAAACTCCCACACTTTATGAACCAATATAACTGATTTTGATTTTAATTTTAGTAACATTGGTAAAATTATTTTAGCTAGGAAAGTGGACACTTAATAGTGATACATTTTTTCTCTTATCACACTATATTATTGAAGGATTTTTTTTAACATCTTAAATTAGCAAATAAAATCAGACATTGTCTTTTCATACCACTTTTTAATAGAAAAATCACACCTGAACATTCTGGAATTTCTGAAGGTTTCTTTGAGTCAGTGTGGTAGTTCACATGAAACAGGTGTAGGGACTGTCATGAGAGCAATTGTGGCAGAGAGTCTTCAGCACAATGGCCATTCAGCCAGTGAGTCCAGGATTTCAGAATTAAAATTAAGAAATGATTGGATTGCTAATCTACAGGATGACTCTGTGAATGCCATGTTTTATCACATAATAATTTATGTTCCTGGGAAACTTCCATAGACATTTTGAGTAAAGAAATATAAAGCATAAGAATAAATGGATTATAAGAGAAATGGTGACTGGGAGAGATTGGAGGTAAAAACTATTTTCCTCAGCCTCTTCTTCAGATGCTGTTGAGGCAACAGAATAGGTATGAAAGGTGAAGGAGCACATGGAGAATTGAGGAGAAGATGGGTTAGTGACCCTCCTTCCCCTGCCTGGTGTTGACTCCATCGCTGGAAAAGGGCAACCACTCTCCATCCAGGGGCAGAGTGTTGATAATTGAGATGACACTCATAGCTAGGGAGTCAACATTCACAAAGGAGAAATAGTAAGTTTTTTGCCCTTGCTCTGGGCAAACTGTGAGTGGAGTTGCTTTGAAGTAAGAACTCTACTTTTCTGCAGTACAAAGAACATACTAGGCATAAGAGGAGGAAAGCTCTGAAAAATATGCTTTTCAAGTGCCTAGCATTGAGTGCCTGTGATCGTAGTTATTTCCCAGGAAATGACAGAGCCTATTGCCATTATTAGTAACTTCATGTTAAGAAGGTTTATTCACAAATAGAAATATCCTTCGGTTTCCTGGAGACAGAATTTGAACTCAAAAATGCCCATTTCTTTGGAGCTCACACATCAGCTTGCATGCTTCTGCTATTATTATAAACATTATTGCTTCCTATAAAAATAGACACTCTTTAGTACAGTGGTCTACTATTATTTATTATTACACTAGAACTATTTCTACATTATCAATACTAAAACATTTTACTGTTAAAACAAGCAAATGGATTTTCTTGCTTTGGGGTAAGGAAAACAGTAAAAGTAACCAAAGATTTAGTAAAAGATGTCAGGAAATGAAGTTTTCTTAGAAACTTTCTGTATAGTCATTTTGGTTACATTTTAAAGAAGACACATTAAATGGAGGCTAGAATATGTGACCATCCCGTTTTGATTTTCCCGCTAGTCATTTTAAGTTTGGGGACTAGTTAAGTAAGAAAATCTGGCATTCCCTTTCAAGGGAAATGGTAGCATTTTAAAAAATTACATGAAAAATTTTTTTCTTTCTAGTAAACAGTTACAAATATTCCACCTTGCTGAATTTAAGGAAATCAACTTGGGAGATATTTACTGGCAAAATATGGATATGGGGCTAAGGGATACAAATTACTGCATATAAATTAGGTAAGCAACAAAAATATATTGTTTAGCGTAGAAGTTATAGCCATTTACTCATAGTAACTTTTAATGGCATATGATCTGTAAAAATCCTGAATAACTATGCTGCACATGTGAAATTAATATTATAAATCAACTATAGATAAATTTAAAGAAGGAATTACAAAGAAGATTTTAAAATGAATTGTTAGGAAGGATGTCTCAAACATTTTAAATAAGCACCAGCTTTAAACAGTCTTGAAAGTGTGCTTTAGAGTTACCATTCCATTCCTGTCAACCCTAGAGAGTATCCATATTACTAAATAATCTAAAACTTAAATAGTCATTCCTGTATAAAATCAATCAAATTCTTCATGATTGATTAAAATCAAGTAAATGGCTTTTCTATCCACATGACATTTAGAGAAACAATACAAATATAAACACATACACACACATCTCCAAGAAAAATGGCCTGTTCACCATGGGAGCTCTGGCTGCTGATTTTTAACTGCCATCCCCAGAGGTTCCAGGAATCAGGTGATTCAGGATGCAAGCGCATAATCCCTTCACACCAATAATTAAGGGCAACACACAGAGTAACTGGGCTGTGTCAAGAAAACCAGATAATAAACACATGCACACGTGTTAAGCTGCACTACTTTACAGCTCGTTCTGTGCAAACACAGTAATTTACATTTCCATTTTACCAGCATGAGTTGCCCTAAGGATAGCAAAAAAGTAAAAAGGCCCAGGCAGAGAGGGCAAGGGGACAGGATCTTAGGAGGTGAAACACATTTCTTTCCTTTTGAAGCAATATTATAGGATTTGTAACAAGGCTGGAGGGAATGGTTCATAGCTAGAGCTTTTCAAAGTAATACCAAATAAATGGTCTGAAATAAACCAGCTGTAGCATTAAGACACAGAAAGTTTATGACAGGCATATAAGTTACTTTATGTCCTTAAAGCTAGGGTAAAACACATTTCATTTTTGTTTGGCTATCATAAATATATTGTGCATTTGAAGAAAATTAAAGCTTCAGCAAACTCCACCATAAAAACCAACAGCTAAAGCAGATTGGAGTCATAGAGGAACCTGCTTAAAATTGGCACACAGAAATTTATCAATGCTTCAAGTTTATGAGATTTATAATTCCTATATAAAGAACCAGATCAGTATGGCCTGCTCTAAAGACAGTATTTACATCCATTGTCCAACTCAGATTAAGATCAACCTAATCTATAGGAATGCAACTGCTTTGACTAATTTATGCATGGTGAATGTGAGGCACTGTTTTGTGGGATCATGAAGGAAAAGCTAGATAAATATCCTGTAACTTGTTCAGGTACTCTTTTAAAACCTTTGAGTTGCAAACCTAACTACTCTGGATTGAGATATTGATATTATATTATTGATATTGGGTTTTTTGTGAATTATTCTATAATGAGATAGAACAATCAAACAATGCTCTCTGTGAACTCTGCCTTTCTGTCCATCCTACTTTAACTTACATTTTGGAAAACAATTCTTTTTTTTTAATCTACTATATGCTTCCTGCATGGTAGCAACAGGTCATCAAGTCTTTACCGTAAAGTTACAAACTTTAGATGGAAGTTCAATGACTGATAGGAAGTATCATGTTGAACTGAAAGCATTTATAGAAGGCAACAGTGAATGCCAAAGAAAGTAATGCTTACAAGACTACATTAATTACAGTGAGATTATTGGAGAACATATAAGAATGAGTATAATCTTTGTACTAATTTCCAGGAGGACATGCCACTGATTAGTAATTGCCACAATAAACTGAGCCATAGTTTGGAAAAGCAAAACACCTGGAATGATTTGTTTCGCCACAGGAAAAAAAAAAGAGTCTTTTTATTAGATATAAATATTTTGTTTCTTAAAAGAGTATTTCTTTTAAAGAATATTAAAAAGAGACTAAATTGTTTGATATTAAAATAAGAGGGGAAAGCATTGACTTCCTTACCAATTGGATATCATATAACTAACTCCAAAGTAAAGTTTATTCTAAAGGCTTTCTCCTGGTTGGTTGACAAAATGGAGTCAGGCATTTCACATAAACAAAGGTTGTTTATATTTACTTGGCAGTTAAGAAAGGAAAAAAGATTCCTATTTAGATTTCAGCAAATAACTAGTAATAAGGAAATTGAAGATACGCTTTGCCTTTCAGCCATGCAGAGCTTACTATAGTTATGTACTTCCCATCATGAGCATTATTTGAATATAAACCACCAGTTACCCTTCATGTTAGTTTAAGTATGCTGCAATACAGCCACGTACAAATTACTTAATGCAGAGCCGTGGATTCCTTTCTCCATTTAAAATAAATGTAACTTGCTCAACCTTCTGAATTCTCTCTGTCAGGGGGAAGTTATCCAGTTTCAAGTCAACAACTGCTAAAACTGAAATGGTTAAAACGAAGGCACCAAACATAGTTTAGAAACTTACAGTGTCCATTCCCAAAATGAAGTCTTTTTTCATCTGCACCATGTTTTGACTTACGATAGCCACAGAACCTAGAGGTGAATCAAAGGAAAAGAACACAGAAAATAAATATACTGAAAACAATGATCTATGTTCAGAATGTGCAAAGCACACACACAGAAAGCATTTTCTATGAACAATTAAATGCTTTAGTGAAAGTTTAATGACTTCATATTTTCTAAATCCTCTAGAGAAAGCTTCTTTCTCTGGGGATCCTGGAAAGCTGCCTAATGAGGAGATATGGAGAGTAGCTTCCCCACTGTGCAGACTCCTTCAGTTCAGGTTTTATAATGGCCCTAGCAAGTGTTTATAGTATTTTTTTTAAAAACAACTGCTGTTAGAATGAATGGAGGGTAAAGTTTCCATTGTTAGTGATTAGTGCTGTGCAGTGTTACCAGTGTTCTGGGTGAGAAAGTGTCAGGGAAATCTGGGGTGTATTTGATGAGAGAAGTGATAATTGGAAAAAGAAAGTAAAAACTAAGAGTGAGGTCAGAAGAGAGAAGAGAAACGGTATGTTTTGGAGAGTGGGGCAAGAAATTAATGAGAAAGAAAAAAACAACTCAAAACTAAAGGTGGAGAATCAAAAGAAAGGGAGAAAAAAAGAAAGATCTAGAATACAAGTGGGGACATTCTTATTTGTTAAAATAACTTATTGAGCAAACTCTTCAGAGTTTAGTGGCAATTGAGGGGAACAAGCAATGCAGTAATGAAAGTAAGTTGTAAAACAGATTGTGAACGCACCTCCCAATCAAAACATAGGTGACGACTGTGAGGAGAATAATTGCTACCGCCGCTGAAATGGCAATCATTACCACTTGGCTATTTTCACCAGAGATGGAGAAAGCTGTGAGGTTGGAGAGAAAACAATAAGAAAAAACTAGGCATTGACAGAGCATAACTAACCTTTCCCTGAAAAAGTTGATCAATTAAGTCATATTTATTCTGCTTTTACATAAAAGATGGCTTGCTGTCTAATACAACGTAAAAAGAATTCTTCATTTAGTGTAAAACGATAGACATTTTGTATAATTTTACTTGAAGTTTCTGATTAATAAGAATAATACTCTGTTTTCATGGTATGAAACGCTCACAACTAGTTGAGCACCTACTGCACGAAACATGTGAACTGGTTTTCTCTATACTCATTGGCAAGAGGCTCATCACATAAACAGAAATCACCAGAGAAATCCAGGGGATAGTTCAAGTTTCCCAGAATGAAATTATAAAAACTTTCTCATTAGTTTGCTTAGTCTCTAACATCCGTATTTATTTAAAAGATGGTATAATACCTGTCCTATGGACCCCCAAAACTGTCCTCACCAACAAATTGTTCCTATCCCTGTATTTCCTACCTTAGCAAATGGCCCATCACTCATTCACTCACCAACACCGGGTATTAGCAAATATTCTCCAGGAGCCAAATCTGGCCTGCCATCAATTTTTGTATAGCTCAGAAACTCAGAACAACTTATATTTTTTAATGGTTGCAACACATCAAGAGAAGATTTTGTGATATGAGAAAATTATATGAAATTCAAACTTTGGTGTCCATAAATAAAATTACATTGGAGTACAGCCACATTCATTTATTTGTCCATTGTCTACGGCAGCTTGTATGCTAAAATAAGTGAAGTTGTATAGGAGCAACAGAGATTGTATGTACACTAAGCCTAAAATGTTTATTTTCTAGCCTCTTACAGAAAAAGTTTACTGACCCTTGACTAAACCAATGCTTCTCTAACTTTGTTATTCACTTGCTGTTGTGTCCAACTCTTTGTGACTCCATGGACTGCAGCACACTAGACTTCTCTGTCCTTCACTATCTCCCAGGGTTTGCTCTCTAACTTATTCACATAAATCACTTGAGCATCTTTTGAAGAAAGCAGTTTCAGGCGGTCTGGAGTGGGGACTGAAACTGTGCATATCTTATGAGCTCCTAGTAATGCTGATGCTGCTGATTTTAGACCATAACATTTTAAGTAACCAAGATGTAGGCCATAAATATAAAGTCACCTGTCCTCTCCCTCTCCTGATTATTCTGCATCCAATTAATCACAAAATTCTTTTAAATATTTCAGTTTCTGTCTTCATTTTTCTTCTGGATAACAATAAAAAAAAAATTCCCAACTGATCTCTATTTGCAGGCCCTGCCTATATTAGCTGGCCACCAGAGTATTCCTGCTAAACCATGAGTTTGATTATGTCATTCTCATGCATAAAAGTTTTGCAGGGCTCTTTGTCACTTTCTGGATAAAATGTGTGTATTCCATTTAGGATCTGTTCTCTGTCTAAATCCCTAGCCTTATCTGCTAACAAAATCCATAAACATTCTAATCTCTATACTTTCTAAAATATGCACCCTTCCTGGAACATTCCCTCTCATAGACTCATACTTTAACGTTTATTGTTTTTATATTCATAAATGATGATTAAACAAATAAATGAGTTGGGTATCAAAAGAAGAGCTTAGAAGAGAGGTTAAGTTGTATTATCACCTCTTCAGAAGCCAAGGTCACATCTTGAGCCTGGTGAAAATCTAAAGCTGGAAGATTTTCTCCAAAATACTTCAATTTAGGGACTAGTTAAATGATGCAAATTTAAAAAAAATAACATGGCAGATAGACTATTAGAAGTTTTCTAAACATCTGAAAAAAAAAAAAAAAGAACTGAGTGTGGTAGGATGGTATACTCATAATATAAACTGTTGCAAGCACTTTATTCTTTGCAACCAGAAAACTACTGTTTATACTTCCATGGCAGTCGTGGGAGTGCCTGCTAGGATCTCTCTACTGCCAAGCCTGCAGTGGGCAGACAGCCTCCAGCTGCTGCACCTTCAGTATTCACTGCAGTCACACTCTCCTCAATGACTAAACATGGCAAGGGTACTGGAGCCAGGCTACTTGTGCCCCATGCACGAATCCTGCAAAGGGTGATCTTCATTCTGGGGCCCACCATTAGCTTGGTGAGACTCTCGGAGCTGCATTGCTTTCTGAGGCTCATTACTCGGAACTCTCTGCTTTCTCTCTGTCTTCATAGATGGCTGACCTACATCTCAGTCTGAGGCTCTGCTTGGCCATATCTGCTCCTCCTGTTCTATTTTTTATCTGTTTCCCTTCCCTTCCCTCCCCGAAGCTCTTGTAATTCTACCTTAGTATCTGCTTTCCAGAAAACCTGAACTGATGCATCCCTATCCATTGGCTATACATCATGAGTCATAAAATAACTTAACCTTGTAATTCAATAATGTTCCATGAACATATAATAATCACTTTATCTCATGCTTTGGTAAATTTTATCCAGTTTACGAAATAAAGGTCAGTGAATCTGGGAGAGTAAACATGACAGAAAAAAAGAATTTTCTTTCCATCAAAGACAGGATTAAACTTGACCCCTCTACAATTCCCTCTAGTTCTCAATATAGATAAATCCCAGAGACTATCTAAAAGTGCATAACCAAATCGGGTTATTTTTGTGCTGGAAATTGGCAAACATTTGAAAGAATAATATTGATTAAATGTGTGTGATAGAGTTGTCTAATAATTTTATGTGGCACACTGTCAGCAATCTATATCTATTATAATTCTTAGAAATTTAGTTTGACTATATTTCTGACAGCAAACTGCTCCCCCTGTTTCTAGTCTCTTCCCATGTTTGTCCATCCTACACACGCTGTCCACTGTCTTTCCCCAAGGAAGACTGGTGAGGAATACATTCTCAGGAGCCAGAATGCCTGGCTTTGTACCAATCTGCTATGTGATGTAATATGATTGTTGTAAGGATTAAAGGAGTTAATACAAGTTAAACACTGGAACAGTGCTAAACACATAATAAGGATTTAATAAATCTATTTTTGTTATTTCGTTTTTCTTGTGAAGAACTGGAAAAAGCACTCCATAGCTTACAAAATTACATATAACAGTCTAATTTTGATATACAAAGTTCTTTATATAGTGGTTCCACTCTACTTTTACCAGGCATTCTTAATAACCCCTAAAAATAGGGTCCAAGAGATTAAAGTTGCTGCATACCCATTCATTAGAAACAACAAAAAGACAGTATGAAGCATTTAGCAGTGCTGACTGAATTGTCCCTAGGCCAATCTTCTTGAATAGTAATATCCAATAAGATCCTCCAATGCCAAAACTCAGCTTTACCCCCACATATTTTTGTTCCACAAATTCCTTGGATGTTCAAATTACGTACTATACATTTAAACACAACACATACACAGTGCCTGCTATACTACTATACCAGGTGATATTTTAAGTACTTTATAAACATCAATTAACTTAATATAAAAACCATATGGAGTCATGCACAGTGATCTTCCCAGTTTTCAGATAGGGAAACAAAGACATTGAAAACTGAAGTGGCGTGTCGAGGTCATCCTAATGTGTGTCAGTTTACTCCAGGGTCCTTTTTCTTAACGCCTGCACTGTGCCTTCCTTTCTTAGTCACAAAGCACACACTCTAGATTCAGTTTCTGCCCACAGAGTTTCTAAAATATTAGACTGTCAGTTTTCTCAAACATGTCACACTGTTTCATGATGTCTGGATGTCTTGCTTTGGTGGATGCCACCTTTGTTCTATGCAAGTTCTACTCACATATACTCTAAGTTTTCTGTGGATCTTAGCATAACTTTCTTTCTTTCTTTCTTCTTAATGTGCAATAGCAACACTGGGTCAGTACTCCAAAATCTGGAGACTCTAGGCTCATTGAGTTTACTTACTAGCTATGCAATCTTAGGAGGAAAAAAAAAAAAAAAAGAACTCTCTGTCCTAGACCACAGATAAAAATAAATAATAGTATCTGAATAGCTTAGAGAATGGGATCAAATCACATGTTTATGAGAATGCTTTACATACTGTCAGAAAAATACATGGGTTCTAGAATCAGACCCATAATTTACCAATTGTGTAACTTTAGAAAACTTACTTAACTTCTCTAAACCTCAGTTTTTTCTTTTGCAAAATGATGATAATAAATGTAAAGCTGCTGCTGCTGCTAAGTCTCTTCAGTCGTGTCCGACTCTGTGCAACCCCACAGACGGCAGCCCACCAGGCTCCCCATACATAAATAATGTGTGTTAGTCGCTCATTCTTGTCTGACTTTGTGACCCCATGGACTACAGCCATCCAGGCTTCTTCGTTTGTGGAATTCTCCAGGCAAGAATACTGGAGTGGGGTAGCTATTCCCTTCTCCAAGGATCTTTCCAACCCAGGGATTGAACCAGGGTCTGCCACATTGCAGGCAGATTCTTTGACCTGATAGTAAGAACTAAAGCACTTAGGAAAATATATGCTCTGCTGAGCCTCTGTATGGTTATGGTAAACCGAGATAAAAAAATACTAACTAAATTCCAGGTAAATGTACACTATGTTCTACTAAGAAACATTTATATGTCTTATGAGTAAAACTTTATAATTAAAAATAATAAAAACTAGAATAAGCAATATACTGTTAATTTCAAGCAGGAGATATTTTTTATATCTTTTAAATATCAATCTGTAATAAATAAGAAAAATCCTTAGAGTTCTTATGAAGATATCATTTTGATTTAAAAAATGAAGTGAGAGTTCTGATTTTTTTTCTTTTTTTCCCTAAGACAAAAGGTAATGTTTAAATCTATATTTACTTATTTTTAAACTCTGGAAGAAATCTATAGTAAAATAGTAAGAGTGAATGGATTAAAAATAAATCAAACTGTGCAATTGAAAGATTTTTATAAATGGAGGAGGGTATTAAAAAAGTTCTCTATCTTCTTTTCATCTGATCTATCAATCAATGGAAATATAGCAAAATAGAACTTGTTTGCAAAAGTTCTAAGAATCTCATTTTTAAATGGGATATTTCTTAAACCTCAGACACTGATACCTCATTAGAAGATCATGCATAACATGACCACAGCTCTGTCTGTGCTAAATTTGGAATCACATTACAATTGTAGAATTTGTGGTTGGTTTTGCAAATTTACTTATCAGATAGGGTTAACTGCTAATTAAGAATGTGTGAGGTTAGACTGGTGTTCCAAACTACGCATTAATATAATACGTATTTATCTAATGGTGTTGTGCACCTCCTGCTCCTCAATATGCCTAGTTTGTAACACACTATATAATAAATATTTTATTTTTATAGTTCTGTGATTTGTGATCTCTCTTGTTAAAGCAAATATTCATTTTGGTGTTGTTAATGCCAATAACTGTTTAAAAGTTTGAAAAAATTAAGTCTGCAATCATTTCAAAATGAGGAACTTACTTTGTGGCATTTAAAATTTATAAAAAGTTTTAGAACTGCAAATTTTAAATTGCAATTATATTTTATTATTGTGGCATCTAAAATTTTAAATTTGTTTTAAACCTCTTCACGGAGGTTTGGACTTTCACGGTATTTTACGTCATCTTGTTTTTATGTCCTCAAAGGGTGATTTCTCCCTGTTTATTCCATTACAGGAAGATTAGGTGAGGTCTGGCAACCCACTCCAGTGTTCTTGCCTGGAGAATCCCAGGGACAGGGGAGCCTGGTGGGTTGCCGTCTATGCGGTCGTGCAGAGTTGGACACGACTGAAGTGACTTAGCAGTAGCAGCAACATACAGACTGGAGAAGGTGATGGCATCCCACTCCAGTACTCTTGCCTGGAAAATCCCAAGGATGGAAGAGCCTGGTAGGCTACAGTCCATGGGGTCGTGAAGAGTCCGACACGACTGAGTGATTTCACTTTCACTTTTCACTTTCACGCATTGGAGAAGGAAATGGCAACCCACTCCAGTGTTCTTGCCTGGAGAATCCCAGGGATGGCGGGGCCTGGTGGGCTGCCGTCTATGGGGTCGCACTGAGTGGGACACGACTGAAGCGGCTTAGCAGCAGCAACGTACAGACTCCATATCTGAGGCTTGAATCCCCTTCGCTACCCAACGGGGATTGGCTCCAGGACCTTTTACAGATACCAAAATTTAAGGATGCTAAAGTCCCTTTTATAAATTGGTGTAGTATTTACATATAACTTAAACACATCCTGCCTTATACATTGAAGCATCTCTAGATTACTAATAATAGATAATAAAAATTAATGCAATGTAAATGGTTGCTGGATTGCCATAAATTAAAGTTGTGCTTTTGGGAATTTTCTGGAATTTTTTTTGTATATATATATATATATATGTTATATAAAAATTTTATTGAAGTACAGTCTAGTGGATTTACAATGCTGTATTAATTAATTTCTTCTGTACAACAAAGTGACAGTTATACATATATATTCTTTTTCAAATTCTTTCCTATTCTATTCCACTATGGTTTATCACAGGATATTAAATATTGCTGCTGTTATTGTTCAGTTGCTCAGTCTTGTCCAATTTTTTGTGACCCCATGGACTGCAGCAGGCCAGGCTTCCCTGTCTTTCACCATTCCCGGAGCTTAGTCAAGCTCATGTCCACTGAGTTGGTGATGTCATCCAACCATCTCATCCTTTGTCATCCCCCATCTTATCCTTTGTCATCCTCTTCTCCTTGTGCCTTCAGTCTTTCGCAGAATCAGGGTCTTTTTCAATGAGTTGGTTCTTCCCATAAACTGGCCAAAGTCCTTCCAATGAATATTCAGGGTTGAATTCCTTTAGAATTGACTGGTTTGACCTCCTTTCAGTCCCTGGGACTCTCAAGAGTCTTCTCCAATACCACAGTTCAAAGGCATCAATTCTTTGGCACTCAGCCTTTTTTATTGCCCCACTCTCACATACATACATGACTACTGGAAAAACCATAGCTTTGACTATATGGAACTTAGTAGGCAAAGTAATGTCTCTGCTTTTTAATTCACTGTCTAGGTTTCGCATTGCTTTTCTTCCAAAAAGCGTCTTTAATTTCAAGGTTGCAGTCACTATCCACAGTGATTTTGGAATCCAAGAAAATAAAGTCTGTCTCTGCTTCCAGTTTTTCCCCATCTATTTGCCATGAAGTAATGGGACCAGATGCCATGATCTTCATTTTTTAAATGCTGAGTTTTAAGCCAGCATTTTACTTCCTTGTTCATCTTCAGCAAGAGGCTCTTTAATTCCTCTTTGCTTTCTGCCATAATGGTGGTGTCATCTGCATATCTGAGGTTATTGATATTTCTCCCTTCAATCGTTATTCCAGTTTGTGGTTCATCAAGCCTGGCATTTCACATGATGTGCTCTTCATGTAAGTTAAATAAGCAGGGTGACAATATACAGCCTTGACGTACTCCTTTCCCAATTTGGAACCAGTCAATTGTAAATAATTGTAATTGTATGGTAGTTTGAACATTCTTTGGTATTGCCCTTCCTTGGGATTGAATGAAAACTGATATTTTCCAGTCCTGTGGCCACTGCTGAGTTTTTCAAATTTCCTGGCATATTGAGTGCAGCACTTTCACAGCATCATCTGCTAGGTTTTGAAGTAGCTCAGCTGGAATTCCATCACTTCACTAATTTTGCTAGTAGTATTGCTTCCTAAGGCCCACTTGACTTCACACTCCAGGATGTCTGGCTCTGTGTGAGTGACCACACCATTGTGGCTATCTGGGTCATTAAGATCTTTTTTGTATATTTCTTCTGGGTATTCTTGTGACCTGTTCTTATTATCTTCTGCTTCTGTTAGGTCCACACTGTTTCTGTCCTTTATTGGGCCTATCTTTGCATGAAATGCTCCCTTGGTATCTCTAATTTTCTTGAAGAGATCTCTAGTGTTTCCCATTCTATTGTTTTCATCTTTTTCTTTGCATTGTTCATTTAGGAAGGCTTTCTTATCTCTCCTTGCTCTTCTCTCAAACTCTGCACTTAAATGGATATATCTTTCCTTTTCTCCTTTGCCTTTAGCTTCTCTTCTTTCCTCAGCTATTTGTAAGTCCTCCTGAGACAACCACTGTGTATTTTTGCATTTCTTTTCTCGGGGATGGGGATGGCCTCCTGTACAATGTCACAAACCTCAGCCCATAGTTCTTCAGGCACTGTGTCTATCAGACCTAATCCCTTGAATCAATTTGTCACTTCCACTATATAATCATAAGGGATTTGATTTAGTTTATACCTGAATGGCCTATTGGTTTTCCCTATGTTCTTCAATTTAAGTCTGAATTTTGCAACTCGGAGTTCATGATCTGAGCCGCAGTCAGCTCCTGGTCTTGTTTTTGCTGATTGTACAGAGCTTTCCTATTTTTGGCTGCATAGACTATAATCAATCTGATTTCAGTATTGACCATCTGGTGATATCCATGTGTACAGTCATCTCTTGTGTTTTTTGAAGAGGGTATTTGCTATGACCAGTGTATTTTCTTGGCAAAACTCAGTTTGCCTTTGTCCTGCTTCATTTTGTACTCCAAGGCCAAACTTGCTGTTACTCCAGATATCCCTTGACTTTCTCCTTTTGTACATTTTTGATTCAAGGTTGTTTGGATCTGTGAATGTGGAACCCATAGATCTTGAGGGCCAACTGTGTAGATTTATGTTTTTGAGAATGGCAGTACCCCTTTGAGTAGAGGAATTGTTATATTTCAGCTGTGAGCTCATGAATTCTAACACTAGGTTCTCATACCTTGCAGAAGGTAGAGCTAGTTATTATAAGTAGCATTTCTAATTGTCTGACAAAAAATTGCCACAAAATATTTATTTTATCATGTTAACTTAAACAGCTTTTATAATTTTTGTTAATCTTGAATATTTCTATGAAACATGAAATTTGGGCATAAAATACTACCATACCAATAACAATGTAATTTTGTATCATGAATCAAGTATTTACAAAATAGGAAATATAGATACAGAGAGAAAAGGCACTTTGGAACTGTCAAAAGAGATTACTGGGTTTCATTTCAGTTGTATGCTGGGCGTTGTCAGACTCTCCCTTGATAATCTGTTTCTAAAGAGTGTTCATCTTTGTCTTTCTAGCCTGTTTTACAACTGTGAAATTAGTTCTAAGTAAAAAACTAAGAATAGTTATATACAGTATATAATTTTTCTCATTACAATTAGAATGATTCATTATCTAGAGATATGACTGGTTTATGTTAGAAAAGATGACCTCAATCATTATATTTATTGTCCTATAGGATATTAACCAGATTTGGATTAACCAATTTATGTAAGTTTTCCTGATGGTCTACACTCATACACACAAACAGACACGAACATACAAATATGTATGTATATGTATATATGTATTTGTTCTTCATATTTACCTTTAAATCTGTTTAATTTGTTACTAGCTTCTTCATTAATAAAGTAAATGAAATCTTTAGTCTGTGTTCATTTTAATTAATACTGTAGCCACGATTTTATCTTTCTAAAATTATATTTTAAGTTGAGGTTTTTTCTAATATGAAGCAAATGCATTTGAAGAAAAGCAGAATGCTATTGGGAAAATGTTTGCCAATTTGATAAATTTAGAGTCAGACACACAGGACTATCCAAATTACTTGTGAATGTGAATAAGGTGATGAATGCAGTTTAGATATCCTTAATCTCCAAATGATTCTAGATCCATGAGAATTAAAACAATATTAAGTTCCTCATGGATCATCAAGTTTCTTTTTTTATAGTTCATTGAACCATGCAATGAACCTGGAATATCTGAGTTAAGAGGTACTTTAATAAAATATTGCCATATTATGTAATGTTCCTCAAAGAAATTTATGTCCAAGAGAAGATTAGAAGCATTCCAGGCATTAGAATATGTTTCATTTATGAAAGAGAAAAAAAAAAGATATACACTTACAGAAGCACAAGTATACATATACAATGCTATGCAAAATTATTCAATGTTCCCCAAGCAATAGTGACGGACAGGGGAGCCTGGCATGCAGCTGTGCATGGGGTAGTAAAGAGTCAGACACGACTTAACGACTGAACAACAAGAAGCAATATACTTTCAATGTATCACATATTTAACTAAAACTGATTGTGAGAATGAATTATCAGACATCTTTGCAACAGCCTTTCCCTCATACACTATATTGAAGAAAATACGTACAGTCTGGACTAGTTTCAAACTCAAACTTGCGACTGTTGGTCCCATATCCAGCTGCGGTCCGGGCTCGGATTTGGAATACATATGTAGTATCAGGCTTGAGGCTACTGATGGTAACATTAGTGCCTCGTGCCCTGAGAATCGTATAACTTGTTTCTTGTTCCTGCTTTGAGGTAAGAAAAATCATGTTAAAACCAAATCTTCCTAGTCATGTCAGATGGTAAAAAGCTGAACCCCTCTAAACCAGTTCTTTTAGATTTAACACAGCTCATATGATGGATAAGATATGACAACTGTTTCACTCTCTGAATGTAATAGAGGCATTTTTTAAGCTAAAAATATAGAATGTCCTATCTTGGATAAAATAATCTGTTCCCTGCAAATAATGCAGAAAAAATTAGTCTTCATTTTTGCCAGTTAATGAATATGTGGATGAAAATAAGTTATCTTCAAAGCCAAAGCTGAATGAAAGCTTCAGTCTAATTTTAAGAATAAACTTTCAAAAAGGAAAACATCCCTTGAATTAAGCTTAACAGGCATCTCAGAAATATTTCTATTAGCTGTAAACTATTAAATTTTAAAAGGTCCAAGTTTTATGCACAATTCTACATTAATAACTTCTTTAGTATCAACTATATTTGCAATGTGTTTAATCTAAGTCACTGTGGTTTAGTGGAGATGAAAATCTTCAGATAAATGTCTAGAAATATTTCCCCAAATAATTCACATTGTACATTAGGAGGTTCACATTGCACATGAATTGTAAAGGCTTTTTGTGTCAAGCCTTGTTTATAAAGATTGACTTTACATAGAACTGTGTTTTTCCTTTAACATACATTAGTATATAAGTACCTAAGTTCAAGTAATGGTGGAATGTCTCTGGCACCTGGGGTGGGGCCTGGAATGGGAAATATAGAACAATGCATATCCTCAACCCAAACTAAATAGAATATTACAGAAAAAAAAGTCATGCATTACATATATTTCTTAGCTAAAGATGCTGGTTATGTATCAGATAGCATTTGAGTTAGTATATTAAATAATGAAGAAGGCTGAATGTATTTACAGAAATCATTATTTTATGTGTTAAAAAGTTTATTAAGCATATATCTATAACATGGTTGTGTTCATCATTGTTAATGAACTAAATAGTCAAGACCTTGACTAGTCAAGTCTAGTCAAAGTTAGATCTTGTAGGGCTTAAATCTTAGTGAAACATTCAAAATATTTCTATCATATGTAAATATTTAGAAAAAAATTTTAATTTCAAAATTTATGAATATGTGCTTTAAATATTTGTATAAAGTATATTTAAAATAATATACACATAAGTATACATTGACTTTAAAATGCTTAGATAATAAAAATAGATTCAGTCACTTTTTCCTATGCTAGTTAATATTGTTTCAAAATATTGTTTTATGCTTTCTTTCAAATAAGTTCAGAAAATGATTTATGTATGTAAAAGATATGAATGTAAGTTAGCAGTATTTTTGAATCAACTCTACAGAAAATTTGGGTGTTCCCTGGTTCTGCTATCCAGTCTGAACTGAGGCACATCATTAATTACCTTTTTATTGTGTTGTATCATCTATAAAACATGGATTCTTATATTTGCTTTCGTCATATTTTTAAAAATAGAAGATTATGATCAAATGGGTATTTGACAGTAACACGATGGATCACTGAAAGCTAGGAGGTAATTTATTCATACTACGATTTTGGCACAAGGAGGTTTATTAGGTCTCACTTTCTCTCAGTCAAAGAGACATAGCCTTTTCCCTATAGGGAGCAGTATGAAAAAAATGGCATCATCCTTGTGAAATACTTTACCTTCAAAAAACAGCATAACTACATAGTGCAGAGAAATGCTTACACATTAGATTTTTTTTTTGCATAACTGACCATACCACTAATTCTCACATCTCTTAATGATCCATTTTCATTTAGAAGAAGATATGTAATACAGGGGAAAACATATTACATGAGGAGTGATGACTGTCAGAATTCAAAACAGAGAACTAATGTTTATTAGCTGTGAGGCTGTGAGAAATTCAAATGTCACTGACTCTCAGTTTTTGTAATTGTAAAGGAACCTATTTACTTACTCTCATCAGATTATCAAACAACTCAAAATAATGTATGTATAAGTGTTCTGTAAATAGAAGCTATCAATACACAATTCATTTTAAAATACTTTGTAAACTGCAGCAGATAAATGAGTGTGTTGTGTTCATATTAGTAGGTATGAAACCACCCAGCTCTATTGATAAGGTTTGAATACATCTTGTTTTCAAACCTCACCATAATTTATAACCAGGGAGAAATAAGTGGTACTTAGAGTGATGAAATATCATGGCCTGAATTATACTTATAAATAATCATGTACCTATTTTTTATAATTGTATTACCAAACACAATTTTATAATATGAGGCACACATATTCCTATCTTCTAATCTCCTTGAACAAAGTAAAGAAAGCTTTCATCATCAGCTCAATAATATAATGGTTTTGTTATCAGTTCAACATTCTTATCAGTATTGAGTAAAATTCGTGTGAATGTGAAGGTCAGGAAATGATGCTTAATGCAATGAACTTAGGAAGAGTTCATCAATAGATAAAGGAATTGCTATATAATGGTTGTTTAGAACAGGGGTCTCCTGTGGAAGACACAAATGTCATCTCTAATATCATAACTAGATGGCTTACATTCGATGGTAACATCTTTGCTATGGCTTATTGCTGTAGAATGGGGGATATTCAATACAATAATTTCGAAACCCTCCTCTACCTATAAATCAAAGGTAGCACATGACCAGAGTTCTAAATAGAGCTCTTTCACTAGCTAGCAGTGTCATTAGTTTCTTTGCAAGAGTATACTCATGAGAAAATACCCTTTTTCCTGACACAACTCAACTCTTTTAACATTATCTCCCCACCTTTTCGTAGTATTTGACCTCATAGTCCAATATGATCCCATTAGGGTGTTCAGGTTCTTGCCAGGATAAAGAAATGCTGTTTCTGGATGTCCGATCTTTCTTAATCGTCACGACAGGTGATGGAGCTGTAAAGAGAGGATGGGAGTGTATGATGGGAGAAGGAAAATTAATTGGATTGGGAAGGGCAGTAAAGAAGAGCAGAGAGGGAAGGGGACAAGCAAATGGAGCCTATCATTGTTCTAATCTTGGCAAGAAAGCACTATTTCCATTTCAAAGGCTCTTGAGTATTAATCTGGCCCCATATCAAGCCTCAGCAGCTGGATTATAGCCCTGGTACATACAGGCCTATGGAAAATGAGCTGAGATTTTCAGCTGCTGGTGGACTAGTGGCAAGTGAGCAGATGTTTTCAATCTGCTACTATAATGTAAGCAATGAAATATATTTGATATATTAAAAAAGAAAAAAAAATTAGGACTACCTATTTGTTATAATGTTGCAAAGTTATGAATGCCAGAGTCTTCAGCTCATTGATAACATTTTCATATGCAACTCTGTAAGAGGACTGGAATCCATTATGCACAAGGAGTCCCATGGTATCCATAGGTAATAATAATATTTAGTGTATTGTAAAATAGATAGGATTTAGGATGTAGTAAAATAGATCTTGACTTCTGAAAAAAAAAGCTCTCATGAATAAAAATATATATACCAGGATACAATATCTCTACTTTTACATTTCCATTTCTTAAAAAAGTATATTTAATAAGAAGTACTGAGGAAGTGGGTGCTCTTTGTGTCACAGTTCTCCAGATATATTTTGAGGCACTTATTGGGTGGTGACTCTTTGTTATGTTTTTCCTATGCATTATCAAAAATATAAATATGAATAAATAAAAAACATCTGTCTGGATCAGATATCACAGTGTCACCATATTTTCTAATGGAAGATTAAATATGTTTTAAGTGATATCATACTTCAAATGCTTCCATTAAAAAGAAAAATGCATACTATCCATCAATGCACTCTTGGTTTCAAATCTCAATCTTGGTACACTGGCCAACCAAAATCCTCACTGTGAAGTTCAGCAGCATTCTTCCCTAATGGAATGCAGTAAAATAAATTACAAACATGAAACAAACAAAAATCAAGAGTTCTCAGGAACACTAACTGTTGAATTGCTTTCATTACTAAAGGACATATATTTTTTTTAATTTGTATATTTACTTTATTTTACTTTACAATACTGTATTGGTTTTGCCATACATTGACATGAATCCACCACGGGTGTACATGCATTCCCAAACATGAACCCCGCTCCCACCTCTCTCTCCATAACATCTCTCTGGGTCATCCCCTTTTTATAGATTTTTCTCAAATCAAGGATTATTAGAACCGCATGTATTTGCATTTCCTATAAGAGCTAGCAATAGATGTTTCCTATATGTGGATTTGCTGTTTCTATGATTATCAGCTATCATTATTATTACTAACATTATTATGATTATCTTGCCAGCTTTCGCATCCAAACTGTCATCCAAATTATTCCTGTCTATAAATGCCTTTTATTTTATTCTTCACTTAAAAATAGAGCTTTCATCAAACTTGCCTTGTGACACTTCTTTACAAAGTGTAAACTTCTAAACATTTATTACAGCAAATTTTCTATCTTCTTATTTCTACTATATGTAATATCCTATGAATTTTTGTTATTAAGGTCTCATTATTTTAATGGCCAGGGGATGATGACTTAATTTTTTTCCAAAGTAAAATGTAAGTGTTGCTTTTATGATGGAAAAGTAAAATCATTTTTTAATCACATTTCGTACCCATTAACAATTAATATACTTTCACGTGACCTTCCCTGGTGGTTCACTTGGTAGAGAACCTGCCTGCAATACAGGAGATGTGGGTTGGATCCGTGGGTCAGGAAGATCCCCTGGAGAAGGGCATGGCAGCCCACTCCAGTATTCTTGGTGGAGATTCCCATGGACAAAACTCTATGGTGAGCTACAGTCCATAGACTTGCAAAAAGTCATACACTACTGAAGCAACTGAGCAGGCATGCACACACGCATACCTTCATGTAACTGATATCATTTACCTTTTCTCCATTCAATATTATTTTATTTTTCAAAGTTGCCTTGCAATATCTCCAACCCTAACACTGAGGCAGTTTGCTGCTCTGAAATTGATTTTACGTTAAGGATAAGTTATTTTACACATATTTAGTTGAAATTTTATAAACATTCAAAATTTATAATCATGTCAATGAGTTAGAAATAAATAGCAGGTACGTTAAATTTTTAACAATTAATTTCTTTTTATTTACTCTAATATTTAGAAAAAACAATTTATTAATCGTTACTAGAATAATTTCAGTCCCAATATCATTGCTAATAATTTTGCTTTTTTTGTACAAAAAAACGGAGAAATTTCAACAAGTTTCCTCCTGAAGTAAATCCATTAACAGAATGACTTCTAATGCATGCTTACAGAGCATTTCAAAGAAGCAGAATGTTGGAAGACTATCCTATTAAACCCATGGAGACCCTCCCTATTTAATTTAATATCTCTTGAAACTGGTTTATTTTCCCTAACAGTTAAAATATATTTTCAAAGAAGTTTTGAAAATTACCAGGTATAGCATCTCTCCTTAAAAACGAACAAAGAGAAAATAATTTGTTTCTAAGAACAATTGTGAAGAGTATCAAATAAACTTTTTAGTGAATGCTTTCCAGGCTCTGTTGGGGATCTGCCTAAGTTTTACTGCTTCTGCACTGTGCAAGGCTTTATAACTGTTGAAATTCTTCAAAGGTCTTTGAGCAAGCTGCAGGGCCCTGCAGGATTGTAATAAATAGCCTTTTGTAATTCCACACTTACTTAAGTAGAAGCAATTGCTCAAAGCTTGTGCCATCTCTAAGTTAAATGAACCCTTTCTGATTGCTGCTTTTGGGCCCCTGTTAAGTCATTGTTCTGCTCTTTTAATACACGCCCCTTGTGTTGGCTGCGTTTCATTGGTTTCAGTACAGTGCACCAGCAAAAATCCCATTATGTTTCGGTAATGCTCATCAATATTTTAATATTAATAAATAATTAACAAAATCTGTTTTTCTATCCCCTAATAAATAATTTTAAGACATAATAAAGTATAATATAGGAAGAGACAAATTCCATGAGCACTCCACTGTATCCATGCTTTCTAAATGGTTTCCTAGAACACTTTTAAATTCATGTCTTAAAGTATAATTTACCCATATTTGCTCATGTGTTGTAATACAATTTGTAATATTAATGAGAAACAGTAATATGGATTACACTTTTTTTGGTTAGTTTTCAGGTATCGAAGAGTGATTTGTTCAAAGTAATTTTCCAAATTCATCAGTTCATTTCAGTCGCTCAGTCGTGTCGGACTCTTTGCGACCCCATGAATGGTAGCACACCAGGCCTCCCTGCCCATCACCAATTCACGGAGTTCAAACTCATATCCATTGAGTCGGTGATGCCATCCAACCATCTCATCCTCTGTCATCCCCTTCTCCTCCTGCCTTCAATCTTTTCCAGCATCAGGGTCTTTTCAAATGAGTCAACTGTTCACATAAGGTGGCCAAAGGATTGGAGTTTCAGCTTCAACATCAGTCCTTCCAATGAACATCCAGGACTGTTCTCCTTTAGGATGGACTGGCTGGATTTCCTTGCAGTCCAAGGGACTCTCAAGAGTCTTCTCCAACACCACAGTTCAAAAGCATCAATTCTTCGGTGCTCAGCTTTCTTTATCCAGCTCTCACATCCATACGTGACTACAGGAAAAACCATAGCCTTGACTAGATAGAACTTTGTTGACAAAGTAATGTCTCTGCTTTTTAATATGCTGTCTAGGTTGGTCATAACTTTCCTTCCAAGGAGTAACCATCTTTTTATTTCATGGCTGCAATCACCATCTGCAGTGATTTTGGAGCCCCCCAAAATAAAGTCTCTTACTGTTGCCATTGTTTCTTCAACTATTTGCCATGAAGTGATGGGACCGGATGCCATGATCTTAGTTTTCTGAATGTTGAGCTCTAAGCCACCTTTTTCACTCTCTTCTTTCACTTTTATCAAGAGGCTTTTTAGTTCTTCTTCACTTTCTGCCATAAGCGTGGCAATTCATAGAAATTCTTATTTTTCTATATAAAAGAACCATAGTACTCCCAGGTGGCTCAGTGGTAAAGAATCTGCCTGCCAGTTCAGGAGACAGGAGACGCAGGTTCAATCCCTGGGTTGGGAAGATCACCTGGAGTAGGAAATGGCAACCCATTCCAGTATTCTTGCTCAGAAAATCCCATGGAAAGAGGAGCCTGGGGGGTTACAGTGCATCGAGTTGCCGAGAGTTGAATAAGACCAAGCGACTGAACACACACACACTGCAGTGTGTATCATACATTTGACTTCTTCTCATTCCTCTGTTTTTTTTTTTTTTTCTTTCTTAATTTGTGATTTGAAAGAATGGTGGGTAATAATTGGATGAAAAAAAGTCCTAAGATTAGAGAAATGCTTGGAAGGAGAGTGAAAAGTTACCCAGGAGGAGGAGGAAGCATCGGTTTTTCCCTAGCAAAGTGCTGGTGTATAAGCTAAAACAGGAATTACTGATGAACCCCCCAACAGCCCAAGGTTAAGAGATTTATTCTGCTGACTTGCTTATATACCTTAAATGATACATAATTACAAGGATTTTCTTACTAATAGGAAGAAGTTGATGACAAAGTAGGCTGCTATGAAACACGTCCAGGAATTGACACAGTGTAGTAAATGAATAATTTTGTAGGGGAAAAAAAATGAAGAAATTGGTAAGAAGAAAAATTAAGACAGTAGGAAGGTAAAAATTTCCGGTAAGTCAATGACTTTTTAAAATAATGTCTTGGTTGTAACATACATTTTTGTTGTGTTTGAGAGGGAGAAAATTTTTGATCCTTCGTTTTTGCTATTCTGGGTATAATTGGATATATGTGCTCTTTGGAAAATAAAGAAAGGAGATATGATATTCTTGGTTAAATTTATTTAATGAAAATTTTTTTATTTTTCAAAATAAAAATTTATTTTTAACTAAAATAAAGTACAATTTATTTTTAAATAAAATATTTCTTAAAAGAATACAAATAAAGAGAAAAATAGTGAAGGTTGGGAGGAAAGAGAAGACCAATAAATCAAACAGTTAACCATCTTCCATGAAGTTTTTCTGAAGTTACTCTGCACCACTGAGAAGTTTTGAATACTCTGAATACTGAAAAATTTCTTAACGTGTGCTGTCAGAGTGAATTTGCTCATGGCTCTTTCAAGTCATTGTTTTAACATGTTCTCAGGTCATGATATAAGACTCAACAGATGTTTCACCCCATATCATCCAGTACTATGTGTTTTGAGAAAGCTAGTATCAAAATACTTCTGTACTAAGGAGACATACCTTTCTGGGAACCAAGGGCTGAATTATTCCCTGAGTATTTTCTTTCCTATTTGCAGGCCACTGTGATGACCATCTCTTGAATCACATCAATGACTAGTCCAGAAGACAGACAGAGATGAGGAACCCTTAACAGTTCATAATTGAACATTAATTTTTATTTATAGTGGACTGGTCAGATTTTCTTTCAATACCAGCCTAACCTGAGCCATTGACTGCATCTAATGAAATAATAGAAACAAACAAACAAACAAAACAAATTACAATAGGGAAGCAAAGATATTAGGCTAAGAAAGGATTCTTTGTAAAGAGATCTGGTTAGAGATGGGGCCTATGTAATTGACAATTTGCATTTTAATCACACAACACTTGCACAGGTCAAATATACTGACAGACGTGGAAGGGCTTCATTATTTTAACTATGGTGTTTTTAAGCTACATTTACCACTATTCTGCAACTAAAATATGATCCATCCTTAGAATCAGGAAGTCAAAACTTCAAAATTCAATTCCTAAAGGATCTGGTTTGGTTCGTTTGTTTTTATTGGGACTTTCCTCTTTCTGGGTTTGGGAATTTCTAATGAACCTCTGAGGTATCTCTGCGGTTTAGAGATTGGGCAAGTTAAAGTAATAACAAAAAAGGCTCAGTTTTTCTAAGCGAGCCAAAGCTTTTAAAAATTATCTCCATGGGAAAATATCATTTAGTAAATGGTTGAAAGATTTTTTCCTTTGAATCAGGCATGCCTTTAAACGCGTTCCTCTCTTATTTTTTTGTACCATTCATTACAATGCCTACTTAAGAACATTTCCTTCTTAGTTTTTTTAGAAGTGAACATTTCTATTAAATCCAGAAATACTCTTGAGTTTGAATGAACATAATCATTCATAGCTTAATGTTTTCCATTTCACCACCCCTGTCATGATTTTCCCAAGTTGTTGTTCTCTGGAATTTCCTGTTTTGGTCCCAGGACTCACCATTTTTACAGTCTAACCAGTTTGAATTTCAGTTATACTTCATATATTCCAATAACACTGCATGCCAGTCAGCTTCAGCATCAGAAAGCTGATAAATTTTCTCTCAGTTCTTCTCTCTACTCAGTTATTTTCCAGCCCTGCTTCAGCTCAAATGCTTGCCATTTTTCATGTGCACTGGATTTTGTACTTTCATCTCAATATTTACAGAACTTCCTTCAATTTTCTATACATTTTTGATGATCTATCATTTATAAAGCAAATGAAACATTAACCACCCCCCTTCAAAATCTCATAATTTCAAAGCAGTTTTCCTAAACTTAACTAAAAAATAAGCTTCAATGGAAAGGTATAGACATCTCAATTTTGAAGAATTTGATGTCAGAAAACTTTTAAGATCACACATTTGGGACATTCTGGAGTACCATAGGATATGTAATTTGAAATAAATTACATATTATTTAAGATTCCTCATTAGACTGTAACGATAAATACGTACCAGCTTTACCATTTATTGTTCTCCTTTCAAAGTAAAATTTTGAAGACAATTCGTTTGGCCATCTGTCTACAACTGTACTTGCCATAACTTTCCTGTCTGGAACACTCTTTCTCTTCCCTTTTCCGTTGGAAAAATCTCTTCTACTCAACATCTTTAGAAATCCATTGCTAATTTAATTCCCCCATAAAGCTTTTTCTGGGTCCCTCAGACAATAGTTGATCAGCTCCATCCTCTGTTCTGATATATTATATAGTTGTTAATTCTCTTGTTATTTAGCCAATCACATTGTGTTGCAATTATATCATTTGGTTATCTGCATATCTTCCCATCAAATTATAGGTTCCTTAGAGTCTTTAGTGCCTAGCGTCACATTAAATGTGTATAAATCTAGTTATTCAGTTTGGTTAGCTTTGCAGTAAGATATACAATATACTTTGTGATTAGTTCCTTTGAAAGATAATCATATTTAGCTCCTGATTTAATATTAAAATAACAAAATTCAAATAAAAATTAAAATTATAGTATGTTAAACAGAGATACCTTTTCCTATAAAATTATCCCACCTATTTTCTATAGTAAAGAGAAAAAAAAATTAAACTGAATCAATAGTGCTGGGAGAAAAACATTCTAAAATGTATACATTGAAAGTAAATTTTGAGGATCTCTCCACTTAACATTTTGTTAATGGAGTATTTGGAGGGGAAAATTCTAGTAAAAATTTTAGGCTTCTCTGTTCTAAATGTCTAAAAGACTCTAAAATTTTAATTATTGAGTTTTGAATAACTCACAGTAGTTTTAGAGTGGAGAATCCAGCTAAAATATATAATCTCATTCCCATTTCAGCATGGAGCAATAAAAAACAAAAAACTGTATTAATAGAACAGTTTATTTCATAGGTGTTTATTGCATGAATTCATTGAAAGATGCTGGTTTTGCTTTTTAAAATTGATCTTTACATTTATTTTTTAACATCATATTCTCCTTCTTTTAATACCATTCAATATCCTCATAGAATTGGATCAGTCTTCAATATGTTGTTTTAAAAAATCGAGTTCTTGTATTTCTCCTTTATTCTCACTACTATCACACTCAACACACTCTGACACTTCTAATCACCAAATGTGTGGGTTCCCCCACACTAATCAGTTCTGATTTGGTTTCCTACAATCTGACTTGAGAAGGGAATGGCTACCCACTCCAGTATTCTTGCCTGAAGAATACCATGGACAGAGGAACCTGATGTACCCCAATCCATGGGATTGCAAAGAATTGAACTCAACTGAGTGACTAACACTTCCATTTGAAGATAATGTTATATTCCATGGGTTAAAAGCTGAGCCTCACAACACTGCTCCCCATCTCAGATGTCAATTATTATTAGAAGCTTTCCAGGTTACTCACAACTTCTGTATGACTTGCCTACAAATTAGGGGTTCCCATGACCTTCTGTGCTAGTTCAATTAATTTGTTAGAGTGACTCACAGAACTCAGGGAAACATATTTACCAGTTTATTAAAGAATATGGTAAAGAGTACAGAAGAACAGTCAGGTGAAGACATAGGGCAAGGTCTGGGAAGGTCTTAAGTGCAGGAGCTTGTCTCTATAAGTTGTAGTGTGTTCACTGACCTGGAAGACCTAATAACCCCATACTATTGGGATTTTTATGGAAGCTCTATCACGTAGGCATCAAGGATCATTAACTCCAGTTTCAATCCTTCTCCCTTATCAAAGGAATTGGGTGGGTGGAAAATTTCAGGTGTCTAATAAAGGCTTGGTCTTTCTGGTAACCAGCCCTCCTCCAGAAGCATTTCAGCAGTCCATCTAGGGTCTCCTCATTAGGATAACACACTCCAGTCACTCGAACAATTGCAAGGGCTTCAGAGGCCTGTGTTAGGAACTGGAGTAGAAGACAAAAGGACAAAAGATATTCCTAGTACTCTTATCACTTAGGAAATTATGAGTTTTAGGAGTTCTGTGCCAGAAACAGGAGACAGAGACTAATAAAAATATTTTTTATTATTTTACATATGTGATAAGACTTTGAAAATCTTTGAGGGTAATCATAGTTTTCACTATGAAAGAGGTTAATATTCATACATTGCTATTATTATGGCTTTTATTATCCATAATTCTGAAATTAAAAAAATCATGTAGGTAGGAAGTAATAAAAAATAGAGCAAATAAAGATTTGCTTTAAAATTGGTTGTCTTTGAAAAATGCAGTATACAAGCAAACTTGTTATAAAATATTGAGATTCTGAGAGATATTATATACATTTATAGCAAAAGTACATTTTGGAAACAAAATAATGTCCTTTGGATTTGTTGAAATATTCTACAATATTTGTCTCCCTTAAAGTTCTTTGGAGAGCTGTGAATACTGTCAACATGTCTTCAGTTTCAGAGTTCAGTGAGTCCTAATCAAGAACATCACACACTGTTGTACAAAGCAATGAAAATGACAGGTGGTTTATTTATTTAAATATATGTGTGTTTGTGTGTGTGTTTTTAGCCTAAGGTTCTTTCTTTACACATATAATGTGATGCTCATGGAGGGTCTGATTGTCATTTTATATGAGACAACTAAAATTCAATTACATTTAGAGCATTCTTTTTCTTCATCAATTACACAAGAAGTGTAAAATACTCTCAAAATCCCATGACAGACAGACCTTTAGCTATGTATACATTATTTTTAAATATGCAATATCCTTTACATCATTTCTGAAAATCCAAACCTCACACTTCTAAGGCCTGAGTCTAAATTTAGAAAAATGCATTCCAGAGATAATACAAACAATCTACATTAAAAGGATAGAATCTTCCCTCCCAGAGAGCTGCAAGTTGTCTGAGAAATTCCTCACTCCATGAGATTTCTAAATATCTTAAAATTTCCAGAAGATACAACTTGGCTTTGGGAGTAGCAATATATCTTAATTCAGATGTTTTCAACTTTCTCCCTGGATAAATTTTCTAGCTATTCTATTTAGAAAATCTGCCTTAATAGGATTTTAATATCCCAAGTTCCTACCCAATGTAGGGTTTTAAGAGTGTTGTCTTAATGCAGTGGCATCTACAAAATAAAGACAATAGACTAGAAATGCCAACACCAAAGTTAATCATCAAATTTTAAATACTAATTATGGTCTCTTGGGCAAAATCAAATGATATCTTATACAACTTTTAGTATAGACAAAATTATTTTAGTATAGATGACTCCGAAGTTTGATAGGAGCAGCTGTTGAATGTAGCTAATAGCCGTGTGGTGGTGGGAAAATGGTGATGGTACAAGATAAAGCCCAGATGAATGAACAGAACATTTCAGAGGAGAACTAGGCTAACTACACTGTGAGGCTGTGTTTGTTTTAAAGGACTGCTGAAGTTATAGGTCTGATTCTGAGTCAGAGTCCTTCAGGGATAGTTACTACATTTCAGCACAGGACATGCCTGCATGCTTAGTCGCTCAGTCGTGTCCGACTCTTTGCGACCCCATGGACTTTAGCTTGCCAGGCTCCTCTTTCTATGGGATTCTCCAGGCAAGAATACTGGAGTGAGCTGCCATTCCCTTCTCCGGGGAATCTTTTTGACCCAGGTGTCGAGCCTGGGTCTCCTCACTGCAGGCAGATTCTTTACTGTCTGAGCCACCAGGGGAACACCCAGCATAGGATGGATGCAAGTAAATATGGACTGTGGTGATGTTATCTCTGGAGTTTCTGACAAAGGGCCTGCTGTCTTCTAATTGTGAGCAGGAGTAGACAGATACAACTTTAACACACTCTTAGGGCAAAAGAGGACTGCCATTTACCCAGCTTCCATTTTACAGAAAATGGCAAAAGAGCTAATCTGATGTCTACACTCTTGGATCTTGGGTGGCTTGTTTCATGTGTTCAAGCAGAATAGAAAGGAGGAAAAAATTTACAATATGCTATGTATTTAGAAACTAGAAAAACATATACTGTTTTTAAGTACATTCAACTTTTATTCACAAACTGTAATTATAAAAGGATAGAGACATTGATAAAAATATTCTATACTTTCACAGGGGTAGGTATGTTTGTTCAATGTCATTTCATTTTACTTACACTTAATGCAATTTACTATATATAAATGTTACCTCAGTTTAAAAAGAAGTAAAATATATGATTTGTATAATTAAATCTTAGTATGTCATACTGTTAACTATATTTTTCTCCTTTTCCATATTCTTAATGCTCCTGCATGAGCATGCTGACTGAGTTTAGGCTGCCTCTCCTAGGGTTAGCCAATTCTAGAAACAGCAAAGACTGGCCCAAGAGTATGCCTCTCACACTGCAAACTAATCAATCTAGTTCTTCTGTATCTGGTTCTTAGGCTCTAGCAGGCACTGTTCCTCTGCCCCAGTCATCCTAAGGCCAGGTACCAGACAACTAGAGGAGGTCTTTATACCTCAGACACTACTACTGAAATTACTCAAACTAGCCAGTCTTTAGTATACTTGCCTTATCATACCTAGCCTTGCCTTTCTTTAAATACCACAAAAAAGGCTCTTGTTCCCGCATTTTCCTTGTTGCTTCTACTTCCTGACCAACTCTGGTGTGGTCCTCCATGGTGTGTTATGTCCACTTCTCCTGGGAGTTGTAAAGAGCAAACTACATTTTCAATAGCAATTATTTTATTAATCTATTGGCCTCACCATACTTGAATAATAATAAAAAATTCAAGTCTATGCTCCAGCCACTAATGCCAAAGATCCTGAAGTTGAATGGCTCTATGAATACTTACAATACCTTCCAGAACTAACACCAAAAAAAAAAAAAAAATGCCCTTTTCATCAAGGGGACTCAAATGAAAAGTAGGAAGTCAAGAGATACCTGGAGAAACAGGCAACGTTGATGTTAGAGTACAAAATGAAGCAAGGCAAAGGCAACAGAGTTTTGCAAAGAGAATGTACTGGTCATAGCAAACATCCTCTTCCAATAACACAAGAGATGTCTCCACACATGGACGTTACCAGATGGTCAACACTGAAATTGGATTGATTATATTCAGATTGATTATATTATATTGCCACTGAAGATAGAGAAACTCTGTACAGTCAACAAAAACAGACCAAGAGCTGACTGTAGCTCAGATTCAGTTCAGTTCAGTTCAGTCACTCAGTCGTGTCCGACTCTTTGCGACCCCATGAATCGCAGCAGGCCAGGCCTCCCTGTCCATCACCCTCTCCCGGAGTTCACTCAGACTCACGTCCATCAAGTCAGTGATGCCATCCAGCCATCTCATCCTTGGTCGTCCCCTTCTCCTCCCACCCCCCAATCCCTCCCAGCATCAGAGTCTTTTCCAATGAGTCAACTCTTTGCATGAGGTGGCCAAAGTACTGGAGATTCAGCTTTAGCATCATTCCTTCCAAAGAAATCCCAGGGCTGATCTCCTTCAGAATGGACTGGTTGGATCTCCTTGCAGTCCAAGGGACTCTCAAGAGTCTTTATTGCAAAATTCAGACTTAAATTGAAGAAAGGAGGGAAAACCAGTAGATCATTCAGGTATGACCTAAATTGAATCCCTTACAATTATACAGTGGAAGTGGCAAATTAATTCAAGGTATTAGATATGATAGAGTGCCTGAAGAACTATGGATGGAGATTTATAACACTGTAACAGGAGGCAGTAACCAAAACCATCCCCCAGAAAAAGAAATGCAAAAAATCAAAATGGTTGTCTGAGAAGGCCTTACAAATAGCAGAAAAAGAAGAGTAGCAAAAGGCAAAGGAGAAAAGGAAAGATATACTCATTTGAATACAGAGTTACAAAGAATAGCAAAGAAAGATAAGAAAACCATCCTAAGTGATCAACGCAAAGAAATAGAAGAAAACAATAGAGTGGGAAAGACTACAGATCTCTTCAAGAAAATTAGAGATAACAAGGGAACATTTCATGCAAAGATGGTCATCGTAAAGGACAGAAATGGTGTGGACTTAACAGAAGCAAAAGATATTAAGAAGAGGTAACAAGAATACATAGAAGAACTGTTCAAAATAGTTCTTCATGGCCCAGATAACCATGATGCTGTGTTCACTCACCTAGACCCAGAAATCCTGGAGTGTGAAGTCAAGTGGGCCTTAGGAAGCATCACTACAACAAAGTTAGGGGACATGATGGAATTCTAGTTGAACTATTTGAAATCCTAAAAGATGATGCTATGAAAGTACTGCACTTGATATGCCAGCAAATTTGGAAAAATCAGCAGTGGCCACAGGACTGGAAAAGGTCAGCTTTCATTCCAATCCCAAGGAAAGCAATGCCAAAGAATGTTCAAACTGCCACATAGTTAGTCTCATTTCACAGGCAAGGTATTGCTCGAAATTCTTCAACTAGATTTCAACCGTACATGAACTGAGAACTTCCAGAGGTACAAGCTGGATTTAGAAAAGGCAGAGGAACCAGAGATCAAGTTGTCAACATCTGCTGGATCATAGAAAATGCAACAGCATTCCAGGAAAAAACAGTTTTACTAACTATGCTAGAGCCTTTCTGTGGATCACAACAAACTGTGGATCTTCAAGAAATGGAAATACCACATTACCTGCCTCCTGAGAAGCCTGTATGCAGATCAAAAAGCAACAGTTAGAACCACACATGGAACAACGGACTGGTTCAAAATTGGGAATGGAGTATGTCAAAGCTGCATATTGTCACCCTGCTTATTTAACTTATATGCAGAATACAGCATACAAAATGCCAGCCTGGCTAAAGCACAAGCTGAAATCAAGATTGCCAGGAGAAATATCAATTACATCAGATACACAGATGACACCACCCTTATGGAAGAAAGCAAAGAGGAACTAAAGAGCCTCTTGATGAAAGTGAAACAGGAGAGAGAAAATGCTGGCTTAAAACTCAACATTCAAAAAATGAAGTTCATGGCTTCTGGTCCCATCACTTCATGGCAAATAGAAGGGGAACAAGTGGAAATGATGACAGACTTTATTTTCTGGGCTCCAAAATCACTGCAGACAGTGACAGTAGCCATGAAATTAAAAGACGCTTGCTCCTTGGAAGAAAAGCCAACAAACCTAGACAACATATTAAACATCACAGATACTACTTTGCTGACAAAAGTCCCTATAGTGAAAGCTATGGCTTTTCCAGTAGTCGTGTATGGATGTGAGAGCTGGACCATAAAGAAAGATGAGTGCCAAAGAATTGACGCTTTAGAACTGTGGTGTTAGAGAAGACTCTTGAGAGTCCCTTGGACAGTGAGGTGATCAAACCAGTCTATCTTAAAGGAAATCAACCCTGAGTATTCATTGGAAGACTGATGCTGAAGCTCTAATACTATGGTCACCTGATGAGAAGAGCCAAGTCATTTGAAAAGACCTGATGCTGGGAAAGATTGAGGGCATGGGTAGAAGGGGATGACAGAGGATGATATGGTTGAATGGCATCAACAACTCAATGGGCATGAGTTTGAGCAAAATCTGGGACATAGTGTAGGAAGCCTGGCATGCTTCAGTACATGTAGTCGCAAAGAGCTGGACATGATTGAGCAAGTGAACAACAAGAACAACATCATTTAATTAACCACAGTGGTGGAATATCATCTAGAATTTTTTTCAAACAGGTAAAAGGCATTTTCTTTATAGATAGGTAGTGAGGTATTTAAGGAAATGACTGGTGCACACACAGTCTTATAGTCATTATTTTTTCTTGCTTTATTCAAATCCAGACTCTGCCATGATGCACTCTCTTTGATGTTTAACAAACATTCAGGTTTAAAACCTACCTATAGAAATTTTGATAAAACACATTTTTAATCTATTATGCTATTTAAGAGAGAGATACTTGTGCAATTATAGGCTTTCAATCTGTTGAATACCTGTGGATCTGTTCATTAAACTCATGATTTTAGTCATATTACATTGTTAGTTAGATACTAGATACTAAATCATAAGCTGACATCCTTGTTTGAACCTATTCCTAGTTGGTATCATTGACACCCAAGGTAAATACTTCTGTTTATTCTTTGCTTGATCCTTTCATTTTTACAAGTAAGAAAAGAAGATGAAAAAAATGTTACCACAGTTGTGTCAGTACAAAATTCTTCAAGGCATCACATATAAACCCTCTTGTAGTAGGATTAATTGAGATATTAGCTATTAGTAATACATAGCTAACTAACTGAGGTACTGAATTTGAAACACATATACACACAGACTAATGTATGCATGCATTTGTGTAAAATCAAGTGCAGTCTTACAATAAACTCACTCTCACGTATGTATGTTCTTGGTTGAGTGAGAATTGGACTTACTCCTGAAGGAATGACAATGAGCAACAATTACTTTACTCTTCATTGTTGTATGAATCATGAATTTTTATAGTGCATTCAGTTCAGTTCAGTTCAGTTCAGTCACTCAGTCGTGTCTGACTCTTTGCAACCCCATGAATCGCAGCACATCAGGCCTCCCTGTCCATCACTAACTCCCAGAGTTCACTCAAACTCATGTCCATCGAGTTGGTGATGCCATCCAGCCATCTCATCCTCGGTCGTCCCCTTCTCCTCCTGCCCCCAATCTCTCCCAGCATCAGAGTCTTTTCCAATACAGTGCATTATCCCTCCATAAATGTACACCATAGAAGTATATGTTGCATCTAAATAGTGTTGATCTTGTGTATGAAAGGAGAAAAAAAAGTTGAGAAATTCTGCTTAGCATATGGCGTGTGCAGGCCTGGCCCATATGCCTAGCAATTCTACCCTGAGTGCAACACAGACTAACTGATGCAGGGAGGGGGTTCTGTTTTAGAAATCATGTAGGTTGAACCCTTCTCTTAAGAAAATAAATTCCCAAACCTCCCATAACAGGAAATCTGAAAAATTTGATTAAACATTTCATTTTCGAATTAGCTCAGAGCTATCCTGTTTACTGCTGCTGCTGCTGCTAAGTCGCTCCAGTCATGTCCGACTCTGTGTGACCCCATAGACGGAAGTCCAGTTTCCTAGCATATAGAAATATCCACTGACTTGAAAAAATGGGAACAGGGAGCATTTCAGAAAACAGAACATTTTTGATGGGTCATTTTTTAGAATGTAAAGTATTTTGATGACAATAAAATTATCTTTCTGAGTAGCCCTACTTCCATGTTACCTTTATGCTAGGAATTTATATATCATATAGTATAGATAGGAACACAAAAGTCTTTATTAATTCAAAAGAAATCACCTAAAAAATTTGAAGCTATAGGAAAAGGCTAAATACACTTGACAATTCCACGAAGCCCAATTTTCACTTCTGCATCATCCCAAACCCATGACCAATTAAAATTTAACAAATTAATTAATAAAAGAAGTTATGTTTACTGATTTTTTCTATTCCAGCTGTCTGTAAGATGCAGGTAGGGAATATGCCAATTTGAGTATTTTTGCATATTTATACAAGCAAAATGCACATCAACAGAGACTTACAGAGTCTCCAAAAGCAATCATGCCTGCAAAATTTCCATTTTGGCTGTAAAATTGTCATTGTCCATGCTTGCATTCACTAAGAAACTCCCCATCTCTTTTTGTCCCACTACAAATTCCCTCCTTCTTGTCCCATATCACTTAAGAAATGCAAACATTTAGTTGCACCAAATAATATTTCATTTTTCACAGAGATTTTTAAAACTGTAAGCAGAAAACAAAGAGGAAATTCCCTAAAGGCAGGCTACCTGCTGCTTAATTTCCACAATGCCTGTGGTCTGACCTCTTTGGTTCCAGTCATACGATTAATTTATTTAAAAATTTTTTGTCAAATACCTTTTTAGCTAGCCATGAATTTCGGAGTGATGCTAATTCTCAAGTCCATCCAAATACGGGAAATGCATCAATACATGCCTTTGCAATTACGCAAACCTCACATATTTGACCTTAGAACTCTGAGAGCTGGAGCAGATTAATTGTTACATGCACCATAAAAACTTTAGCACATCAGAAAAAAATAGCCTTAAGTTGTTCCATTTTTGGATTGCATAAGAAAAGCAAAAAAAATATGCAGATACAAATATACTTATTTCCTTTAAGATTCTCGCTTATATTTCAACATTTATATTTAGGTTTCTGCATTTCTAATTCCCAGTAGCTGACAAAAAATTATCTTTAGCTTATGCATTAGAGTTGTCAGACAATGCTGAATTAAGTCCCAATTTTATGGCAGAGAAATTTCATTTTAACTAAGGTGTGGAAACATTCTAAACACGATAAGAATTACATTTAAAAACAGTTAAAAATGCAGAGATGAGTTCATCATCATTATTTATTGGAGGGAATAAAAATATTCTTAAATGGATTTATGGTGATAGTTGCATCAGTAAGTAAAATTATTACAAATTACTAAACAGTATGCTTGAAGTGAGTGGATTTCATGAGTTGTAAAATATATATCAATAAAGTTATATAAAAAAGAACCAGAAATATAAAGTAGTATATGTTGTTGTTGAATAGAGAGGTGCTTCAATTAATTGTATGGCTTTGAATGATTTTGAACTTTTACTGTGTTCCATATATTTTGTCAAATTTTTAGACTTGTTTGTTGAAAAAAAAACCTGTATCAATTATTATACAGACAGGATAACGGGCCTGGTCTGTCAGTTTCTTCTGGAACTGAAAAACAATAAGCCAAGGATCATTATTATTCACATTGCACAGTCTGTGGTTTAGCTTTAGAAACATGCTTTTCAAGTTAAATTTACTTCAAAACACACCTAGCTAGAAAAATATGAGGGAAAAATGCTAGAGGCAAAGTAAATTTGAGGTTAAGAAATCTGGCAGTCCATTCTCCAAACACAACTGAGTTTTCCTACCCTTGTTACATTTTAGGGTGACTCACAGTTGGTTTTCATATATGTGTTTATGGATTTATGTACACATCTTGCGTTCTTGAATGGCTAAAGTATGGTACTTTTACTCTTTGTTAACCTTAGGAATAACTGACTGTCAAACTGACTTTGGGTTCTAATGGCCTGGTTTAGTTCTCTGAAAGAGGATCCTGAAACAAGAATCTTCTAAGACCAGACGCTGGGTTCTAAACAATGTATGGCATTACAAGTAGGTACACGTGGAATGAATATTCCATTAACATTTGTGTTTATATAAAGCATTCAATGCATAGACAATTGCAAATTATCAATATAATGTCTGTGTTCATTCATATATTTTTAAAAATGTACAGCAATAGGTTAAGAAGTACTTTGGGTAATTTACCACTAGCTTTCTTGTGAAATGGTGTATCATGAAATCAGATAAGAAAAAAAATCAACCCAAGTAAAACAAGTTTTGAACAGATGAACATGTCCTTATTATAAGACTTGTAGCAATTAAGCTTATAATAAGGGAAGTAACTACAGGAAAGACAAACACAGAAGGAAACTTGTGAGAAAAAATTTCCAATACATTCCATGGAAAGTCAGCAGGGTTTTACAAGAAGCAATTAAGTGACTGTAGAAAGAAAACATGCAACCAAAGAATTTATTCAGTTAACATCTATAATTTAACAAAATAACATATGTTCAAAGTCAGTTTTTGAAGATAAATTAAAAGGCTCTATGGACTACAAGTTGGTAACTAGAAATGTTCATTTAAGGAAATGACAAATCACATCGATGACAAACTATCCCAAAGTGGTTGTTGCAAAACTTGGCACCTAAATATTCAATATCAACTTTACTGGTAACTTTTGAAATCTTAAATCAACACCTTTTAATCCCAATAAAGATAGAGAATATGCAATATAGAGGAGACTATGCTTATATTATTAACTATGAATATAAAATTATAAAATATATTTTATTAAGTTTGAACATGAATTCTTTTTTAATATAAATTAATTTTAATTGGAGGCTAATTACTTTACAATATTGTAGTGGTTTTGCCATACGTTGATATGAATCTGCCATGGGTGTACATGTGTTCCCTATCCTGAACCTTCCTCCCACCTTCCCCCTCATCCCATCCCATCCCTCTGGGTCATCCCAGCACCACCCCCAATCACCCTGTCTCATGCATTGAACCTGGACTGGCAATTCATTTCACATATGATAATATACATGTTTCAATGCCATTCTCCCAAATCATCCCACCCTCGCTCTCTCCACAGAGCCCAAAAGACTGTTCTATACATCTGTGTCTCTTTTGCTGTCTCGTATATAGGGTTATTGTTACCATCTTTCTAAATTCCATATATATGTGTTAGTATACTGTATTGGTGTTTTTCTTTCTGACTTACTTCACTCTGTATAATAGGCTCCAGTTTCATCCACCTCATTAGAACTTATTAAAATGTATTCTTTTAAGTGGCTCAGTAATATTCCATTGTGTATATGTGCCACAGCTTTCTTATCCATTCGTCTGCTGATGGACATCTAGGTTGCTTCCATGTCCTGGCTATTATAAACAGTGCTGCAATGAACATCAGGGTACACATGTCTCTTTCAGTTCTGGTTTCCTCACAGTGTATACCCAGCAGTGGGATTGCTGGGTCATATGGCAGTTCTATTTCCAGTTTTTTAAGGAATCTTCACACTTGAACATGAATTCTTTAAATCATATGAATCATCAGATCTAATACCAGTGAAAAAATTATCTACACATAGTTGATATTTAAAGGAACAAAACTGATGAAATTTAAAAACTGAACATACTAGTTTTAGAAATCCAACACAAAAACTCTCAGGCAAACTTAATATATGATATATCTATTATCATAAATATGTATATATATATGTACACATAGCCCATGTAAAGATCAATTACTGATCATTTTATATATTAGATTCACATATTATTTTATTTATTTCTAACAGCAATCTTAAGGATGGAAATTCTTTTTCTGATTTAAAAAAATGAAGGAAACTTATTTCTTAAAATTATCGAGAAGCTCAACTAAAACAACATTTACCAAACAGTGGTCCTCTCATTCATTTTCACAGACTTCTCTCATTTGAATTCATACTTTCCAGTTACACTTTGTAATATAAGCAATGAGATCATTTCTATTGCAATTTTATAGGAGACAAAAATAGGACATTTTTAAATGAAAAGGTTACTGATTAGTATTTAATCCCATATTCTTTCCCTTTCTTACTAACCTACTAGAAGAAGACTAAAGATATTCAAGTCATTCTTCAGAAAGACACTTGAGACAACATGTTTAATAAACCATTTAAAAAAACAACAATCCTAATTGGTCTTATAGCTCTCTTTACCATGATTCTAAGGTGTTTTCTAAATTAATAACATAATAAATCTTAGGTTTTACATGTTCCTTTTGCATATATTTGATTAATTACTTAGTGCATGTGGTGAGTGCTAAGTCGCTTCAGTTGTGTCCAACTCTTTGCTACCTTATGGACTGTAGCCTGCTAGGCTCCTCTGCCCATGGGATTCTCCAGGCAAGACTACTGGAGTGCGTTGCCATGCCCTCCTCCAGGGCAACTTCCCAACCCAGGGGTTGAACCCCCATCTCTTAGGTCTCCTGCATTGGTAACTGGGTTCTTTATCACTAAGTCATGCTAAGTTGCTTCAGTCGTGTCCAACTCTTAGCGACCCCATGGACTGCAGCCTACCAGGCTCCTCCGCCCATAGGATTTTATAGGCAAGAGTACTGGAGAGGGTTGCCATTGCCTTCTCCAACTGAGCCATCTAGTAGCCCCTAATTCCTTAGTGAAAAATCATTCAGTTCAGTTTAGTTCAGTTCAGTCACTCAGTTGTGTCTGACTCCTTGTGACCCCATGAACCTCAGCACGCCAGGCCTCCCTGTCCATCACCAACTCCCGTAGTTTACCCAAACTCGTGTCCATTGATCAGTGATGCCATCCAATGATCTCATCCTCTGCTGTCCCCTTTTCTTCCTGTCTTCAATCTTTCCCAACATCAGGGTCTTTTCAAATGAGTCAGCTCTTCGCATCAGGGGGCCAAAATATTGGAGTTTCAGCTTCAACATCAGTCCTACCAATGATCACCCAGGGCTGATCTCCTTTATGGACTGGCTGGATCTTCTTGCAGTCCAGGGGACTCTCAAGAGTCTTCTAACACCACAGTTCAAAAGCATCAATTCTTCAGTGCTCAGCTTTCTTTATAGTCCAACTCTCACATCCATACATGATTACTGGAAAAACCATAGCCTTGACTAGATGGACCTTTGTTGACAAAGTAATGTCCCTTCTTTTTATTATGCTCTCTAGGTTGGTCATAACTTTCCTTCCAAGGAGTAAGCACTTTTTAAGTTAATAGGTGTAATCACCATCTGCAGTGATTTTGGAGCCCCCCAAAATAATCCAGCCACTGTTTCCACTGTTTCCCCATCTATTTCCCATGAATTGATGGGGCCAGATACCATGATCTTTATTTTCTGAATGTTGAATTTTAAGCCAATTTTTTCACTCTCCTCTTTCATCAAGAGGCTATTTAGTTCCTCTTCACTTTCTGCCATAAGTGTGGTGTCATCTGCATATCTGAGGTTATTGATATTTCTCCTGGCAATCTTGATTCCAGCTTGTGCTTCTTCCAGCCCAGCATTTCTCATGATGTACTCTGCATATAAGTTAAATAAGCAGGGTGACAATATACAGCCTTGACGTACTCGTTTTCCTGTTTGAAACCAGTCTATTATTCCATATCCAGTTCTAACTGTTGCTTCTTGACCTGCATACAAGTTTCTCAAGAGGCAGGTCAGGTGGTCTGGTATTCCCATCTCTTTCAGAATTTTCCACAGTTTATTGTGATCCACACAGCCAAAGGCTTTGGCATAGTCAATAAAGTGGAAATAGATGTTTTTCCAGAACCCTCTTGCTTTTTATGATTTCATTCCAGAGGAGGTTGTGGATTCATTAACTACCAGACACGGTGGAATGTATAAAGCAGCACACAATGGTTCAGTTCAGTTCATTTGCTCATTCGTGTCTGACTCTTTGCGACCCAATGGACTGCAGCACGCCAGGCCTCCCTGCCATCACCAATTCCCAGAGTTTACCCAAACTCATGTCCATTGAGTCGGTGATGCCATCCAATCATCTCATCTGTCATCCCCTTCCCCTCCTGCTGTCAATCTTTCCCAGCACCAGGGTCTTTTCAAATGAGTCAGCTCTTCACATGAGGTGGCCAAAATATTTCAGTTTCAGTTTCAGTTTCAACTCTCACATCCATACATGACCACTGGAAAAACCATAGCCTTGACTAGACAGACCTTTGTTGGCAAAGTAATGTCTCTTCTTTTTAATATCCTGTCTAGTTTGGTCATAACTTTTCTTCCAAGGAGTAAGCATCTTTTTATTTCATGGTTGCAATCACCATCTGCAGTGATTTTGGAGCCCCCCCAAATAAATAATCAGCCACTCTTTCTCCATCTATTTGCCATGAAGTGATGGGGCTGGATGCCATGATCTTTTGTTTTCTGAATGTTGAGCTTTAAGCAAACTTTTTCACTCTCCTCTTTCAATTTCATCAAGAGGCTCTTTAGTTTTTCACTTTCTGCCATAAGGGTTCAAGCAGTGTAAAAGGCAGATGAATCCACCTTTATAGAGACTGAAAACATTCTCATCACTAGTGAAAATGAAAGTCGCTCAGTCGTGTCTGACTCTTTGCTGCTCCGTGGACTATATAGTTCATGGAATTGTCTAGGCCAGAATACTGGAGTGGGAAGCTTTTCTCTTCTCCAGGGGATCTTCCTAACCCAAGGGTCAAAGCCAGGTCTCCCACATTGCAGGCAGATTCTTTACCAGCTGAGCCACAAGGGACATCCAAGAATACTGAAGTGGGTAGCCTGTCCCTTCACCAGGGGATCTTCGGAAACAGGAATGGAACTGAGGTCTCTTGCATTGCAGGCAGATTCTTTACCAACTAAACTATGAGAGAAACCCTCTCATCACTATCGTTGGATTTATTTACAAATTATTCCCCATTCTCATGATCCCCTAAATGCATATGGAACCTATCATCTCCATTAAAAACTAACTGGCTTGAAGTACTCCAATGTATTCAGGGTACCTAATGGGCATTTTTAGGGGCTTCCCTGTGGCTCAGAGGTTAAAGCATCTGCCTCCAATGCGGGAGACCCTAGTTCGATCCCTGGGTCAGGAAGGTCCCCTGGAGAAGGAAATGGTAACCCACTCCAGTATTCTTGCCTGGAGAATCCCATGGACGGAGAAGCCTGGTAGGCTACATACAGTCTACGGGGTTGCAGAGAGTCGGACACGACTGAGCAACTTCACTTTCACTCAATGGGCATTTTTAGTTGGTCTCCTAACAATATCCCTTGGATATTTACTATTGTAGGGTAACTTTTCTATTTTAAGCTGCCTGTATCTTACTCCATTTGACTGAAGGCCTTCTTTGACCACTGGAGTCAGCTCAGCCCAAGCACTTCAGGTTGTGAGTTCTATGAATTAATAGTCCTTCAATTAGCTATCATTCTTGGGACAGTCTCAATAAAGGACTAGGTATAAGGACTAGGGTAAGGCATCTAGGTATAAATACCCAGACTCGATCTTCTATTGAATAGGATGACCCTGAAGCAAATGTTCTCCGCTGGCTCTTGCTGTTCAGCAGCAGAACTAAATTCCAGTCTTCCACAGGGTTATTTGACCAATACCTGACATTTCATCAGTTGCCTTTCTTTCCGTGTTTCATTTTCACACACCCCTCCCTGTATAGAAAGGCAAACTAAGACACACTGGTCTCTGAAGATATTGATGAGAGCTTGAGAACATTTTGAACTCTGTTTAGATTTTCAAGACACTTGCACAGTTCATTTGTATTCTAGTTAACGGCAAGCACTATCATTAGGAAGTCTTGGCATCCGTTGGGTCTGTGCTTAGGCAAATCAAACAGAGACACACACACTGATATAAGAAGTGGAGATACCCAGAGCCAACACATACACACACACATCCCTAGTCCAGCATCATCAATACCTCAAGCTCACTCTGGAGAGTTGGAAGTGATAAGACAGACATTAGAAATTACTTGAGTAAGAGGAATACATTTGCTCCAGTGGAGTAAAAAGATAGTTTGTGGTCTTATATTAGATGTAGAACTTTATTGGCATCATTTTTTTGTTCTATTAGGTCTCTATTTTTCTATCTACTCTAGATAAAACTGACTCTTTTAGACCAAATGGTTAGGTTTTTTGTTTTTTGGTTTCATTGTGTTTTGTTCTTTTTTTTTTTTAATCTTACCATTCTATTCTCAGAATACAGCATTACCAAGTTAGAAAAGCAGAGGTTAGAAAAGCCTTATTATTTTCTTTGATATTCGCAGGGAAATACCAAGATGTATCATGAAAAGGAGTCCTCAAACAGGGAGTAGACATCCCAATGCACATTGGAACCATGACTTTTTAAAAGTGGAATACAGAAGAAAGAGTTCCTCTGATCTGATGAAACTTGCTCTCCTGTTCTTTGATGACATTGCTAAAATATCTCATAGCTTCTTGTTCACTTCCAGTTATTAATGCCCAGTGCACACCAATATAAAACAGCAATTTCCTGGGTGAGAGAGAAAAAGCTTTGCACTTTTATTTCTTCTTTCTCTCTTCTGATGTTGGGGATACTGTGAAGAGGCTGTAAAAAAATGAAAAAGTTTCTATTTACTGAGCACATGATTGTACTATATTTGTTGAGTTCACTGTTTTCTTGGCTGATACCAGCCTTTGGAATTGTCTGCTGGCTCCCTATAAGCACTTGTGACTTTTTCAGAGGACTCTGTAGGTCTTTACACTGCAGGGACCCATGTTGAACCATTTAAAACACCTTCAAGAAATCTGGCCCCAGCTGCTTGCAGTTCTCTTTTGAATGTGGTAGACTTGGTACATTTTTGTCCTATTGTTTCCTACTTGCTAATTTCCAAGCAACAGAAAAATATCTTGCTGAATATCTTATATATAACTACATATATGTGTGTGTGTATGTATAGTATGTATAATTGTACTATTCTAGCTTTGATTTTGTAAAATCATTTAAAAATGCTTTTGTTGTCTTAATTAAAGCTGAAAAGATATAAATATATAGTATTGTGTATAATACCCATAACATAATAATTACATTAAATGCCTCTAACTAATCTTAAAGTTAAGTTCTTGAACCCAGGATGAATAAAACCAAATAACGACACCTTCTCCATCCTACACTTCTCAAAACCTAACAGAATGTAATTTAGCTTTGTATTGGGGTAACATGTTACAGAAAACCACAAATAGAAGCCTCTATCCAGATTGAAAGTGAAGTAAAATATATCTCTGAATAAATCCTTCTGTCAATTCACATGGTGAGTGAAAATTAGAGTTCAGTAGGAATCAGAGAAAGAGGCAGATAAGCAAGTCCCCTGTGGGAGAGACTCCTTCACAGCAGGGTGATGATATCATGGTATCCCACTGTCTAGCAGCCTTCACCAGAAGAGACACCTGTCACATAGGAATTGAAACATGTTGACTCAGAAATCTCTTCAGTTCTTACTTCCTCAGTTCCTACTTGCGGCTATAAGACCATTCTGAAATAACATTGCCATTTCACAATTAGTACTCCTGATTAATTCTCACAATTAATGCAAAACAAAATAGCTTTGTTTTGTAATATAAGACAGATGCTAGACAGAAAGGCAGAAATACAAGGCTTATCTACAGATAGCCAACATGTGATGAAGAAAATATTAGACACACTTGTTAAGTTTCTGCTTGTCTGAGGAGCCAATATTTTAAAACATGATCTTGAAAAAACTATAAATGAACAACACAATTTCTTTAAAAGTAAAGGTTAAATAAGAGGGGAAAAAAGCTCCATTTATTTCTTAGAGGGCTACTATTTACATAGTATTATTTACCTTTGTAATAAGACTTTACCCTTCCAAAGCCTTGACATTAATTTATAAAATTGATTTTGAGAATAAATATAAATAGTCCTCAGTAAGAATTTTATTTAGTGCCAGAGACCTTTAATCAAATTCAAAAGTTACAAGAGTAAGAATTGAAACAACTTTTATGTAGTAAAAAGACTAGAAAAGCAAAGTGATAAAATACCTTGCAGGACCACATATTTTCTTAATCAAGATACATTTGTTGGATCAAATTACTTTTTTCATGCAGCAGTTCTATGCAGACACATCCTTGATCCTTTTGTGGTTTAAGCTGATTTTCTGAATATTTCTCTTTAAAATATATTGCCAGTGCAAAGTGAGATAACATACTTTCTTCTGAAAGTCAAATGGTAAATTATTCTATTTGTTTTATTTATGATTTAAGGTAACTGTCTCATTCATCAATAATAACACTAACCACAGTCTTCGGGAGACAGAACCTAAGCCTTTCAAATGAATGACCATAAAGTGAATAGCTTGTGCCAAAGGATGATTCATTTGATTTAAAACACATTGGTAGAACACATTTTGGAACTGTGCACACTTGTTAATTTTCTCTTTTGTGATTTTCCTTCTTTCATAAGTTGGCAATCAAAAGTAATATCTAGACAGTGCCATGTCTGATAAAGTGGTTAAGAGTGTTCCTGGAAGTGGCATATATGCCAGTGATTCAGCTCTTTGCAATTAGAAGAAATAGAAAGTCTGGGCTAGATATGAATAAAAGCTATTTTATATATTTTTTCTTAAAAAAAAATCTTGGAATATAGAAGTTTGAGCTAAGTATGAGAGTGACAGGGGGACTGTCAGAAATAGTTAACATGCTTCAACATACTGAAGAGACACTGAGGCCCAAATTTGTATCTCATATCTCTTCAAGTTCTAGGTCATGACTAGAGAAATTAGGAGTTGTTTTAGGAGTTCTGTGGATACATTCTGTCTTCTTTGCAGTGTCTGCTGGGAATGACTGGCTCAAGAAACTTCAGATGAATCAATCTTCAGTTCTAAAGTGGGCAAAAGTCAATTCCAACTTGATTTAAATCTTTCAGAACAGATTGATTATTAATTATGTAGAAACTTATGGTAACATTTTCCCCCTACCTCTCCATGTCACAATGGTTTTACATTTTTAGAACTGGACAAAGCTTTTAGATAACTTCCCAAGCTAAAAGTGAATCATAGAGAATTGTGCTGTACAGACAGTGAAGTTGATGCTAAAGCCCACCACGAGACACATTCTAGTAACTCTCCAAATGTTGAATTATTTTAATACCGTTTCTCTTCATCATAGGTAATTAAGGATGATCAGGATATAAAAAGTTTTTATAGAAGAAGACATTGTTTTTCCTGGTCTTGAAATTTTGTTACTTGTCAGTTTCAGTCTTTTTTCTTTCCTATCACTGTGAAACTAGGTTGAAGAATATAGACTGGAACAAACTGCCCATCTAGAGACTTCCTCTAAAAATTCTGAATGAGATAGACTGGACAGCTGTAGATTACTGAACTAAAGAAGAGACTAGCTGACAGTATTTAGGGAAACTCCATACATAAGATACTAGCTCACCTAATCGACTGTTTCTCAGTTTATGTGGCTAGAAGTGGGCCTAGGATAACAAGATTCTTGTATAAGATGAGCACAAAAAGAGAATATTAATTCAAGTACTCTTCACTGAATAATTGGCGAAGCTAATCTTCCAGGGAAACTTAAAGACATGTAAACAGATAGAAGAAAAGTGCATAAGTAGAAGGTGGTGAAAATTGTGGTCATAGTACAAAGCACAATGCATCAAAATCATTAGCCAGAAGCAAGTAACAATGAAATCACTAGAATAAAATACTAGGTGAACTCGCATGACTTTTTTTTTTCTAAACAGCACAAAAACTGATTTTACAGAGGACTACCCTGAAATATTCATTTTTATCCAGTTTAAGAGCAGATGTAATAAAATTTCCATACCGACTTCCTTAACTCCTTAATAGTTCTGTTACTTTTTTACTTTATACTCACTAGTGAGTTGCAGAAGATTGTGTAGATACACAAAGGAGATGAATATCAGTAGCAGTATCAGTTTAAAAGGGCACATCACATTTTTACTCTGTGGTTTAGCAACTTCTAATCCAATTCATCTATCTCTTGCTTCTTTCTTCCTCATGCTAAGAGAAACAGATTTTCCTACTTCTTTTCATGCCTAATACCTCTCATTGATTACATTCCTTCTTACCATTACTAGAATCCTCAAAAACCCTGCTGACCTTGCCATTACATTGCTAATCCATATTCTTCTGACCTTCAATGGCAAGCTTTAGCAGAGGGGAAAGTCATGATTAAGAAGGTAGGCACTGCTGGGGCCTTCCTGGTGGCTCAGTGGTAAAGAATCCACCTGCCAGTGAGGTGACACAGGTTTGATCCCTAGTGCTGGAAGATCCCACATACCATGGAGCAACTAAATCTGTGCACCACAACTAATGAGCCTGTGTTGTAAAGCCTAGAAGCCACAGCTACTGAAGCTTGTGTGCCCAAGAGCCTGTGCTCTGCAACAAGGGAAAACCACCATAGTAAGAAACCTTCGTACTACAACTAGAGAGTAGCCCCTGCTTGCTGCAACTAGAGAAAAGCCCGCACAGCAGCAAAGACCCAGGATAGCCAAAAATAAATAAATAATTAATCAAGTTAAAAGAGGAATGTAGGCACTGCTGTCAGATTACTCAAGTTCAAACTGTGATTTAGCAACATCTGTGCAGACTTAAGTATGTTACTTAACATGCTTTTCTCGGTTTCTCACTGAAAAACTAGGAGAATAAGAGTTTCTACTTTATAGGATTTTTTCTTAATGAAGATTGAATTAAATCATGTACAGAAGACAATTAGCACAGTGCCTGCCATCTGCCATAGTGTGCACTTTAACATTTGCAATCCAATCTCTATCCCCAAATTTCACTCTAAGTTGTCTCAAGTAGTAGCTTACCTTTCCAACTACTAAAACTAGTAGCTTCTATATTGTGATCTTCATCTGTGAAACCTCTAGTAGTTTAATCCTCTGCTCATCCCTCCCTTTTTCATATATCTCTTCATACTTAAAAAGTATCTAAAAGCACCAATTTGGATAATGACCAATCCAGCTGTTATGAAGGAGACAAATGTGGGCCATGCCTGGATCACACCCTCAAGGAACCTAGAGTATAGTAGGGAAGATTAAATGCATATAAAATATCATTCTAATGTAAATTAGAATAGAGGAGCACCATAAGAGATGCCAATAACTGATAATGTAGTGCTATGGGAGTTCAGATGAAAGCACAATTACTGCTAGCTGGGAAGAATTAAAGAAAATTAATGGAGGTGCTGGCATTTAATCTGGACCTTGCAGGATGGAAGACATTTAGATATATAAATATTGAATAAGCATATTTTAGGTGAAGGTCACCAAATGTGCAAAACTTCCTGGAGAAAGGAAACCATGAAATTTATTTTTGATTATGATTAGAAATTTTTATAAAGGCTACAGGTGTTTAAGGTCTTAATTTCCAGGCTAAAAGTCTGATTTTTCCTGTATTATGGGGAGCCATTAAAGCTTTTAGAACAAGTAAGCAACATGATCAAAACTGTATTTTATAGGATTAATTCCACTATGATTTCATTACAGTTCAGCAGACATGGATAAGACCAAGTACCTGCTTTTGAGGAGTTACAGCATGGTAAGAGCAGTGACAGAGCTATATACAGATCCCTTGGGGGTTCAAGGGAGGCTGGTTTACTCCACTTGAACAATAAAAAAGTTCCTGCAAAAGGTGATGCATGAACTAATTTTTGATAGATAAGAAATGAATAGGCAAAGAAGGAACACATAATTTCCCATAAGTGAAAATAACTAACATGTTTGAAATGGCCTGAAACCGTAGAGAGTTTATGAAGATTATAAGAAATTGTATTCATAGAGCATAAAGTGGAAAGATATTGAATGGCAAGTAGGTATGGAGCAGATCATGGGGAACTTTTAAGCCACAGAAAAGCACTAAGATTGAAGGTGCTTTATAAAACAGATGAGGTAAAAAGAGTAACTCCAGACTAGTGGCTATTTTAATAGTCCAGATGAAAGATGCTAAGGACCTAAAGTTAGAAATATCAGTGAAGACAGAAAGGATGTCATAGAAATAAGGAGAGAGTTGTGCTGGTGGAATCAACAGGGCATAACTGATTATAGAGCCATTTGATAGACATTTATTTAATACCCACTACATTATACCATGGAGAAGGAAATGGCAAATCACTCCAGTATTCTTGCCTGAAAAGTCTCATGGACAGAGTGTCCATGGGGTCACAAAGAGTCAGACATAAGTTAGTAACTAAACCACCACTTTATACAAACTGCGAAGAAATACACCAACAGTGCACCAGTGAACATAAGTGGACAAAAACTCCTTGCCTTCATAAAGCTTTTGTTTCTTGAGGAGGACTAAGTGAGGCAGTGAAAAGAGAATAAGATTTCATAAGTGACCGTTGCATATGATTATTTCCTTAGGTCTGAACTTAAATCCCTAAGCTAGCTCCTTTTCCTATGCTCAAAATTTTCTGCTATAGTCCCCAACATCCTTGGCCTTATTTTTTTTAATTCTATGTTCTGTATAGACTCCTTTTCAACTCTCATGATTTCCAAATATATGATTTATATGTAAGTTTTTTTCCCCAAGAATCAAATTTTAAGAGTCAACAGCTTAAAGTTGTAAGACCATTTGTATGAACAACCGTAATGTTGTCTTACCTCATCAGTTCTAAGATGCTCTTAGATGATGTTTTTCTCCTTCCAATCTTGTTCAAGGGCTTCACTATGCTTTACGTCATACTTGTTAAGGTTATTTTCACATTGAGTGACCTGCCACTCCCCATTGCTCTTAAATTTACACCTGCTCAATTCGTACATTCTGGTTTTAATCTCTTACAATGTCATCTTCCTTTTCTCACATTTAGTTCAGACCCTGCTGTCTTCCTTTTGGATTATTGTTAGTTTGTCACTCAGTCCCCCTTGCAACTTTATTTCTTTCCCTAAATCAAAGGTCAGATTACAACATTCTCCTCCATAAAAATCTCCTCAATAAAAATGCCTTTCTCCCCATTCCATCCCCAATCATCTATAGCATATACAAGCACTGCTACATATAACATGAAGAAAAGTTCCCATACATGCTTGACATGCAGGGAGTCGCATGGCAGGCTCTGCAGGGAGACAGACTTTCTATGTCAAAAGAAAGTGGGCAGCAAAGATACTGTGCAAAGGCAGTCTCTGCTTTGGCCCCTGTGCCTGTGTCTGTTGGTATTGTTGCTGAGCTGGTTCAGCAATTGAACTGAAAGGGTTCAATCTTTGCAAATATTTTCCGAAACTGAAGAGCATAAATTCATGGTGCTTTTTTTCCACAATGCACACTACAGAATTGAGTATTAAGAGCAAGGGTACAGCAAGACTAGTGTGTGTCTCCAAGTCTGGCAGGATGTTTGCTGCACAGTCACCCAAGGCTGCTGCTCTGTCGGGCTTCTAGAAGACTAGGAGTATGCTGAGCCAAGATAAGCTGTCTGTGCTCTTGTGTCTATAGCTCTTTTACTTCACTTACAGTTCATTTTTTGTAAATTGGAATACAGTTGATTTACAATTTCATATTAGTTTCAGATATACAGTGCAATGATTCAGTTATATATATATAGATATATATATATAAAGTTTATATGTAAGTGTATGTATGTGTATGCGTGTGTTTGTGGGTGTGTGCTCAGTCCTATCTGACTCTCTGCAACTTCGTGGACTGTAGCTCCCAGGCTCCTCTGTCCGTGGGATTTTCTAGGCAGGAATATTGGAGTGGGTTGCCATTTCCTTATCCAATAGGTATGTATATGTATATACATATGTTATATACATATTTTATACATGGTTTTATATATATATATATAAAGTTTTACATATATATATAACTGAATCATTGTGCTGTATATCTGAAACTAATATGAAATTGAAAGTCAACTATAATCCAAAAAAAAAAAAAAAGAAATGATGTAAAGGAGCTATAGACACAAGAGCAGAGACAGCTTATTCTTTGTGACCCCATGGTCTATAGCCCCTTAGGCTCCTCTGTCCATAGAATTCACCAGACAAGAATACAGGAGTAGGTAGCCATTCCTTTCTCCAGAGGATCTTCCTGACCTAGGGATCAAACCCAGGTCTCTTGCTTTGCAGGCAAATGCTTAATCATCTGAGCCACCAGGGAAGCCCCATATACATATATATTCTTTTCAAATTATTTTTTGTTTATTGCAAAATATTGAGTATAATTCCTTGTGCTACATAATAGGTCCTTATTGATTTTCAGTTTCATGTATAATAGTGTGTATATGTTAATCCTATCCTCCTAATTTATCTCTCTCCCTTCCTTTTCTCCTTTGGTAACTATTAACGTTTATTTTCTATGTCTGCAGGTCTAACTCTGTTTTGTTAATTTTTATCTTTTTTTTGAGATCTCACATATAAGTGACATCATATGGTATTTGTCTGTGTCTGTTTACTTCATTTAATATCAATAGGATAATCTCTAGGTTCATTCATGTTGCAGTTAATTCTTCATCTAAGGGCTTCCCGGGTGGCGCTAGTGGTAAAGAACATGCCTGCAAATGCTGGAGACCTAAGAGACGTGGATTCTATCCCTGGCTTGGGACTATTCCCTAGAGAAGGAAATGGCAACCCACTCCAGTAATCTTGCCTGGGAAATCCCATGGACAGAGGAGTTGGCGGGTTATAGTTCATAGGCTTGAAAAGAGTCAGACACGACTGAAGTGACAGCACACACGCAAGTTCATCTATGTTGCTATTGACACTTCAGTTAACTTCTCTATTTTTGACCAAATATGTTTGGAAATGCAGGTGAGTGTGTGTCTATTTCAGGCAAACTGAATATCCTTGGAATAGTACAGACCGCACATCACTTTTCCATCCCTCACTCAACCTTCTCTCCCACACTTAAGCTGAACTTGGCAGGAGAGACAATTACCTGTCCAGCCTCTCTGCTTCTTTTCCCAGTCCCTAAAGCTTTTGCTCCCTTTTGTACCTATCAAATTCTTATTTATCTTTCATTATCCAGCTTGCTCCTGAAGTTTGAGCAAGCTCCAGGAGTTGATGATGGACAGGGAAGTTGGCGTGCTGCAGTCCATGGGGTCGCAAAGAGTTGGACACGACTGAGTGACTGAACTGAAATGAACTGATCCATCTCAAGCCCTACTGCTTCAATAAAATCTTCCTTAATTCCCAAAGGGAAATAATCCTTCCTTTTTAATTCTGATACATTTTGATTGAACAAATTATATTTATTTGATTAATTGTTGAAGTACTTATACTTTTCTTGAAGACTGCAAGCATGTGTTAATTATCATTATATCCCCCTAATATATAGTACAATGTTAGTTACATTGTAAAATACTCAATATAGATTTCTGAGATTGAATTGAATATATAAAATATTTAATTGTTATGAAAGAGTAGTCACTTTATGAAGTGAATTTAAAGAATGTTTCTTTAAAAGCAGCAAAGACTGCAATGCAGGAGGAAACAGCTCAACACTAATTAATGCATGTTTGAGGGTAGGATCTATATGTTATATTGATTAACTTAGCCCTACTCTACAACAGATTTGGGGAAAATTAAGTACAAATGGATGTTAAAATTCTTCAGAATTAAATGGATTCAAGAAATACTGATAAAATAATGGCAATCTAGTACATTTTCATAAAGTCTAGAAAAATAAGTATTGTCTTTTGAGAACAAGATACCATTTTGACAAATTCAACGTGCTTGATTTCGGGCCAAGCACTTCATCTAAGCTCGAACTGAGCTGAGACGACAAATGTTGAGAGAGCTGTAGATTTGTCGCCTGTTTGCAGCCTTGCAGTTGGGAAAACAGTTTCTTTCCAAGAACTTGCAAATGCCTGAGAACCAGATTCAGCTTTAGCAGGCTAAGCAATCCCACCCTTCATTTCAGAGGCTTTGAACCTGTAGGTTTGGCTTGAAATGGGTACATATTGGTGTGTTGAAAAGCTTCTGAGTGATTTTTTCAATAATTTCATGTTTAATAATCATTAAGGTAAAGGTTTTCATTGATGTCACTACCCAGAGATGATGAACAAGCTGTTTGAGTGGTACTAGTGGCAGTCACAACACTGTCCTGGACATAGACATGTCCCTCAAAGGATGATAAGGGGAAGATGTGTGTCTCATAAGGAGAGACACTGTTCTGGAAATTCCATCCAAGATAAGCACATGAGAAAGTGATCGCCAAAAGTAAAATGTAGACGTGAAAATATTTACCTATAAAAAACAGTATAATGTGATTTTTCTAGAAATTTCACTGCTATCGATGAGTGTTCATCCAAAGGGAGTCCTGAAACTCGACATATTTGGGATAGAATTAGGGGAGGAAACATTTTCTGATGCACTAGATGTTGTATTTCAAGAAAAACCTAAGAAGGAATCACCCAAAGTAGAATCAAAATTCAACAACAGAGAATTTCAATATGAGGGGGGTGTGAAATGCAAAGATTATTATTGTCTGTGTAACAATTTATCCTGGCATTCCCCTTAAATGTATGGTCTAGATATTATTCAAAAGAAAGATTGCAATCACACACACACACACACACACGCACACACACAACCCACTGCCATGGAGTACTATGATGGTTAATTTTATGCCAATGTAGCTAGTGTCAAAGTCACTTTGAAGGTGTTTTTCAAATGAGATTAACATTTAAATTAGTTGATTTAAGGAAAGCAAATAGTATTCCGTAATGTAGCTACATCTCATTCAATCACTTGAAGGCCTTAAGAAGACAGGTTTTTCTCTCAAGAGAGGGAATTCTGCCTTTAGACGCAGCTGCAACATCAACTTTTCAGGGGTTTCCAACCTCCCAGAGTACTCTGTACACTGTGGACTTGAAGCAACCATGTGATTCAATTCTTTAAAACAGATCACTCTCTTTCCCTTTCTCTTTCTGGCTAGCTGCTGCTGCTAAGTCGCTTCAGTCGTGTCCGACTCTGTGTAACCCCATAGACGGCAGCCCACCAGGCTCCCCTGTCCCTGGGATTCTCCAGGCAAGAACGCTGGAGTGGATTGCCATTTCCTTCTCCAAAGCATGAAAGTGAAAAGTGAGAGTGAAGTCGCTCAGTCGTGTCCGACTCTTAGCAAACCCATGGACTGCAGCCCACCAGGTTCCTCCGTCCATGGGATTTTCCAGGCAAGAGTACTGGAGTGGGCTGCCATTGCCTTCTCCGTTCTGGCTAGCTAACTAGTTCAATAAATAGATATACAGACAGATACACATCTTATTGGTTCTGTTTCTTAGCTAATACAGGGTCTAATATAATTCAGTAAACCCTTTCCAAAAATAGTTCTATGATCAAAAGCTATGTAAAAAGCAAAGTTACACAGTTCTGTTTAGGATAAACTGATAGAACTGTTTTATTTGGTGCCACAGCCAACTATCTTACAAATCTTCTGACAGTTTAGACTTGTATAAATCCTCTTACTATACTAGAGGGGGAAAATCGAAGTTGAAATGACACCAGACAAAAATTTTCATTTGTGTTGATAAATATAATCCCAGTGAATGAGAACATTTTCTTTAAACTGTGAATAAAGGTAAACCCTCATTCATCTGGCATATTTTTGGTTCATATTGTAGTGGCAATTCTTTGCAAAGCAAAGGCTGATGAGTCTTCCCTGCCATCGCGGCCATGTTGCATACATCCTACCATCTGTCAATCTGGTGCTTTTCACAAACACTCAATCACACATGTCAAGCACTTTCCCCTTGTCCCACTTCCCAATACCTCCCCACCCCACACACATATACACAGGGTTCCAAGAAAATGTCTTTCTTTCCACTATACTTTCTGCATTGCTCATTACAGAGGTCATATAAAGTTCTCTGGTTGTAGCCGTTGTGACTAAAAAAAAAACCCAAAAAACTGTAGACTGTGTGCAGGTGACTATAGCTAGGATGAGAGGCCCTGTAAAGAAATACAAACAATAAAAGCAGCTGCTGGGTACCAACTGCAGCAGAAAGGCAGCTGCTTTCTTTCCATCGAGGTGGAGCAAAGCTCCCTCCTAGGCAGCAGTTGTTACGCCAGCCATAGCTTCCGAGGCTAATCTCCTACCACCCCAACAATTATTTGGAGAACAAAAGGAAAATGACCGAGTTCCTCCCTAAATCAAGGACACACATAATGAATTTCCTTCTCTACATGGTTCATTCCTCAAGACAGGAGAATGTACATCTCGGAAGAAAGGAACATACACTTGATTAATAGCAGCTAGTTCCACTTCAAAAAGATGAGATGGATCATTATAATTATTTTTGAAAGGAATAATTGTGGCTATTATTTCTGGAGTGGGGTCATCTCACATAGTTATTCTCAAGGTTTTATACTGCTATGCTTTAAATGCAGGAGTCTTTTGTTCTTCATATTATAATCAGGATCTTGGGGAAGAAGGGAGTTCTCACTCTTCACACTTTAGCTTAGAATATATTTAAAACATATTGTTTGCTTTGGGAACAAAACACATATAAAAATCTTGCTTTCCTTATAGCACCGAGATAGGTCATCATTCTATGATAGATTCAGATACCCCTTGTTGGAAGGAGTAACAAAGAGAATTATTAAACCATGATCAAAGGCCAACTCTCACATGGTCTCCACACTGTTAGTTTTGTGAAAGTCAAGTTATTATCACCTCTCCAGGAGAAGGGAATAGAAGGGAATGGGCAGAGAGGGAAATGACACAGGTCTGCAGAGGTGAGTGCTCAAAAAAACAAAAACAAAAACAAAAACAACAAAAAAAATTGCTCATCTTAGCTCCAGGAACCCTTAAAGAGGGAATTTCATTAAGTAAAATAACCTTTCAGTATCCCCTAGACTAAACTGTGAAACATTTTTGAAAAGCATAAAATCCTTATTTATGGCAGGAATGTTTGAAATTCAAAAGATAAATGCCATTCGGAATGCAACCATGTTCTAGGTATCTAATATGTAATGGGACACAGCTGTAATAACAGCCACTGAACCAGGGGGCTCTCTATATCATGTCATTAGCTGACTTGTTATAAGCCAATCTTCTAGTCCTTTTTATAAGGGCCACTGGGGTAAAAAATAAATATATCATGTACTGAACATCTGTGGTGCTGTCACAAAGCACCACTCATATCAACTTTCAAGCTTATATCTTAGGCTATATACAACAGACTTTTTAAAATGGAGATTAACAAAAAGTACAGATCAGGAACTCTTAAGTCTTTATTCCAAAAGAAAAAGGATACAGGAATGCTGTGGTTGTGCCATAGGTAACACAAATGGCAACTTTTCTATTGTTTTAGTATATTATTTTGGGTTTGAAACCATACATGCACTCTTGGTAAGATGCTGTAGGTGAATATTTTATATATGAGATTTAAGTGAGGAAAGAAATGTCAAACTATTGATATTAAGTTATCAAAATCATGAATCAGCACTTAAGAACACACAATTAAAAGCAGCAATTCCTGCTGGAGCCTTTTTTAAAAAGAAATAAACTTATCTGGTCATATTAGAAGCTATTTCTTTCATTTTTCCAATGTCAAATAAAATATAATACCCATCTCCTTTAAAAAGAAACAAGGGAAGGGAATAAACATTTGAAATAACTAGGAAATATAACCAGTTATAAAACATTTTAGAAAAAAAATACATAAAACTGATTTATTTATGAAATAAATAATAATAATGAATATTAGTGTAGTTCATCCATGCTCATGCTCAGTCATGTCCAACTCTTTGCAACACTTTGGACTGTAGTCTGCCAGGCTCCTCTGTCCATGGGGTTTTCTAGGTAAGAGTAGTGGAGTGGGTTGCCATTTCCTATTCCAGGGGATCACCCCAACCCAGGGATCGATCCCATGACTCCTGTGTCTCTTGCTTTGTAGGTAGATTCTTTACCTGCTGAGTCTTTGGGAAAGCCCCAGTATAGTTAATATAGATTGGTTTTTGTAGAGAAGACATGGTTGGAAGGCAGAGATCCAGTTAGGGGTTATTTTATACAATCTAGGCTGGATGTGTTGGGCTTCCCAAGTGGTGTTAGTGGTTGAGGAACCCACCTGCTAACCCAGGAGACATAAGAGACAAGGGTTCGATCCTTAGGTCAGGAAGATTCCCTGAAGGAGGGCACAACAACCCACTCTAGAATTCTTGCCCGGAGAATCCTACGGACAGAGGAGCCTGGAGGGCTGCAGTCCATAACATAGCAAGGAGTCAGACACTACTGAGCGATTTAGCATGCAGGTATGCAGGCGGGATATGAAGGAACCAGCGTTGTGGCAATGGATATGGTAAAACGTGGTCTGGTTCTCGTCATAATGTGAACGCCTATTTATAGAATATGCTGATGGGTCAGTTGTAAGGTGTGACTGAGAGGAGTCAAAGATAACTTCAACAGCTTTAATATGAAAACTTGGAAGGATAGAGTTGTCATTACCTGAAATGGGAGGCCTTTGACTTATTGATTTCATAGTCACCATTGCCAGGCATATAGCACTGATGGGCAGCAGTATATTACTCAAAAGGTTACAAATTTCCCCTTGGTGGTTTGAAAAAGAATCTTAGGTGCTGTATGGACAAATATTTAGTGAATGATATTATCTTTCTATATACAGAAGTAAAGTTCTCTTTTCAAATATATTTTAGGTAAAATAAAAAATGAGCCTTCATTCAATTGAGTATATTGCTAAATTTTGACAGTGGTTGAAGCAAAATCCCTGGGAGCATGCAGTTGTTTACTGAAAATTGGGAAATTCTGTAGTACTGAAAAGACCTGGGTTCAAATTCTCTTTAGCCACTTAAGTTAGATAAATGAGAACAGTTAACTAAATTCTTATAAACACTTCATTCTTCTATAAATAAGGGTAATATTGCTCAAATTACAGGGTTGCATTAAAGCTTAAGTGTTGCCCATAAAATATACAATACGGTATTTGGCAAGAACCTGGTTCTCCACATTTGGTTGCTACTTTAAATAATAAACATAATTTTGTGCCTATTCAACAGTTCTTGGGGCTATTATAGCAACCCAAAGGTATGCACAAATAAATACAAAACATCTAATGCCCACCACATGTGCTAAGTTGCTTCAGTCATGTCTGACCCTTTGCGACCCTACGGACTGTAGCCCACCAGGCTCCTCTGTCCATGGGATTCTGCAGGAAGAATACTGGAGTGGGTTGTCATGCCCTTTTCCAGGGGATCTTCCAGACCCAGGGACTGAACCCACGTTGCTTATGTCTCCTGCATTGGCAAGTGGGTTCTTTACCACTTGCACCACCTGGGAAGTCCCCTCAGTTCATTTAAGTAAGAAATAACTACTGACAGTAGAAAAATGTTTATTATTAAAAAATATGTAAAATGCTTCTTAAGATCTCATTCAGTATACTAAAACTAACAGCAAATAGTTATTTAAATACCAGCATTACCTGTGAAATGCATATAAATTTTTGAATTTATATGTTCCAAGAAGACAGACTATCTTCCAACAGTGTATATCAAGATTGACCTGGATGAAAAATGGTGGATATTTTCTTTATATGTACTTCCTTTAGTAGATTCTTTTTTTTGAAACTAGTCAAGGCTATGGTTTTTCCCTTGGTCACGTATGGATGTGAGAGTTGGACTATGAAGAAAGCTGAGTGCCGAAGAATTGATGGTTTTGAGCTGTGGTGTTGGAGAAGACTCTTGAGAGTCCCTTGGACGGCAAGGAGATCCAGCCAGTCCATCCTAAAGGAAATCAGTCCTGGGTGTTCATTGGAAGGACTGATGCTAAAGCTGAAACTTTGGCCACCTCATGCGAAGAGTTGACTCATTGGAAAAGACTCTGATGCTGGGAGGGATTGGGGGCAGGAGGAGAAGAGGACCACAGAGGATGAGATGGCTGGATGTCATCACTGACTCGATGGACATAAGTTTGAGTAAACACTGGGAGCTGGTGATGGACAGGGAGGCCTGGTGTGCTGCAATTCATGGGGTTGCAGAGTCGGACACGACTGAGCGACTGAACTGAACTGAATATTTGATAACTTTTAGAATTTTACAATTTAATTGGAAATATCTGTAATTATTAAAAAATGATGTTTTTAACTTTTTAATAGAGACTGAGTAGTAACTTTAAACTTTCACTGTGTGTTGTACTTTGCTCAGTTGCTCAGGGATCAAAGCCAGGTGTGCACTATAGGCAGAGTCTATATCACCTGAGCCGTCAGGGAAGCCCTATGCAAACCAGGCATATTCAAATGAGATACAATTAAACTACACATACAACTGCCATTTAATTTGAATATAATTTAAAGTATTTTATTTCTTTTTCTTCTTTGAGTAGAAATATTTGGGATAGGGTACTGTTTTTCTTGCGAGGGGGGCATCACATAACAAAAAACAATCATAGGGTTTTAAAAATGTATCTTCTAGTAATAAAAAAGATGAAGCTATTACAGGTAATTTGGTATTATGTGTGAATTCAAAATAAATGTGTCCTTGGGTGGTTTCACTGAGCTGCTGATGCTTACTGAAATCTCTTGGCAGTTGGCCTTGCCTCCCTTTTCTTGGCCAAACTAATCAATTTCATGCTGGTTTCTTAAAACCTTTAAGATCTCCTACTAAACTGAGAGCTCCTTGAAGATAGTAGCCACATCTTAATCGTCGTTTTATCCACAGTGCATTCAGCACAGTCCCTGCCTCATAACAAGTGCTCAGTCAATATTTAGGGAACTGAAAAAAAGCAATTTAGTCATTAAATGTATTATGAACTGCCAAAGAAAACCAGGAATTGGCTAAAAGTTATTTTGTTCTGTAAAAGTACATTTGTGGCTAAATGTTCCAAAAGTTCATTCATGATATTACTACCAAGTGTTGATCAGTTATAAGTACCAAGCACTGTAAGTGCTTACATGGGGAATTATTCTTGTCTTTACTTCATCTCCATGGAGACATAGTCCTTATTTAATACATAACATAGTTAAGAGTAAAACTATCTAAGTTCAAATGATTTAGGACAAAACAACTTCTTTCTCTCAGATCTGTTAGATCTCACATATTTTGCAGAACTTACTTTTTCTAGAACTATATTTTCTTGAGATATGTATACATACATAAACATATAAACACAAAAGCACACATATACAAACAAAACAATAAGTTGTTGCAAAACCTAGTTCTTTATCTCGCTGTTTTATATTGGGACTTTAATAAATATCTGTCTTCTATCTGTAATAATAAGAATTTATGAAAATAGCTTAGAACAGAAACATATCTCAAATAAGATCGATGAGATTCATTTTTAAACTTTTCAGAAATAAGGACTTTAAACCAATCCTTCTACTATATTAATTCAAATTGAGAAACATGCTTGTTATATTTTAAATTTTAGTCCTTTTCTAGGAGTTGATTTTATATTAAGCAATATATTTCAGGTGTCAACTATGACACTCCCTCTCATTTTATTTAGTCCTCACAATAATCCATATATGTATTAATGTATCCATGTCAAAAAGGATGTAAAGACTTCACATTAGTCCAGTCCCTGCCTTAAATTCATTTTAAAGCAATATTAGGACTGAATGCACAAACAAACCAAATTTAAGAATTAAAAAAATTTACTCACCTCACTATAAAGTGTCAACACTTGGATTTACAACTGGATTTTTGAAACTGTCCTGCAACACTCTGCTCTTAAAATACTGCATTTTTTGAAAATCATATTTGTTTCAATTGTAAGCAAGTACTAGACATTTTCCCCATGAAAACATGATATATTTTGCATCAATTTAGTTCCCTAGATTATACAACTGGAAAGAAACTTGGAAGTTATTCAGTCCAACTGTTGAGTTTCAGGAAAGAGATAAAACAATGGCACTGATAAAAGTGACCTACTCAGCGGCCCAAACAAGAGTGGGAGCAGAGAGGGGTATTCACCTCTATTGATAGACATTCTAGAACTCTTCCTGCCGTGACATAGAGCTCCACTTTAAAGCGATTTCTTGGACAAAACCGTGACAAGACACAGATTTTCTCTCCGAAGGTTTGTTATAATTATTTTTTTTCCTACTGGAATAAAAATGAAAACTAGTTTGAGGTTACTTCTTGATAACAAACTGTCAAAATAAATGATTTTAAATTAACATTGACTGGTAGTAAATGTAATCTTTCAAAGCTACTTTAAAAGAGTTTTTATTGTTTGGTTTTGGCAAGAAAGATTTGGATAAATAGCTTTTCAATAAGAATTCAGATTTAATTTCTTATCAAGATTGTTCAAATTACATGAAATTTTGATTTCAAAGAAAAACAATCAAACTATCTATGTTCCAGGTAGTCATGAATTACAATAATATGGTAACCATCTTTACAGATTTATCTTTTCAGTCTTAATTATGCAAAGCCATAGGGAAAAAAAATCCTAACACTTAAGAGAAGGAACTTTGGAGATGTAAAATTGTGGGCAAGACATTTAACCTCTTATAGTCATAAAATTGTTATCAGGATTAAATTAGATAATTATGTAATAGACTATAGTGCAGTGTTAATCATATCAAGAGGATTTAGATCAGCAATTATTACTGGTGAAATGAGGTAGAAAATATGAGTTTCCCATTTTTTGGCCTCAGCATTGTTTGGTTTAGTATGAATATTATAGCGTTTCAGGGCCCCAGTACATGGGGATGCCATACATAATAATTCTTTTAATTGAATACTTATCATGGCAATTTTATAGCAGATGGTGATATAGTCCCCTGAGGAAGGGGTGATTTTTTTCCAATTTGGACAACGGTGCTGTATGGATAGGATTATAAAGTGAGAATGCTGGGCTACATTATAGTCATTAACAGGAAGATCGTTTTTGAAGATACTGAAATATAATTAAGAGTTTATAAAGAAAGAGTTTGACTAGTGGTAGTAGGATTTTTGCTTTGAACATCAGAGCATCTTTTTCTTCTAAGTATTTGCATTTATTCAACTTCTCAATTATTTGCACATATTGCAATTATTCCCAACGGATCTTCTATATTTAGCTTAACTCTGGGGTAGAATATATTTAAAGATAAATTATTCTCTTCAATGTGTTTTGATACTAGAAATTCTTATTTTGGGGGAACAACAACAATAGAAAGATTTCTATCGAATACAAATTTTTTTTTTTTTTAGCTCTGAGAAAGATTCAGTGAAAACAAAGTTAGCATTAAATGGTTATTTCTTCTTTTATAATTTTTAAAAATAATTTGAATCAATTTATTTATTTATGTGGGTGTGTGTATGTTTACTTGCTAAGTCATATCCAAACTTTTGCAACTCCATGGACTATAACCCACCAGGCTCCTCTGTCAAAGGGATTCTCCAGGCAAGCATACTGGAATGGGTTGCCATTTCCTTCTTCAGGGGATCTTCCCAACCCAGAGACTGAACTTGCATCTCCTGCATCAGTAGGCAGATTCTTCACCACTGAGCCATCAGGTAAGCCCTCAATTTTTATTTTTTAACTGAAGTATAGTTGACTTGTAATGGTTCATGTGTACATACACACACACACACACACATATACTGCAAAAAGGCAAGATGGTTGTCTGAGAAGGCCTTACAAATAGCTGAAAAAAGAAGAGAAGCTAAAGGCAAAGGAGAAAAGGAAAGATATACCATTTGAATGTAGAGTTCCAAAGAATAGCAAGAAGAGATAAGAAAGCCTTCCTCAGTGATCAGTGCAAAGAAAGGGAGGAAAACAGTAGAATGGGAAATACTAGAGATCTCTTCAAGAAAATTAGAACACCAAGGGAACATTTCATGCAAAGATGGACTTGATAAAGGACAGAAATGGTATGGACCTAACAGAAGCAGAAGATATTAAGAAGAGGTGGCAAGAATACACAGAAGAACTATACAAAAAAGATCTTCACGACGAAGATAATCACGATGGTGTGATCACTCACCTAGAGCCAGACATCCTGGAATGTGAAGTCAAGTGGGCCTTAGAAAGCATCACTATGAACAAAGTTAGTGGAGGTGATGGAATTCCAGTTGAGCTGTTTCAAATCCTGAAAGATGATGCTGTGAAAGTGCTGCACTCAATATGCCAGCACATTTGGAAAACTCAGCAGTTGCCACAAGACTGGAAAAGGTCAGTTTTCATTCCAATCCCAAAGAAAGGCAATGCAAAAGAATGTTCAAACTACTGAACAATTGCACTCATCTCACATGCTAGTAAAGTAATGCTCAAAATTCTCCAAGCCCGGCTTCAACAGTACATGAACTGTGAACTTCCTGATGTTCAAGCTGGTTTTAGAAAAGGCAGAGAAACCAGAGATCAAATTGTCAACATCTACTGGATCATTGAAAAACCAAGAGAGCTCCAGAAAAATATCTATTTCTGGTTTATTGACTATGCAAAAGCTTTTAATTGTGTAGATCACAAATATATGTGGAAAATTCTTAAAGAGATGGGAATAGCAGACCACCTGATCTGCTTCCTGAGAAATCTGTATGCAGGTCAAGAAGCAACAGTTAGAACTGAACATGGAACAACACACTGGTTCCAAATTGGGACAGGAATATATCAAGGCGGTATATTGTCACCTTGCTTATTTAATTTTTATGCAGAGTACATCATGAGAAACACTGGGCTGGATGAAGCACAAACTGGAATCAAGATTGCTGGAAGAAATATCCATAACCTCAGATATGCAGATGATACCACCCTTACGGCAGAAAGTGAAGAGGAACTAAAGAACCTCTTGATGAAAATGAAAGAGGAGAGTGAAAAAGCTGGCTTAAAACTCAACATTCAGAAAACTAAGATCATGGCATTTGTTCCCATCACTTCATGGCAAATAGATGGGGAAACAGTGGAAACAGTGGCAGACTTTATTTTGGGGGTTCCAAAATCACTGCAGATGGTGACTGAAGCCATGAAATTAAAAGATGCTTGCTCCTTGGAAGAAAAGCTATGACCAACCTAGACAGCATACTAAAAAGCAGAGATGTTACTTTTCCAACAAAATCCATCTAGTCAAACTATGATTTTTCCAGTAGTCATGTATGGGTATGAGAGTTGGACTATAAAGAAAGCTGAGAGCCAAAGAATTGATGCTTTTAAACTGTGATGTTGGAGAAGATTCTTGAGAATCCTTTGGACTGCAAGGAGATCCAACCAGTCCATTCTAAAGAAGATCAGCCCTGGGTGTTCTTTGGAAGGAATGATGCTAAAGCTGAAACTCCAGGACTTTGGCCACCTCATGCGAAGAGTTGACTCATTGGAAAAGACTCTGATGCTGGTAGGGATTAGGGGCAGGAGGAGAAGGGGACGACTGAGGATGAGATGACTGGATGGCATCACTGACTCAAAGGACATGAATTTGAGCAAACTCTGGGAGTAGGTGACTAACAGGGAGGTATATACATATATATATGTCTCTCTGTGTGTATGGATTCTTTTTCACATTCTTTTTCTATTATAGGTTATTTCAAGATATTGTGTATAGTTCTCATACCATACTTTGTTAACACTAAGTGCTTTAGATAACACCATGTTTTCTTCTCTGGCTGGTTGTTATTTCTGTTCTTATGAGCACTTTTTAGAAGTCAGCAGGAAAAGAGTAACCATAATTCTCTAGACACAAGTCTGCTTCATTCACTGTAATTGTATTAAAGATCAGAAATGAAAATGGGATGAGATTTCAATATAGATCTTGGAAGCCCCCAAACTGTCTCCATTTGCTCATTTTCCCTACAGTTGTGACTTTAAGCTCACATAAATGTTCTGAATAACTGTCAGGACAATATATGGCTGTGCTTTTGTTCAGCTTATTGTTCATGCTGCAGATACGTAATATGCCTCCATACCAGGGTGTGATGGCTGAAAGGCATCATTAATGTGTTAAATGATGTGGAAGGCTTCAGGCACACTAGGACACGTCATGGCAGAATGATATTCCCAGATGCACAGGTCTCTGCCTTGATTTCAAATCAGAAAGAGAAGCTAAGTTACCACACAAGCAAAATGCACAATGGATATTACAATGCATATATTCACCTGTTATCTCTGGGCTCGATTCAGACGTCACTTGTTTGTTGTGAGAAATAAAAGGTAAGGCTTCAATTCTTAGGGTTTATTAATCACACACATGAAACAACAAGAGGAGGATTCATCAGAGTTCATTACTGGACTCTTATTTCCTCTACTTAGTAGCTGATTTTCAGTATATTTTGACTTTCTATTTTACTATACTGATGCTATATAACACCTTCCTTCATGCTCAGACAGAAGGCATGTAGATGGTCTGATATCTACTTCCAGGGTACATAACTACATGGCCAAATACATTTCTATAGAGGCTATATTGATATATGTCCATACTTTAATAGCAGATCCAAGCTGTAATATGGGGCCCTAAATGGGAAACCTTAAAAAAGAAGGGCTAGCTTTGCAGTTTAGAGCTAAGATGGTGCCTGGCAGAAGAGATGAGGGCACGGCCTAAGTTGTCTGTCAAAACTTTTGATTGGCTCTCTTGATTTCCGTGCACGTGGACAGTGCGTGATCACCATAGACTCCTGTTATAATGATGGCACATGACGATTTGACCTTTAATGTGATTGGTGCAACTATGGAAAGTCCCTCACAAACCCCACCCTGCTTGCCTTTATAAACCAAGAGCTTGCGGCAATAAAGTGGAACTGCTTAGACGGAACCCCTGTCTCATCTGATTGTCTCTCGCTCGCGGAGGGGCTGGGTTGGCGGACAGCAGGCTCACCTCTCCTCGGGATACCTCGGCTTTGCTGAGGGAAGTTCCACTGCCTCTCTCCTGCGGAGCGCTGCCCACGCCCACCCGCACTGTAAACTTTTTCCACTTTTATTTTGAAATGTTTGCTTCTTCAGCACTTCTAAAGCTAGTAAGCTTTAAAGACCTTTAAAGGAAGTAGGCTGATATGTGTGCTTAAAGGTCAAAGAATGTATCGGCTGATTTAAATTGTACCAGTAACAAAGTTCTAAACTATAGTCCTAGAATCACAAAAAGTAAATAAAACAGAAAATTTATGAGTGGATTTCCAGCTCAATCCCTTCATATGATGGATAGTAATTTTTAACTGGAAAAAAAAAAGACATTTGCCTTTGATCATTAAATTAAGCGGGCTTGCCTGGTGGCTCAGATAGTAAAGAATCTGCCTGCAATGCAGGAGACCTAGGTTTGATCCCTGGTTTGGCAAGATCCCCTGGAGAAGGAAATGGAATTCCACTCTAGTATTCTTGTCTGGAAAATCCCCATGGACAAAGGAGTCTGACAAGCTACAGGCCCTGGCATCACAAAGAGTTGGACCTGACATGCAGATGACCCCACCCTTATGGCAGAAAGCAAAGAAGCACTAAAGAGCCTTTTGATGAAAGTGAAAGAGGAGAGTGAAAAAGCTGGCTTAAAACTCAGCCTTCAGAAAACGAAGATCATGGCATCTGGCCCCATCACTTCATGGCAAATAGATGGGGAAACAGTGGAAACAGTGACAGGCTTTATATTTTGGGGCTCCAAAATCACTGCAGATGGTGACTGCAGCCATGAAATTAAAAGACGCTTGCTCTTGGAAGAAAAGTTATGACCAACCTAGACAGCACATTAAAAAGCAGAGACATTTTGCCAGCAAATATCCATCCAGTCAAAGCTACAGTTTTTCTAGTAGTCATATACGGATGTGACAGTTGGACTATAAAGAAAGCTGAGCGCCAAAGAATTAATGCTTCTGAAGTGTGGTGTTGAAGACTCTTGAGAGTCCCTTGGACTGCAAGATCAAACCAGTCCATTCTAAAGGCAATCAACCCTGAATGTTCATTGGAAGGACTGATGTTGAAGCTTGAAACTCCAATACTTTGGCCACCTGATGCAAAGAACTGACCCACTGGAAAAGACCCTGATTCTGGGAACGACTGAAGGCAGGAGGTGAAGCGGATGACAGAGGATAAGATAGTTGGATGGTGTCACCGACTTGATGGACATGAGTTTGAGTAAGCTCCAGGAGTTGGTGATGTTCAGGAAGGCCTGGCATGCTGCAGTCCATGGGGTTGCAAAGATTCAGACATGACTGAGTGACTGAACTGAACTGAGTGACTAAGCACATTAAGTGGATGATAGAGGCTATTCTGTTTTGAGCCAAGGCTAAGAATGTTTTCCTTATATCAGGAAGTTTCTTAGATGCTACCCTTCTTTACATAAAGTAATGGTCCTTCAACAGGAAATTTAAATAAAATTAAGTCAACCCTTCTGTTTTTTAATAATATTGTTTACCAGTCAATTTTCACTGGGGTGGCAACAATGAAACTCCTAGAGAGACATCAAGCACCTGAAAAAGTCCTTCCCATAAGTATTGATTCCTTTTCCCATCTTATTTTTTGTATCTGGCTTAATTTACAGAAAATGGCTAATTTATTCATTACTGTAGATAAGAACTATGTTATAGATAGAAACTGAAGGTAAACAAAACATCAGTTTATTTTTGCCAAAGCGACATCATGGAAGAACTGACAAAAATTGATTAATATCTGCAGATAAGATCACGATATGGATGGATATGAATGTTCTGATTTTTGACAAATCTATTGAGGTTATTACTCTAGGAAGTTCACAGTAAAGTATTTAGGAGTAAAGGGGCATGATATCTGCAATCTACCCTCAAGTGGATTAGAAATAAGTATCTACTTACACAGAAGGTGATGGGGGGAGAGTATGATAGAGCAAATGTAGTAAAATATTAATTTTTAGGAAATCTGGCTTAAGGGACCGATTCCCAACCTTTTTGGCACCAGAGACCAGTTTCCTGGGAGACAATATTTCCCTGTTCTTTTTAAAATTAAGCTTCTTAAAACAGATTGAATGAGGTTACTCTTCACTCATAATATGTTTCCATTTACTATCTCACTACCTACATACCAGTTGCTGGGCCTTCACTGCATATTCAACCTGATATCGTTTTATCCTTTAACAAGATCCGTCTCCTTGTCTCAGTCTAGACTTCCTACTACCCAGGAAACTCAGTTCCAATATATATATGCTGCTATGTTGTTTTAGTCGTGTCCGACTCTGTGCGACCCCATAGATGGCAGCCCACCAGGCTCCTCCGTCCCTGGGATTCTCCAGGCAAGAACACTGGAGTGGGTTGCCATTTCCTTCTCCAATGCATGAAAGTGAAAAGTGAAAGTGAAGTCGCTCATTCATGTCCAACTCTCAGCGATCCCATGGACTGCAGCCCACCAGGCTCTTCCGTCCATGGGATTTTCCAGGCAAGAGTACTGGAGTGGGGTGCCATTGCCTTCTCCGCCAATATATATATATACATGTCCTTTATTTGATTTATTTCTATTTTTCAAAGTACATCTAAATTGTTTTCTCCAAAATTTTCCTAAAATCCTTTAATCACCACTTCTTAACTCATTTCATTATATAGTATCTTCTGCATTGAAATATACTTGTTGATCCATTAACCCTTTTTATAAATTGCTCAGTGGAGAGAGGTTGCTGAGCAACATGATATTCTGATTTTAATTAACACAGTTAAGTCAAATTCCCTTTTATTTTGGAATCTCAAAATAATTAAAGGAGGACTATTATATTTCATGGTATTGTTTATTTATAAACATTATGACAAAGAACCTTAAAATCTTACACTAAGTGTGGAGAAAAATATGAATATCCAAAACAATTCAAAGGAAAAATTAGTAGCATGTGAGTACTTCTTAAATGTTAAATGTAGAAGATGAACCAAAGATGACACTTGAAAAAGTGTTAGAAACTGGTAAACTGAGGAAAATGGCAGTCCCATTAACAGAGCAAAAAAAAATTAACGCGAGAGAGTGGTTTGAGAATCAATGTTTTCATTGTTGGATGGTGGACATTTCCAGTAATCAATCACTCATTCATCAATAAACATTTGAGTGAACACAAGGTGATAGAAGGCCCTGTCTGAAGTCTGAGAATCACAAATGTGAATATGAGGCAAGGTCCAAGGCATGTGCGCTGTTGTGTCCAACACTTTGCGACCACATGGACCCTAGCCAGCCAGGCTCCTCTGTTCATGGAATTTCCCAGGCAAGAATACTGGAGTGGGTTGCCATTTCCTTCTCCAGGGAATCTCCCTGACCCAGGGATTGAACTCACGTCTTTTGTGTATCCTGCACTGGCAAGCACATTCTTTACCAGCTGAACCACCAGGAAATCCCAAGACAAAGTCCAGGCCTTTATGAAATCCACACTTTTCCTAACAATCGCATTCACTTTAACAGAAAGATGTAAGTAGGAAATTATAACTGATTCTCAGGAAGGCACTTTTGTAGAGTGAGGACAGAAACCAGACTGGACTCTGAATGAGAGAACAAGACAGAAGAAAATATCTAAACTTAGTTTGAAAAATAGGAGAAAATAGGATAAAATCACGAAGAGTAAAACAATTTGGAATGTGCACCCCTGTGTGTATGTGTGTGTTTGAGTGTGTGTTTATTGTTGTTGCAGATGCTTATGGAATTATTGGTATCTTCCTCTAAGATGAAAAAGACTTGTGCAACATAAAAGGCAAAGACAAAGAGCCAGAAGAATGTTTGTCTAAGATGTTAGCAGGGGAAGTGATTTGCTTGAGAGGACATTCTTTAGAATCAGGAGTCAATGGGAGTAGTGCATAGCAACAGGAGGGATAAGATTTAGAAAAGCCAGTAAGATAGCATTTTCTTTTCCCTCTTAAACTTTATGGTCTTAGTAAGTTAGGCAGTGTAAGGCGAAAAACACACCCCTGTGTGTCTCTTGCACACAGTGCTTCCCTTGTGGTTATTGAATGTGTGGGGATTTTCTCCACACCAAGCAATCTTGCAACACCAGTTGGGTGTCCTATGATTTAATTCAAATCTGACACTAAATACCTGGAGTTTGCATCAAATCTTACAGGTTAAGGGCTCTAGTCCCACAAGACCTCCCCAAACCCCCTTTCAGATACTAATCTCAAGTCTAGGTTTTATTGTGCTTTTAGCCCACCAGGTATAAATCAGAGGTTTCCACAACCTGCTATTAATGTTCAATTAATTTACTAGAGCAGCTCACAGAAATTAGGAAAACATTTTACCTACTAGTTTATACTTTATTATATAAAAGAATAACTTGGGAAACACCAGATGAAGAGATGAACAGGGCAAGATACTGGGCAGAGAATTTCAAAATTTTCTCCAGACACATTACCTAATAACACATCTATCCAGAAACTCTCTGGATCATGTCCTTTGAGTTTTTAAGGAGGCTTCATTACATAGGCGTGATTGATTACCTCATTGACCAGTGATGACTAAACTCTATCTCTGGCCCTCCCTTGGACTGCAACAGAGATAAAACCAGTCAATCCTAAAGGAAATCAACCCTGAATATGCATTGGAAGGACTGATGCTGAAGCTCCAATACTTTGGCCACCTGATGCGAAGAGCCATCTTATAGGAAAAGATCTTGTTCCTGGGAAAGATTGAAGGCAAAAGGAGAAGAGGGAGGCAGAGGATGAGATGGTTAGGTAGCATCACCGACTCAATGGATATGAATTTGAACAAACTCCGGGAGATGGTGGAGGACAGAGGAGCTGGCATGTTACAATTCATGGGGTGTGACAGTCCAAAGAGTTGGACATGACCTAGCAACTGAACCACAACAAGACTCTCCACCCTCCTCAGAGGCAAAGTTGAGGAGTGGAGTGGCTAAAAGTTCCAACTCTCTAATCACATGGTCAGTTCCCCTGGCAAATAGCCACCATCCTTAGGGGCTTTCCAAAGTGAACTTCCAAATTTCACCTTATTAAGGTAAACTCAACTATGACTGAAAGGAGTTTTTAATGTATAACAAAATACCCTGTATTGCTCTTATCACTTAGGAAATTCCCTGAATTTTAGGAGTTCTGTGCCATAAATTGGGACCAAGAACAAATACATATTTCTTGCTATAAATCACAATGTCTCAGAGGGAAAATCATCTGTGTAGAATGAGGGAGTAAGGGATAAGGTTAAATTTGGGGAAAAGTGGAGATGATAAAGAAGATCTGTTGCAGAATAACCCTAAGAAACTCTGTGATAAATGACTGAGAAGCAAAGACTAAGTTTATTGTAGGTGTCATAGGTCATGGCAGATTTTCCTAGGAAAGTCCCCCTCTATCTCAAAGACAGCATTCCTTTTTGTAGCTATATGGCATGAATTATAGAATGATAGAAAGAACATGAGAATGAAGTTGAAACTGGAGTTGGATTTGGGAGCCTTAAGTAGAAGTTTGATAATTTGATTAAAAAATTGACAAAGCTTCTTGGATCTCGGTTTTAAAAAACGAGGGTAAGGTGGATCTCAAAACTTGAAAGCCAGTATATTCTCTTTAGTGTCCCCTCTTCTTGTCTGAGATTGTTACCTGCTATAGGATAGTGGGGGAAAGGGCAGATTCTATGATGCAAGTTAAGAATAAACAGACAAATATTCCACTAGTGGAATGACTTTTCCAGAACTGAAAGGTAAATATACTCATTCAAAGAAGTAAACAAGAAGTAGCAATTTACCCCAAGGTATAACTTTACAGGTTTTCATTCTGCAATCTGCAGTTCTCTCTGTACATGTTTGAGTGATGGATTCATGGATATAATCTTTATGTAGAGACCGTGCTTTTTATCTCACTGACATACCTTGTGAAAGTATTAAAAGCTGGGAACTAACATCCGAATTTACAACATAATCCTCTACAATTTAGAAGGTGCCTTATCGTGTGGTCATCGCATGGCATTTACAATGTAATCAAGAGAAAAATCAACAAATTCAATCTCACAAACTAAATTAAAAAGGACACATTCATGTTTCCCCTTTATAGCCATGTCAGAGATAGAGAGGATAGGAGGAATTTAAACACCAGGCATCATAGCTGTCATAGCCATATCTTTCTAGAGTTAGGGAGCTCATTTCTCAAGGCTACAAGTCCATTAACCTTCACAAGAGCAAAAATAAAGCAAAACAATGAAACACTCTGGAGAACTGGCATTGCTTCTAATCTTGCTTATATATCTCACCGTAGGGATTTAAAGATGGAACAAAGACCTCTTCTACCCCAGGCACAAAAGTGACACAGACTCCCTGAAATAAATGTATAAAATGCCTCATGGTATATGTTGTAGACATATTTGTGATTTTTCTGAAAAATGAGAGTGGGGTTAGGAAAAGTAACCGATATCATTCCTGTTGAATCTTTGTCCTACCCAGTGATTTGCAACTGGGAGGGCCAAAGTATCAACCCCATTTATTTTTTAAAGTCTTGGTCTTTTCTTGGTTGCCACTTTACCTAGATTCATTCACTGTATATATCTGGAACATTAGTTTCCTGATAAATGCATTGTCACAAAGCCAGAGGTCAATGATAAGATAGGAAGCAAGGAGAGCTTGCTTGTTTTTATACATTTCTGTTTGACTTGGGAGATAATTATAATGCAGATTGATGCTCCTATTTTAAACAAGGTAGTAAATCAGAGTAAAATATGAGATTCAGGAAAGCCATTTGCCACATAATTATAATTTCTTAAAATTCCTGCATTCAATGAATATGAGAAGCTGTAATCATGTGATACATAGCAACAACATTACTCATCTTTTTTTTTTTTTTTTCTTTCATGGAAGCCAGTTAAATAAACCTAAGTTACAAGTCTTTAAATATTATTAGTTACAAAGTTTAAATATCATTAACTGAAGCAAAACAAAAGCATATGTTGCTTGAGATCTACCTTCTAGTGGGAGAGATTACAGATTCAGTAAGGAAGATTAAAATAATGATTAAGTGTACTTCATTAAAAAGTCATGTCTTTTCCACAAATAAACTTTATTTATCACCATGAGACAAGTAGTATTATAAGAATTTCATCAATATAGGAGACTAGAAAAAATGTGGGAACAAAAGAGAGGTTTAGAATCAGAAATAGACACATTTAAGCATGGACTCTGCCAGGGGTTATATTCAAAACATATATCAACTGGCATGGCAGGGACATGGAGCCTTCAAGTTGGAAGAGTTCCAGCACAGGGATCTAGAGACCCCTCTGATGCCAGGATTTATCATTTTGGTTGCTGGATTAAGGGAGAGGAAGAAGGGGGACCTGAGGTACTGATATAGAAATGCCTCTAATGCCAAGATTTATCCCTTGATTGCTAGACTATGGGTGAAAAAAATGGGGGACCTGATATATTGGGTTTAGGGGCCCTCTCTCAGGGTACTTGAGGAATTATCAAGTACAGTACATTTCTGTGCTCACCTGCAGAAGTAACTGTACTTGCTTTTAACCAGTGTGGAAATAAGTACACAATTTTACCAACCAGCAAAGTCATACTCGTGCATACTTGCTGGATATTAATCCTGATGATATACTACTTTTGTACTTTGGTAGTTTAACTAAATTCCCTGAGTCAGACAAGTGAAAGAAAGTGATGAGTTCCCTGGCTAGTTATTTGGCTGCTCTAAGACCTCTTCTAGCTGATAAAATGCAGTCATCTTTCCTTTCTCTTTCCTTCTGACATTCAGTATTCATATCTTCAAAGCAAAGAACAAATTTTGCTTGAGAGCTGGGGGACTTCCATAATTTAAACCAAATGCAGAAAAGAAGCTGAGTTTACTTTCAATCCTAACTTCCAGCTTGGGGAGCGTGACCCTGGGAGCAGACATGAGGGTCTGTAGTTCCGGTTGAAGCATCCTCAGAGTGCCACCCTTTTCTTCCTTTTCTCCCTTTTTGGCTCCAATGTTTCTTTGCTTGCATAAAAATTATACAATAATATCTCTGAATTGAATTGCTTGAAATGCATCTCTAATTATGCTATCTTATAGGAATAGTTATGCACAATAAATATCTATCAGCTTAATTTTGCATGAGCTTTGTTGATTTCATTTTATTCATTCATCCTAGTTATCACCTTTGAAAAATGATTGCCTTATTTTAAAGGGATATCACTGGTAAGTCTCTGTATACTCTACAAAGTGCAACTCTTCGATATGTTTGAGAGAATCGCAACTAAAACCCCATCAACAGTTCTGGACACCAAACTGTTAAAAAAATAAATAAATCACAAAAAGAAGATTTAAAGAGTGATCGAAGATTTAAAGAGTAAATTTACAGGATTTACTAACTGTACAGAAAAGAGAAATGTTGTGAATGTAAGGAAAAAGTGAGATGTTTGTGTGCTTAATTTTTCCATTCTACATTAAAGGTTTTTGCTTATGATTGGGCAGTATAGCTTTTCTTTTTGATTAGGAAAAGATTGTCAGAGGAAAATATAGTTGATGAAATCACCAAAAAAATGTATACCTGGAAATTTTTATATCAATGATTAAAACTGTTTTCCAGCAAGATCTCTTTTTACAAGTTTCTCCTCAAATTCCATATTTTTAATTTTAGGATACAAATTGTACCTATTAAATAAAATGGATTTATTTTCTTCTTTTTAATTAATCAGAGAGTTTTAACTGTCTGAACTATACTACTCAGAGCTTCTGGGGAGCATAAAATAACTGATCAACTATACACAGATAAAATTATAACTAAGGTAAAGATATTTATAGCTTTAAATATCCTGTATATGCTTTTCCAAGCTTGAGCCAATGTTCTGTTTAATTCTTGAGAATATGGAAATGTTGCAAGGAACCCCACAAGAACTATCTCCAGAGCCCCAAATATTTAAAAAGCTTTCAAATTGTTAAGCAATGGATTAAACTAGTTTAAAATCATCTAACAAATATGATTTATTTTCACTCTGAAGAATGAAATTGAGCTAGTTAATGTACCATAACTGTCCAAAAGTGATAGAAGAAAGTATCCTTTTCACATCTTTTTTCACCTGCCCTTTCTTCCATTCTTTTCTGTTGCAACGGTTACTTGGCTCTGAGATGGCAAAAGAGGAAGAACCCAGCATGTACTCACCAGCCTGGTTAGTTGTGATGCTGACTGCAGCAAACTGTCTTGGTGGTGAGCTCAGCTCTGACACCCCGTTAATGGCATCGATCTCAAAGGTGTAGTTAGTGTGTGCCAGGAGGTCTGTCACTGTCACTGTGGTGTTGGTGAGTCCAAACTGTCGAGGGAGGAAGCGGACATTTGGACTGCACGGCTCACACTGTCTTACATTCCACCCACATTTTTTACATATGATGTTGAAGGTAACATCCTTCCGGCCTCCTGTGTCCAGGGGCCAACTCCAGTCCAGGATAACCGAGGTCTCGTTTATATTAGATATCACATTTCTCGGTGCAGACGGAGGTCCTGCAAAGTAGTTCAACAAAGATTAATGAGCCTCACATTGGTTTTCTACTACAAGGGAAATAGATAATTTACAATGGAACTGAAAGAGGTAAATAACCTTCTTGTCTTTTATTTTATACTTTTAATTCGTCCTTAGAGGATCCGGGAGATTATAGACACATGGATTCCAGAGGACTGCCCTCCCCAGTCTACGAATGGGGGAGTTTGGACTCCAGGTTGAAGATGCATTCACAAAGTCCAAGGAAGGAATCTACCACGAAATTCAATGCCCTTGTGAATAGTTATGAAAACCTTAGTATTAGTTTTATAAATCTTAGTTCATTTTCCCTGTGACCTATGACCAACACATAACAAGAGGGAATAGAAAAGTAAAAACACAAATCCCATGCCTATAACCTCCCCTACCCTGTCAAAATAATGCAAGATCTAAAGCAAGATATAGAATTTTTTTTTTCTTTATAGGGGTCCTGTTGTAGGAAGTGATTTAAAAACTAATTCATTCTGTATGATAAATGTTGCATTTGTGGTGAGCCAAGCATGGAGAGTGAAGCAGAGAAAGCTTTTAATTTGCACATGGATAACAGAAGGAAATGGGCCAAATGCTAAACACAAACAAACAAAAAAAACACAATAACAAGAAGAAAAAAGTAAATAAAGCAAACATGGAGGCATGGGTTGCAGCAAAACTACTCACGGGTACAAGCCATGGATGGAGGGTCTTTGTCTGCTCGGAAGTAATTATTTTCACACCTGCAGTTCACTGAACCATCTTCGTGAGTAGAACTGTGAGGTGGACACTTAGCACACTTCATATTACCATCTGAAGCCTTGTAGAAACCCGGTCGACAAGCTACAAACAAAATGACTCTTTTAAAATTCTGTGATAAATTTGAAAGTGTATCCTTGAAAATACATCAAACAGATTTCAGGAGGCTAGGGCATGCATTTATCATGAATAAAATCCTTTTTTTTTTTTTTTCCTCCCAGAAATCACAGAAGCAAATAATGTGGCCCAATATAGTTTCTCCATGTATATGTTTGTGTTTGCACCAAATGTTAAAAGTGTCGGGGGGGACCCACAAGAGTTAGATTATTTTGGCACTAGAGTGTGATGAAATTCCCAGTTCATGTTTTCACAGCTTTACTTGGCATTGGACCATTTGTGGAGAAAACAAAGCAAAGCCATGTCATCATGCAGCCATTTCCTTTTAAAACATGATGCGATGTGCACAGTCTCTCCCCTGCCGCTAGCACTGTATTACATACCCACTTGTTTTCCAATCAGTTTATGCGTAAACAATTTTATTCTCGCGAATGGTAAACTGAAGGAAGAAATCATGGCTTTGTCTATATTTTAAGGTTCTTTATATACAGATCTCCTGAGCAATGACATTTTTGGTCTCTCTTGACAGTGTCATTCCTTAACTTCTCAGGTAATGGCCGAAGATAAAGATTTTACTATATTTCCTTATTTGAATCTCAAATACATAGGGAGGTATAATTTATATTTAGACTAATGTACATGTGAATATTTACTAGATTAAAGCTTTTTAAAATAATCATGTTATCTTTCTTCCTGGTAGTATCTCTGAATGATGTGTGTTTCTTTCTTTTCTTTTTTTAGCTCAATGAAGTGGTTACCAGATATTGATTTCAGCTGTTCATTTAGAATTCACCATTTATTTACAACTTTTACAGAAATATCTCCATTATAGTCTTTTCATTTAATCTGATATAAAATTTAAAATGTACTGTTTCATTTGGTCCATTTTCATAATTATAGTGAGAACTGAAATCATAGCGAAAATCCTAACAAAAATCCCTTGACATTCCTCTGAAGAAGAAATTCAGGATCTTTAGCTTTAATTTCTTCTAGATTATCTTTGGAAGCCAGTAATTTCTTAAGTCTCTAAACTCAGTTTCAAAGCTACACTGAGATTTGATGGCTTAAAGCACTTAGATAATAGACTGCATAGACTATCTTTATGATTGAATTCCAAATTGTTAATATCAACTTCATATTGTGAATAAGAGGTTATTTACATTTAAATAAAACCTTTATGAATAAACCTTAACTTTTATAATCACTAAATGCATATTGAAAGATAACACACTGTATAATAGTGTATCTTCCTATTGAACACTTCTTGGGAGATAGCACTGCTGAGGAAAATACATTGACAAGGCAAAAAATTAGATTAACTTAAAATAATAGTCCTTGGGTAGAGAAGATCCCCTGGAGAGGAAATGGCAACCTACTCCAGTATTCTTGCTTGGAGAATCCCATGGACAGAGGAGCCTGGCGGGCTATAGTCCATGAGGTCAGACATGACTTAGCAAGTAAACAACAAACAACAAAATGACAGTAATCATTAATCTAGTCTTACTGTTTTCAAATTCCTACTAAGAATGGCTGCTCTAGGATCATATTACATTAAATTGAGTAACTTTTGGTTCTATATTGAGAGCCACTCAATTTCTATTGCCTTAACCAAACTTGAGTGCATGAAGTGAAAGTTGCTCAGTTGTGTCCAACCCTTTGCAATCCCATGGACTATACAGTTCATGGAAATCTCCATGCAAGAACACTGGAGTGGGTAGCCGTTCCCTTCTCCAGGGATCATCCCAACCCAGGGATCAAACCCAGGTCTCCCACATTGCAGGCGGATTCTTTACCAGCTGAGCCACAAAAGAAGCCTTAACCAAACTTAGATTAGGATTATAAACTTTGAACATTGTCCTTAAACACTGATTAGGAAGGTCCCCTCATATCTTGTGTCATATTGCCCCAGGGGGAAATGATATAAAGTCTAAACAAATTATGCATTTAACTTCTGATTTCAATTTAGCTCATCACTGAAGTGCATTTGAATTTGCAAGAGGACATTGCTGAGTCTCTAAAAGATTAAGTTGCAGTGTTCCAAGTACTTTGTTATTTTGTTTGCTTGTAAATTTATCTCTGCGTTTTTGTTTGAGTCTTTTATGGTTTTTACAACATTTAGCATAAAGGTATTCACTAAACACTCAATCATTTTTTGTTAATATTATAAATGGCTGTGTATATGATACTTAAAAGACAAGACAGTCATATAATCACTTCTTAGCTACAGCACCACAACACAGAATTTCTGGTAGTATTGAAAGTAGCTAGTTATTAAGCCTAGAAGTTAAGAATATAACTTGAGCTAATAACCAGACTTGATCTAATTTTGAGTAAATAATAACCTTGGAGATGAGAACAGTAAAAGTAAGGTAGGTAACATGTGTTAGTTGCTCAGTCACAACTGACTCTTTGCGACCCCATGGACTGTAGCCCACCAGGTTCCTCTGTCCATGGAATTCTCCAGGCAAGAATACTGGTCCGGGGTGCCATTCCTTTCTCCAGGGGATATTCCCATCCCAGGGATGAAACCCAGGACTCCTGCATTGCAGGTAGATGCTTTACCATCTGAGCCAATGCAGTTTAATATATATCTGTCAGTCATCAACTTTTGTCCAGGCTGCTTCTTAGTCTTAAAGATACTAATGTCCCTAATTTTGTCCATCCCAAAAACGCTTTTGCTATGTGAACGCAGGCAACAGAAATTTATAGAACACAGGCAACCTGGAGCAAATATTTCATTCTGACTGAACTGTTAGAAGAAATACACAGAAGAAATCCTATTTGAGAAAGATTATGAAAAGACAGTAGGAGTTGGTCTATAAGTAGCATGATTTAATACACAAATGGATCAACATGAAAAGATAAACTCTTAAGTAGAGGAACATGGTGGGTGCTGTTGGTTAGGTACTCAGTATCCCAGTCCTGTTTCTTCTTGTTAATAGAATCCTGATTTTGTTCAGAACTGCATTCTGCCAAGTACTACTCCCTAACTCAGATTTCATTGCAAATTGGGGTAGATGGCCAAAGTTATGGCCAAAGAGATACAAACAGAACTCTGATGAAAGTTTTCAATTTCTTTTCTAGCAAGATGATTCAGATGCACTGAAACCACCTGATCTACACTATTCTAATTTTGATTATGGGCATAATGGTTACAGGAGACACTAAGTTATAGGCCAAGAAACTTATTAGAGAGATGTATACACTGCTTTTGCTGACCAAGCAAGCACCAATCTCAAAATGTCTTACAATGTCTGAAAAGTAACACCCTGTTTGTTGTCATTGTGGTCAAGTTCTCTTTTTCTTGCAGCAGAAAGCATTTGTAAATGATAAAAAAGACAAAGAGAATTCAGTTGAGATGTATTAATTACACAGAATCATAGCTTGCTGCTACTGTTGCTAAGTCGCTTCAGTCGTGTCCGACTCTGTGCGACCCCATGGACGGCAGCCCACTAGGCTCCCCCAACCCTGGGATTCTCCAGGCAAGAACACTGGAGTGGGTTGCCATTTCCTTCTCCAATGCATGAAAGTGAAAAGTGAAAAGGACTCTTAGCGACCCCATGGACTGCAGCCCACCAGGTTCCTCCGTCCATGGGATTTTCCAGGCAAGAGTACTGGAGCGAGGTGTCATTGCCTTCTCTGGAACCATAGCTTAATGGAACTAAAAAGATCCTAAGAAAGTACAATGGTCAGTCTCTGTGTTTTACATCTGAAAATCCAGGATGTTTGGTGGGATAGACTCTACTCTGCATCTTCTGGAACTTGGTAGCTACCTGGATTTAATAGGTGATAGGATTTAATCATCTATTTATGGATATTCATTGAATGATAACTCTATCCTGAGCATAAAGATAGGTTCTACAGTAACAACCTAAATGTAGATACTTTTTCTCTTTATGAAGAACTTTCAAATGTACCATCTCAATTGAATCACACAACAGTTCTATTGAAATAATCAAAGTAGATATTAATCTTATTTTACAGAATAAACAAATGAAGGGCAAACAGAAATAATAGCATGCCCAAGATATAAAAGAAATTCAATGATAGTCTGAACAAGCAAGAGAAATCTGCTTTTAATTTTATGTAAATCACTCATTAAAGCAAATTATTTTCTGATCAATTTAGGCTGGTGGTATGACATTGAACAGTCATCTAAAAAGTTTAATGCAAAATATTTAGTTAAACAAATGCAGGTCTTTTGTCATATATTGTTAGTAAGACCTCATTTCAGAAAGGCTGATGTTCTCTTGTTCTCCAGGATTTTCTATCTAATTGAAGTGTAACATTACTATGGGCAGATGAGCAATTGTGCTTTTGATGAAAGGGCAGATGTTGACTGCCAACTTTAAGAACATGGTGACCCACAATATGTGGGGGGCATACAATTAAATTTTCCTTTTATTGATACAAAAAGAATCTCTAAATCAGGTTGTTCAGCAAATTTGAGAGTATGATTGAAAAGTTTATATTTACTAATAAAATTATTATACTCGTAAGAACCATTATTTTTAAATATATAAGGGGAAATACTTTATAAAATATACTTCAAACTTTTTCCCTCCCTTGTAATAAATCAACTTGTGCTTGAATACCAATGTTTCTAATAAACCTTCTTCATTCTTAAATCCTCATGGAAAAATTAGAAATTACCTCTAAAGGGGATAAATACTTATATTTTATTATCTTTGCTTATGGTAGGGAAAACAATGATTGTAATTTAAAAGTATCTCCTTGTCTTCCTTGAACGTAAAATCACTAATGCAACGATGTGCACATTTCTCCGACTATGTATTACTTTAGAAACTGAGAAGGTTCAGTATTCAAAAAAATAAAACCCAGGTAAGAAGCGGTGGGGATAGTTGCGGTTTAGTCACTAAGTTTTGTCTGATTCTTTGCAACCCCAGACTGTAGCTCGCTAGGCTCCTCTGTCCATGGGATTTCCGAGGCAAGAATACAGGAGTGGGTTGCCATTTCCTTCTCCAGGGGATCTTCCTAATCCAGGAAAGAACCTGTGTCTCTTGCATTGCAGGCGGATTCTTTACCACTGAGCCACCACATAGAAATAAGAAGTGGAAAAAATAAAGTAGATATGTTAGTGTGTTTTATTTACCTTTCTTATTCAAAGGACATCTTGGTCAACTTATTACATAATATTGAAGAACAGAGTACACACACTAATGGTAAATTAATGGTAAAAATTAATATGAATTCAGATTTATCCAACTTTAAATTAAAAAAAAAAAAAAATAAAAAAACTTCTGTGGTATAGTTAAGGCCTTCCCTGTGTTGGCCAGTTACCAAACTAACACTTAACTGAAGTGGAAATACACATATTCAAAGCCTGCTGCCAAAATGACAGAAACTTGATTTACATTTTTCTTCAGATAACCCAGTAGTACATGTTCTTGTTAGGCAAACATGGGTAAAATTATTCATAGATTTCTGCCTCAGGGTAGTAAAAACCAAAGAGTGATTAAACCGTGTAAAATCTTTTAAGTTGAGGCAAACTGCTGACCTTTTTTTTTTTTTTGGTCCCAAAGATGTTTGATCTCCTTGTAATGGAAATTTTTGAACTAGGTAATTGTGGGCAGGAACCCTTGGCTTTGATGAAGTGAAGTAGGAGGATCTATGAAGCTAAATTAGTCATTAAAAATGGGATGTAGCACCTCCTCAAATCCTACTGGGTATCATGATGGATTTACCAGGAATCAGACTTGTTCACATAATGTTTGGATTTCAGTTATTCACTTTCTAAAAACAAACATGTATTGATCTCCTAAGATGACCTAGATACTCTATTGTGTCCAGTCACAGTGATAAAATTCACAATCCTAGCTTTAAAGAGGAAACCTATTAATTCCACGTGGCACTATTGTTTTAGAAATGAGTCTTCTCACTTGAGAATTAAAGAGTGTAAGTGCTAAAACACTTTGCAACACAGCATTTTTAAGTTATTTTCACCAAGAAACTCCCTGATTTTATGCCTTTATATCCCAGCACTTCAAGGTCTTTTCAGCAATCTTTCAGTAAGACCACTAGTCTGGGAAAGAGGAAATGTAGGTTGTAATCTAGTCTTTTCTTCTCAATAGGTATTATCTCAAAGTTATTGACCAGGCATCTCCAAGTTTGATGAGGTAGTTGGGATGGTCACTTCCTCTTCTAAAATAAGTTGGAAATTAATTCCATCTTTAGTAATTTATTATCTGTTCCCAGTTAGACGCTGAGCAATACGTAGACAAGAGCGATTTCCTACTCATTTTACATGCCCAGTGTCTAGCGTATTGCCTCTCAGCTGGCTGTTGGTGAAATACATTTTTAAGTAAATAATTAACTTGTAAACAGTTGTCCTCTCTGGACTTCAATTTCTTTAATTATCAAATGAAGGGTATTAACTATCTTCTAAAAACTCTTCAGGTGAGATACTTTAAAAGGTTAATACTTCACATACTAAAATTTGTAGGATTCCTAGAACTTCCCAGGTAGAAAAAAAAAATAGAATAAAGTGAAAGAGTTAATTCTTAGGTAGGTTAATAAGGATTCTGGGGCCCTCAAGGAGCACCTGGAATGGGTCCAGGGCCATCAAGGAGGAGAAAGGGGTCTAAGGCTCTCTAGGAGGAGAAAAGGACAGATTTTTTTTCTACATTGCTTTGTCTTCGTCACATAAGATTTTCTTAAACTCTGAGTTGTTATAACAGTCTTTAAGACTAACTTTATTTAAGCCCAAAGCTAATGATTAGGCAACTAAACAACCAACTTGCTCAACGGTATATTTTTCTTTAAGCTTTGTTCAGTTCAGTTGCTCAGTTGTGTCAAACTCTGTGCGACCCCTTAGACTGCAGCACGCCAGGCTTCCCTGTCCATCACCAACTCGCGGAGCTTACTAAAACTCATGTCCATTGAATTGGAGATGCCATCCAACCATCTCATCCTGTCAGCCCCTTCTGCTGCCTTCAATCTTTCCCAGCATCAGAGTCATTACCAATGAGTCAGTTCTTCACATAAGATGGCCAAAGTATTGGAGTTTCAACTTCAGCAACAGTCCTTCCAGTGAATATTCAGGACTGATTTCCTTTAGGATTGACTGGTTGGGTTTTGTTGCAGTCCAAGAGACTCTCAAGTCTTCTCCAACACCACAGTTCAAAAGCATCAATTCTTTTGGGCTCTGCTTTCTTTATAGTCTAACTCTCATATCCATACACAACTAGTGGAAAAACTAGCTTTGACTAGATGGACCTTTGTTGGCAAAGTAATGTCTCTGCTTTATAATATGCTGTCTAGGTTGGCCATAGCTTTCCTTCCAAGGAACAGAGCAAGCGTCTTTTAATTTCATGGCTGCAGTCACCATCTGCAGTGATTTGGGAACCCCCCAAAATAAACTCTGTCACTGTTTCCATTGTTTCCCAATCTATTTGTCATGAAGTGATGAGATCAGATGCCATGATCTTAGTTCTCTTTTCAAATCCTGTGGCCACTGCTGAGTTTTCCAAATTTGCTGGCATATTGAGTGCAGCACTTTCACAGCATCATCTTGTAGGATTTGAAATAGCTCCACTGAGATTCCATCACCTCCACTTGTTTTGTTCATAGTGATGCTTCCTAAGGCCCATTTGACTTCAGACTGCAGGATGTCTGGCTATAGGTGAGTGATCACACCATTGTGATTTTCTGGATCATTAAGATCTTTTTTGTACAGTTCTTCTGTGTATTCTTGCCACTTCTTAAGATCTTCTGCTTCTGTCAGGTCCATACTGTTTCTGTTCTTTATCATGCACATCTTTGCATGAAAATTTCCCTTGGTATCTCTGATTTTCTTGAAGAGATCTCTAGTCTTTCCCATTCTACTATTTTGCTCTATTTCTTTGCATTGTACACTGAGGAAGCCTTTCTTATCTCTCCTTGCTTTTCTTTGGTTGCATTCAAATGGGTACATCTTTCCTTTTCTCCTTTGCCTATCACTTCTTTTCTTTTCTCAGCTGTTTGTTAGGCCTCCTCAGACAACCATTTTGCCTTTTGGCATTTCTTTTTCTTGACTATGGTCTTTATCACTGCTTCTTGTACAATGTCATGAATCTCCATCCATGGTTCTTCAGGCACTCTATCAGATCTAATCCCTTGAATCTATCTGTTACTTCCACTGTATAATTATAAGGGATTTGATTTGGGTCATACCTGAATGGTCTAGTGGTTTTCCATACTTTCTTCAATTTAAGTCTGAATTTGGCAATAAGGAGTTCATGATCTGAGCCTCAGTCAGCTCCCAGTCTTGTTTTTACTGACTCTATAGAGCTTCTCCATCTTCAGCTGCAAAGAATAAAATCAATCTGATTTTGGTATTGACCATCTGGTGATGTCCATGTGTAGAGTCTTCTCTTGTGTTGTTGGAATAGGGTGTGTGCTATGACCAGTGTGTTCCTTGGCAAAACTCTACTAGCTTTTGCCTTGCTTCATTTTGTAGTCCAAGGCCAAATTTGCCTGTTACTCCAGGTATTTCTTGACTTCCTACTTTTGCATTCCAGTCCCCTATGATGAAAAGAACATCTTTTAGGGTGTTAGTTCTAGAAGGTCTTGTAGGTCTTCATAGAACTGTTCAACTTCAGCTTCTTCAGCATTACTGGTTAGGGCATAGACTTGCATTACTGTGATATTGAATGGTTTGCCTTGGAAACGAACAAAGATCATTCTGTTGTTTTTGAGATTGCATCTAAGTACTGCATTGTGGACACTTGTTTAAGCTCTGTACTAATGATTATATAATAACAATGCATCTTGCTACAGGACATGTTTCTCCTTCTTAACAAGAACCTTCTGACTAGTCTCACTCATCTCACATGCTAGTAAAGTAATGCTCAAAATTCTCCAAGCCAGGCTTCAACAGCATATGAACGGTGAACTTCCAGATGTTCAAGCTTGTTTTAGAAAAGGCAGAGGAACCAGTGATCAAACTGCCAACATCTGCTGGATCATGGAAAAAGCAAGAGAGTTTCAGAAAAACATCTATTTCTGCTTTATTGACTATACCAAAGCCTTTGACTGTGTGGATCACTACAAACTGTGGAAAATTCTGAAAGAGATAGGAATATCACAACACCTGACCTGCCTCCTGAGAAATCTGTATGCAGGCCAGGAAGCAACAGTTAGAATTGGACATGGAACAAGAGACTGGTTCCATATAGGGAAAGGAGTACCTCAAGGCTGTATATTGTCACCCTGCTTGTTTAACTTATATGCAGAGTACATTATGAGAAATGCTGGGCTGGAGGAAGCACAAGCTGGAATCAAGATTGTCAGGAGAAATATCAATAAGCTCAGATATGCAGATGACACCACCCTTATGGCAGAAAGTGAAGAAGAACTAAAGAGTCTCTTGATGAAAGTGAAAGAGGAGAGTGAAAAAGCTGGCTTAAAGCTCACCATTCTGAAAACGAAGATCATGGCATCTGTTTCCATGACTTCATAGCAAATAGATGGGGAAACAGTGACAGACTTTATTTTTCGGGGCTCCAAAATCACTGCAGATGGTCATTGTAGCCCTGAAATTAAAAGACGCTTACTCCTTGGAAGAAAAATTATGACCAACCTAGACCGGATATTAAAAAGCAGAGACATTACTTTGAAAACAAGTGTCCATCTAGTCAAGGCTATGATTTTTCCAGTAATTATGTGTGGATGTGAGAGTTAGACCATAAAGAAAGTTCAGTGCCAAAGAATTGATGCTTTTGAACTGTGGTGTTGAAGAAGGCTCTTCAGAGTCCCTTGGGCTACAAGGAGATCTAACCAGTCCATCCGAAAGAAGATCAGTCCTGAATATTCACTGGAAGGACTGATGTTGAAGCTAAAGCTCCACTCCTTTGGCCGCCTGGTGCAAAGGAGTGACTCATTTGAAAAGACCCTGATGCTGGCAAAGATTGAAGGCGGGAGGAGAGGGGATGACAGAGGGTGAGACGGTTGGATGGCATTACCGACTCAGTGGACATGAGTTTGAGTAAACTCCAGGAGTTGGTGATGTGTGACAGGAAGGCCTGACGTGCTGCAGTACATGGGGTCGCAAAGAGTGGGACACAACTGAGTGACTGAAATGAACTGAACTGATTAATCTTATCTTGAAACATATGTTGTGGAACCTTTCTATTGTTCTAATCTTGTTAATTTAAGATGTATATTGTGAGTAGGTCTGGTAAAATTATATAAGTTCTTGATTAGACTAGCCAGTGGGGCACTCTCCATCCCCCTTCTGATATCTATGTCAGAAGCTCTCTCTGGTCCTTTTCCACAGTAATAAAACTTCTATCACACAAAAGCTCTGAGTGATTAAGCTTAGTCCCTGATCCCAAAGCTAAATCTTCTTCTTCAGTCACTATAAGCTTTCAAAAAGTATCTTCACTTTCATTCCTGCTTTAAGTATTATTAGCTATTGAAATTACAAAATCACATAGGGCAACAAGATATAAAAGATAGAGGTTCTTTTCTGATTTAAAAGAAATACATTTGAATCAAGAAATGACAGGGTTTTGCCCTGAAAGTGTTTTATCTGTATCAGAATATTATGTATTCAAAGAGCATGTGGATTTCATGATTAGATAGATTGAAAGATAAATTCACTGCCAAGCAAATAATTCCCTGTTATTATATTTTAATCTTACTCAATAGCATAATAAAACTACATTTCATTATACTCTTCCTCTTATGTATATTTTAGATTGAGTAGAATATTGAGAAGCTGGGAAATTTTATATGAATACATTTAAAATTAAAATATTGATATTAATTATTTTTAATTTTTTAAAATGTAAGAAGATGTGATTTTTTTCTCTTTTAACAGTAAAGAAAACTAGCATGATACTGAAAACACAGTTTAAAAGAGATATTTTCTTTCTATTGGTCTGCAGTGAGGTTTTATTTGACTTTTTCTTGTTAATCTAGCTTTTAGTTCCTCTATTTTAAATGTCCAGATACTGAGAGTAAGCAAGTTTATTTACCAAGCAAACCCCAAAACTTACTGAAAAAAAACAAAAACAAAAACCCAGGATGGGTCACAGTGAAACAAAAATGATGTTCTTACCAAATGCTAATTTTCTATTGAGAAGCACTAAAAATACCAGTATAATAATAGAAGGAAGCCAAAATAATATGAATTTGTAATAGATGAATTAGAAATATTTTGGAAATCTGCTGATTCTGAATTTTTAAAGAGGTAATAGTAAAACAGGAACTGAATACTATGGGTCAGTAGTGGGGTAAAATAACAAACTACCAGCCTTGGAAAAGAATTTTTAAAAAGTGTGAAATAGGGAGTATTATGAGTACTAGCTATACAATGAATGATAATTATTAAAAAAAAAAAAAAAAACCCTTCCAGATAGAATCTTGGCCTCATTCCCAAAGCACATAGCACACTTTCCCTCTAAGATGTAATTGATGGGTTTGAGTTATGCTGATACAGAGAAGGGGTAAAGTTACATCGTGAAAGGAAAACAAATGCATTTAGTAAACCATGGTGGCTACTGTTGAAAGAAGGTAGCTTTTCAATTGCAAAGTGAATTTTGTCTGCAGTTGACTAATGTGGTTGACTTTTAAGAGAAAACATGGTCCTAATTAAGGGTTAAAAGGCTCATTTCAATTTGAATTAACTTTAAATTAAAAAATAAAGCTGTTGGTAAATAGGGTCCTTTTAGTATTCAGACCTGAGCTCTGTACACACAGGACTATATTACCAATTCCCAGCCATAAACACAAACTAATGACCAGAACCAACACTGACTAAACAGATGATTTCCTGGCCTTGCAATTCCAGGCCTGACAGGGTCTATTTGCCAGCACAAGGTCAAAGCAACTGTTTATTCCCAAAATGAGCTGCACTCCACAATCTTACAGGAACTCTATTCTTTGCCATCTGAATAGAGGTACAATGCTTCGAGGCAAGGCGGAGGCATTTCAATACACTGGAAGTGGCTATGTTCAGTCATTAAACCCTGCAATGTGCAGCATTTACAAAGTGATCAAGTGTTTCCTTCTTCTGTCCCCTCCACTGTTTAATAATAAAGCCTAAGGCAAAATGCCACCATACCATTAAACACAACAGAATCAATCACAATCTAGTGTGGCTCAGAGATGGCTTAGTAACAAGACTTTATTGTGTTTGTTGTTGTTCCATCAGATTTAGCAAGACAGGTGCCAGTAACACTGAAATATGTCCTAAATGCACATTCACTACAAAGAGAACGCTAGGAGACTCTGGTCCTAAGGCAGCTGTGTTTTACCAGCTTTTTAGTTGTCTTCTTCTTACAAGGAAGAACTGGGTGCTTTAGGAGTAGCACTAGTTGAGGTTTTTTTTTTTTTTTCTTATCAATGCCCAGAGAAAGAGACCCATTAATAAAATGTAGAAATTCATGGGAATATGTATGTTATGAGCAGGTACATTCTAAACACAGGGAGGGAGGGAGAGGGAAAGAGAGAGAGGGGAGAGAGAGACAGACAGTGACAGAGGCAGAGAATGAAACAGAAAATCATTTTTATGGGATGTCACTGTGGTGAAAGTAAAATGCACAAATCTATATTCAGGATACATTGAGAGACACCTTGGAAAAGCTTTTCAGAATAGTGCCATACGTTTTCTTTAGAGCAGAACAGAATTGGAATGTCTAAGAAAACCATTCCTAGGAAAGGATTTTGGAGAAGATAAATCACTTCCTTGTCTAAATAAGCCCTACTATGGATTAGCATTTTCCAGGCTTCATTGGAACTACAGCTAGAGCTTGAAGAGGTCAGCAGTCCAATATCCACCTTTAAAAGTTAATTTCAAAAGAACAGAATTGCCATCACAGATTTGTAGTCACCCAGATTATGAGTTTGAGGTACAAGTCATGAAAACTTTTCGATGCTATTTCCAAAGATCTATTGTACAAGAAAGTACATAGAACAACTAAGGCTTCTGTATGTTTATCTACACAAAGATATATTAAAAAAAATTAGAAAGAACATAATGGCAAATTAGAAAGAACAAACTACTTCAAATTAGAAAGGTGGTTAAATCAGGTTATGTTTATACAATTTCATATCTAAATTATACTATTCTCATGTGTTTATGATACAATAAGCCTCACTCAGATAGATATTTAATGGTTAAAAAAAGCAGAATTATATAATATATATGCAATTCTGCTTCTAATGTTTATATTTTATTAACATTATCACTTATCTAATGAAAAACAAAAATATTAAATTCTTAGGATTAAAAGCATGACATACATAAAAATCAAAACTTTTTAGTTAATGAACATATTGTGTGTGTATAATTTGACCTATAGCCGTATATCATGTAAAGTGCAAAACTAACATGTACTACATGTGAGACCTAAATCTACATATCTGTATTACTCTCTGTCACTCTTTTTGCTTTTGCCTGCACATACACACACATCCATACACACCTAACAGTTTTGATTAGCTCTTGCTTCTATTATACTGATCAAGGAGTTTCATTTTCATTTTTTTTCTTTCACTCTCTTAAAAAAGCAACCTAGGGGAAAATTATGGTTAACTGCAAATGTTGATAACCCCACTAATGTTAATTTCACACTTTTGATCTCAAGTAATATATCTCCACTTGGGAAAATTTACATAGAAAATATCACAACTTTAAAAATTCAGGATTTAAATGAAAACCTATAAATGATGGGAAAAATTCTGTGAACACTGCAAGACACATTTCAAAAACTATTTACTCTTTTAGTTATATTGCTAATGACTCTCAAAGAAGACAGCCACCTATAAATTTGAGGAATGATGACATTGTTGTATTTAATAAAAAGATCTTTAAATAGGCTTTATTTTTTCAGGCAAGTTTATTTTGAAATAATGTAATTTTCTGTTCTGAGGAAATACCTCTGCAACTTTCAAATGTATTCATTAACAATTCTTATAATATTTTTCTATTTCAGTTTTATTGTTTGAAATTTATGAAAATGACTACTTGATAATATTCTGGTTGGAAAGAAAATAAATTTAAAATAAGCCTATAATGTGTCATTTATACATTGAACATTCACTTTATGATCACAACATATTATCAACTAGGAGAAGTCTGCAATTTTAAAGCATTCAATATTTGCTTTGAGCTATCTCATGACTAACAGCAATCTATAAGGTGATTTGAAAATAATAAAATAAGCTAATATAAATCTAAGGTCTTTTAAAATTTATTTTTATGCTTTTGGTAAATATTTGCTCCAAAATAGAAAGGGGATTTATAGTCAAACCATTCTGAAATTCACTTCCTCAAATGTGTAAGGATGGATTTCAAAGGAAAATATAGAAACTATTAAATTAGATGCTCATGGGATCAGCAAAATCATTAGCTGAATGGGTGTTCCAAAAAACCTGAAACCAATCACTGATTTTAAAACTATAAAAAGTGAAAGTGAAAGTGAAGTCAGTCATGTCCAACTCTTTGCGAACCCATGGACTGTAGCTTACCAGGCTTCTCAGTCCATGGAATTTTCCCAGCAAGAGTACTGGAGTGGGTTGCCATTTCCTTCTCCAGGGGATCTTCCCAAGCCAGGGATTGAACCCAGGTCTTCTGCATTGCAGGCAGACACTGTCTGAGCCACCAGGGAAGCCCATTCAAACTATAACGAAGACACAAACATTCATAATTGTATAGAATAAATTTGAGTTAATTTATAAGCATATTATAAAATTAATTCTATTCTATTCAGGAAAAAAGTTTTTCCTATTTGCATAAGAATATGAAGTTTTTCAGAGAAAAACTTTTCTCTATAAAGTTCCAAATATCCAGCTATTTACATTTGTATATCAAAAATACAAAATATCTCTTCATCCCCACCAATTAAGGTGGAAAGAAACTTCTCAAAGTAAATAGAGGAGTCGCATGGGCAGTTCTCACAAAAATAGATAGTAGTACTGAGTGGTGTTATGAAAATAAAATGCAACAGGCTTGACTACCTTAAAATGATTAATTCCTAAATATAGAGATGGACAGTTTTTCATGGTTATGACAATTACCCTAGAATGTTGCATTCAACTTGGGAGACAGATGTGTTGCAACAAAAAGACTGAAAAGGTTAAATCCATCAAGGAGGAGGAGAGAATTAAAGGGCAGAAAGAATGGGAGAAAACATAGAGGAACTTTTAAAATATGTTGCTTATAATTGGCAAACATATATCACTCTTTTAATGCAAATAACTAGGCCCCAGGAGTCTGGAATATAAGGAGGAAAAATGACAGTAGGAGAATGTTTCGTGTTTTTATCACTCCGGTCATTTCACAGAGCTTCGGATTTGGTAATCTGTACTCAGTGTTGCTACCCTTGGAGTAGCAGAAGAGGAGAGAGAAAGAAAGGATAGAGAGAGGAGGGAGAGGAAGGGAAAAAGGAATGAGTGTGTCTTCGTCTTAGAATACCCACATATAGTGTGTATGTCTGCAGGTGTGTGTTTCTCTAATTTAGACCACCGGATGCATTCTGCAAGTATTTCTTCAGAGCAGAGATCATTACAAATTCCATCTACTCTCCAGAATAACTGTTTCAGTTCAGTTCAGTTCAGTTCAGTTTGGTCGCTCGGTTGTGTCCGACTCTTTGTGACCCCATGGGCTGCAGCATGTCAGGCCTCCCTGTCCATCACCAACTCCCAGAATTTGCTCAAACTCATGTCCATTGAGGCAGACAGGAATAACTGTTTACCATTTTGTTAATTGACTTGGAAAATTCATTCAGGATGATTGTTTGTTTTTACTCTGCGAAGTTAGGGGTTAGATCTTGTACATGAGGTTAGAGGGGTGAGAGGCTGGGCAGGAAACGGGACACTGAGGCATATCTTATCCTAGTAACCTTTGAAAAGACAGGCAGATTGTATTACCTGTTTGCATTACCTTCCCTACATCTAATTACCTGAAGAGAACACCTCACCCCTAGGGGATATCGTAAGTACCATTTACTGAAAATCTCCTCCATGTCTAGCATGGCACTTGTGTTTCACCTCTGCACTCACAAAAATCATGTGCGCCAGGTATTATCTATTTTTCCTGAGGTGATGATTGAGGCTTGCTTATCCCACTATTTCAAATGTTGTAACCAGAATTTATACCCCAATCTGAGGGACGGCTAGAAACAGATATATGTGTTTTTGTAGCCATGGTCTTCTCATCCTGTAAAGCTTAAAAGTGAATACAAATAAAAAACTGACAATGGATCCATCACCCTAAAATTAATATAGCAAATTTATATATTATGACTGTAAAAATGTGAGATGGATCTTACTGGGCACAAGGAAAATTGATTACCTCATTTTCTTGCAGTAACTGTTTGCCAATAGTAATTTTTTTCAACAATATCTTAAGCCTATGTCTAGCAAGATGAATGACTCTAGTGGAGGGAAATTCTATTCATAATGAACAAAGAATGCTTAACTGTTGTAGGTCTTCTGGAAAGGTATTTGTGAGCTAGATTTCTGTGCAGAGGAATCTACCTGCTTAGAATAGAATGGGTTTTCTACTTTGTTACCAGCTGAAACAAGGAACTTTATTTCGAAGTGGCAGAAAAGCATACTATAAATATTTAGGTAGGTGCAAAAGTAATTGCAGTTTTGTATTATTGAATTTCGTTATTTGGTATTGGAATATATTCTTAAATAAATATGGTTATGGTATAAATCATTTTAATGCACTTTTTTTTTGCCAATGACTTATTACTTGCAGTTTATTTTATATTTATTTCAGACTATGGAAATGATGTTAAACAAAATGCAAATTTAAGTGATTTTTAAAATTTGAGTTCAAAATAGATCGTAAAACAGTGGAGACAACTTGCAACATCAACAACACATTTGGCCCTAGAACTGCTAACAAATGTGCAATGCAGTGGCAGTTCAAGAAATTTTGCAAAGGAGACAAGATCCTTGAAGATGAGGAGTGCAGTGGCTGGCCATTGGAAGTTGACAACAACCAATTGAGAGCAATGACTGAAGCTGATCCTCTTACAACTGCTTGTTCAATTCAGTTCAGTTCAGTCGCTCAGTTGGGTCCGACTCTTTGCGACCCCACGAATCACAGCCTGCCAGGCCTCCCTGGGAGTTGTTGCCAAAGAACTCAACTTGATTGTTTTGTAGCTGTTTAGCATTTGAAGCAAACTGGAAAGGTGAAAAAGCTCAATAATTTGGTACCTGATGCTGCTGCTGCTGCTGCTGCGTCGCTTCAGTCGTGTCCGACTCTGTGCGACCATAGACGGCAGCCCACCAGGCTCCCCCATCCCTGGGATTCTCCAGGCAAGAACACTGGAGTGGGTTGCCATTTCTGAGCTGACGGCAAACCAAAAAATATCGTTGTTTTGAAGTGTCATCTTCTTTTATTCTATGCAACAACAACAATCCTAATTCTTGACTGGATTGTGACGTGTGATGAAAAGTGGATTTTCAACAAATTGATGAGGTGCAGTGAAAACTGCCACCCCTGAGAGTTTGCATTGGTCAATAGAAAGTGCCCAATTCTTCTCCATGACAACACCCAACCACATGTTGTACAACCCGTGCTTCCAAAGTTGAATGAATTGGGCTGTGAAGTTTTACCTCACCTGCCATTATTCACCTGACCTCTCCCCAACTGACTACCACTTCTTCAAGCATCTTGACAACTTTTTACAGGCAAAATGCTTTCACAACCAGCAGGAGGCAGAAAATACCGTCCAAGATTTCATGGAATCCTGAAGCATGGACTTTTACACTACAGGAATAAACAAACTTTTTTCTCATTGGCAAGAAATGTATTTATTGTAATGGTTCCTATTTTTATTACTAAAGATGTGTTTGATCCTAGTTATAATGATTTAAAATTCATGGTCAGAAATTGCATTTACTTTTGTACCAACCTAACAGCTTCCAATGAAAAATGAAAAAGGCAAAGCAATCTACTTTGCTGTGGGATTTAGTAGTCCATTAGACATTAAGAATTCTCAGGTAGCCTAGAAAAATAAAATATTCAACTTTAAATATCATATAGGTGATTTTCAATTAAAAAATTACATTGCATTTGGAGTTCTTCAAAATATCTACTGAAGAGTAAATACTTAGTATATCAACAAGAGTGAAACAAAATAGCACCTTCCCCTAAACTTTGGCAGTAGATTTAATGCACTTCAGAAAAGATGCCTAAATCAGACAGGGAAAGACAAATATCATATGACATAACATATATGTGCAATAATTAAAGGATGCTTACTCCTTGGAAGAAAAGTTATGACCAACCTAGATAGTATATTCAAAAGCAGAGACATTACTTTGCTGACTAAGGTCCGTCTAGTCAAGGCTATGGTTCTTCCTGTGGTTATGTATGGATGTGAGAGTTGGACTGTGAAGAAGGATGAGTGCCGAAGAATTGATGCTTTTGAACTGTGGTGTTGCAGAAGACTCTTGAGAGCCCCTTGGACTGCAAGGAGATCCAACCAGTCCATTCTGAAGGAGATCAGCCCTGGGATTTCTTTGGAAGGAATGATGCTAAAGCTGAAACTCCAGTACTTTGGCCACCTCATGTGAAGAATTGACTCATTGGAAAAGACTCTGATGCTGGGAGGGATTGGGGGCAGGAGAAGAAAGGGATGACAGAGGATGAGATGGTTGGATGGCATCACCGACTCGAGTGAACTGCGGGAGTTGGTGATGGACAGGGAGGCCTGGCGTGCTGCGATTCATGGGGTCACAAAGAGTCGGATACGACTGAGCGACTGAACTGAACTGAATGATCTATTGCAGCTAAACAAGTTTTAATATAAACGCTCTTCATTTTTCAGTTTCTCTGTGTCCATAATAGGGATAGTAAAAGAAACCTACCAAGATTTCCTAAGAATTAAATAAAAGTATAATGTTTCAAATACATATTAGAAATTAATATTACTATATACACATATAAGTAATTAAACATTTACATAGTGTATACAAACGTTTCTAAAATCTATGATAAAAATCAATAGATTTTTCAGTATATTTGAACAATATTAAACCTCATCTGTCTTTTCTTAATTTTCTACTTTTGGAAATGTATTAGGTATTTGTTTCTCTTTGGAATATTGCTGCAATACCCTTCTCTGTTAAAATTATAATTTTTCAGAGGATACACAAAAATATATCACAATGCAGTGCCCTTTAGGTGAAGTAAATTATCGATAGATGTTTGGCCAGTCCTTCTCTGTTCCCAATACTTCCAACTATTTCTTTGTGACCCTGGAGATTTCCATAGGTATAGTATGTCTATATAACATTTTTTATTTAATATAGACAAACCAGAGAGATGTTTTGTCCTTGGTTCCTGGTTAATATGCCAGTCCATCCCATCACACATGACTATTGCCTTCACTCTACTTTGTAATCCTTGTATGTACTGGTGGAAGGTGCTGAATAGGTCTCATGAGTAATTGCAAAAATTACCTCTGACTTTATACTCAAAGTTTCTTTGCTTCTTTATATAGATTTATTCTTTCTACTCCCGAGTACTTAGCAATTTTTTTTTTTTTTTTGGCGTCCATATGTACTAGCAAACACTTACAAACTTGGCTGACTTCCCTCCACGTCTTGTCCTCGCTTCTTGAAGGAGCCTTCTTTTACTGAGTTTTAAAACGTATCTGACTTTGAAATTCTAGCTTTCGTGAGACATTTCTTCATAAGTACAGACTAAGGTGATATGATCTTTTCAACTTTCAGCCACTTGTCCAAATCTGTATCATGCTTGCATTGACCAATGTCTCCTCTGTCTGATAGCTTTTCTGACAGTTAATGAGAAGTAAAAGGCTAGAGCTATTAGTCCAAATCCTAGGGGATAAGTGTCCAGATTGCAAAAACCACATTCACATATGGCAATAATTGGCAGGCTCTTTTAGGTGATCACAGAATTATTTCCAAAGATCCAATGGATACTTGAATAATTCCCTGGTGCCAAATAGGAAACTCTCCTGAATAAGTAAATACTGTTTTGTTTTTTTTTTTAATTTTCCCCCGTGTGTGTGTGTGTGTGTGTGTGTACAGTTACTGTGTTTTCCTCTCCCCTCAGGTACTTTTCCAATGAAGCAGATTCACTTGAATAGTTTATGCCAGAATTTATAAAATTCTACCAAAATTCTTGACTTACTCCATGGCAAGTGAAACCTCAGAAATAAGATACTTCAATGCCACACTACATAAAGTATTATAGATTTAAATTAACAGAAGCCATCTTTTACATGTCCAAATATCATAGCCCTAGGATCAGCAGATCAGCCTCATAAATTATATTCCTTCAGGAAGTTAATACATTTGCAGAATGCTTTTTTAACTCTTTATAATTCTCTTGATTTTTTCAAAAGTAGCACAATATGGAGTATATTTCTGTTAAGTCATTAATTAATTGAATATTTAGGAATTTAATGGTTGAGAGTTGGACTGTGAAGAAGGCTGAGCGCCGATAAATTGATGCTTTTGAACTGTGGTGTTGGAGAAGACTCTTGAGAGTCCCTTGGACTGCAAGGAGATCCAACCAGTCCATTCTGAAGGAGATCAGCCCTGGAATTTCTTTGGAAGGAATGATGCTAAAGCTGAAGCTCCAGTACTTTGGCCACCTCATGCGAAGAGTTGACTCATTGGAAAAGACTTTGATGCTGGGAGGGATTGGGGGCAGGAGGAGAAGGGGACGACGGAGGATGAGATGGCTGGATGGCATCACTGACTCGATGGACGTGAGTCTGAGTGAACTGCGGGAGTTGGTGATGGACAGGGAGGCCTGGCGTGCTGCGATTCATGGGGTCGCAAAGAGTCGGACACGACTGAGCAACTGAACTGAACTGAACTGAAACTTCTAAGTCTGCTCCCTTGCCCAAGCTGATTTATAAGGCTCTATGTTACTATTTTCTGTTTTTCTCTAACCTCTTTCTGTTTACTCATACTTGATAATAAATTAAACATTCCTCAGAATCAATCAATCAAGCAATTAATAAATGAACAAAATACAATGGGTCTTCTAATGGGATAACAGAAATTAAAAGGAATTGCTCATTTAATGAAGTGATTTCAGAACATTTCTTACAGCATCAAATAATTTAACTAATTTTATATTAATATTTACCTATTTTAACTTAGTATTTTAGTTTGAACTATAAGTACAGCTATGAGTACAACTTCCTTATTCAACTCATGAAGAACAGACTTGGTTTGGAAGGTAATCAACCTGTGTTCTAGTCTTGACCGGCCCTGTCTAGCTGGGTGCTGTCTTATATTGAAGGAATTTGTCCCAGATCCAACGGTGGGTCCCAGACCTCAGTGGTTGGTGGTGGTGGACCTCATACTACCAAGTCTTCTTCCAAATCATGTGCTACTTCCACTGTGTTCATAGCGTAAAACAAATAACAGAGCAAATAACAAATTAGAAAAGTGAAAGTGAATGTTTTAATCGCTCAGTCGTGTCCAACTCTTTGTGATCTCATGGACTGTAGCCTGCCAGGTTCCTCTGTCCATGGAATTCTCCAGGCAAGAATACTGGAGTGAGTTGCTATTTCCTACTCCAATGGATCTTCCTGACTCACAGGTCAAACATGGGTCTCTTGCATTGGAGGCAGATTCTTTACTGTCTGAGTCACCAGGGAAGCCCTAATAACACATTTATCTTGGGTCAATTTAACCGGGAATGCATGAATTTTTGATAATGTATTTTATTCAGCAGTCAATATATTTTACATATTTACAAGATAATGTATTTTACATGTTTCTATACTGGACGCTGGGAGTAGTTTGATACACCAGGTCAGTGGTGGGAACTTCCTCATAGAGAAACAGAAATAAAAGAAACACTGCTTCATAAATTTATATTACCTATTATTCCTTCCTCCATCAATTATTATTGGTACAAAATTGACTTTTCAATAGCTCAGTTCAGTCGCTCAGTCGTATTGGACTCTGCAACCCCATGGACTGCAGCAGGCCAGGCCTCCCCATTCATCACCAACTCCCGGAGCTTACTAAAACTCATGTCCATCGAGTCGGTGATGCCATCCAGCCATCTCATCCTCGGTCGTCCCCGTCTCCTCCCACCTTCAATCTTTCCCAGCATCAGGGTCTTTTCAAATGAGTCAGTCCTTCTCATCAGGTGGCCAAAGTATTGGAGTTTCAGCTTCAACATCAGTCCTTTCAATGAATATTTGGGGCTGATTTCCTTTAGGATGGACTGGTTGGATCTCCTTCCTGTCCAAGGGACTCTCAAGAATCTTCTCCAACACCACAGTTCAAAAGCATCAATTCTTCGCACTCAGCTTTCTTTATAGTCCAACTGTCACATAAATGCATGACTACTGGGAAAACCATAGCTTTGACTAGACAGATCTTTGTTGGCAGAGTAATGTCTCTGCTTTTTAATATGCTGCCTAGGTTGGTCATAACTTTTCTTCCAAGGAGCAAGCATCTTTTAATTTCATGGCTGCAGTCACCATCTGCAGTGATTTTGGAACCCCCAAAAATAAAGCCTGTCACTGTTTCCATTGTTTCCCCATCTGTTTGCCATGAAGTGATGGAACCAGATGCCATGATCTTAGTTTTCTGAATGTTGAGTTTTAAGCCAACTTTTGATTCTGCTTTAGAAATTTCTCTTCAAATTTTACTTTATAGAGAAATTTATAGTAATTTTTCATTGAGATAGGTTATTACTTACCACATGAGTCAAGTAATTTTGGTCAATAATACCATATTTGAATATTCTATTAATGTTTTTTCAGAAGTTGTAAAAGACTTCCTAATACATTCTGTGATATTGTATCTCTCTATTCATTACTGGTAAACTAATAATTAATTTTTGCTAATCATGATCCTAAATAAGCATATAATTAGGTTGAAACAGGCATTAAAAACTCATGCTACGAAGCTCCATGGCTTTAGAAAAGTTGACAGGATTGTTTTATTTAAAGTCCCATGCCCTTGAATAAATCAACTTCCTTGCCTGTTTAGCATTGGTCTCCCAGGATTAGAAGATTACACAAGATGTTTTAATGATTACATTGGAGAATATGTTTCCCTAAAGCAAAGATAACATCCCACTAGTCACCTCTCATTCCTTATCACAAGTTACTCTTTCATTTGCTAAATTTCCATTCCTCCATGTTAACTCTAACTTGAAAATTAAACACCTTAGGGACACTAGGGAATGACTGGAGATGAACACTATTCTGACCACAGCTGGAGACCACTGGAACGCTGCTGCTCCAGACGAAGTGAAAGGCTTAGGCACCATGGGAGGGAGTTGGCACTTGCATCTGACATCCCCATTTTTTTTCTATGTGAATTCTTTGTACAGGCATGTATGCCTACCATTCTCCTAAATATTACCAAACAAAATGAGCGGCAGAGTAATACACATGAAACAGTCGGTCACTCTTATGCAGTTCTTTCTTTTTTTTTTTTTTTCCTCCTTGATTATTTATTTATTTATTTATTTTTTAATTAATTTATTTATTTTTAATTTTTACTTTACAATTCTGTATTGGTTTTGGCATAGATTGACATGAATCCACTTCAATATCAGAAACTTCTAGTGTTCAGAATTCTGAACACTTTGAACACAGCCATTGCTTACTTTTATGATAATAGGACAAACTGCTGTTTATAAATGTTGTACATATATCTATGTGTATACCATTATTTGTAGAGACAAACTAAGAATTTCTTAAATTCATTTCTATGGATACTTAGAGGTAGCGTATCCAAAGCAAAGCAAGGTGTTACACCATGAGCTTTAACTGAAAAGGTGCCAATCTTTTTAAATAGGGAATTCACATGGCAGCTTAACATTAAAAGAGAGAGAAGCTATTTCAACAGTTTATGGCATGAGTTTACACAATCTGAGGTCCCCATTTTCACCCAAGGATAAGCCTGTGTCCCTACAGAACAAGTCAGGGGCAAGTCCTGGCCTCTGGATGGTGTTTTGATGAATAGCGCCATTGTGCTTAGTCTCTACAAATTTTGGTTTTCTCATCATCTTGTCTGGTGCATTGACTATGTAGTTCTCCTGGTTGTAATGTTAACACCTGCTTATGCTTCTTAATATATTATACTCTCATTATCTCTTCGTGGGGCCCTCAGCCTTCTTACGTGGAAAATTCAATGAGAAGAGGAGCTATATCCTATATATTTTTGAATATTAGGTATCCTAACACTCCCCCATGCAAAACTGATAGCTAATGTTATTGAAATAAACTCACTCTAATGCATGCATACATGCATGCATGTGCAAAGGTAGTGTGTGTGTATGTGTGTGTATTTATACTAGATAGTATTCATGACGTGCCACAGTATTAGCTCTGCTCTCAATCTCTTTCCTCCAACCTACTCAACCTCTCCACACAAAAAGTCTCAGATTCTATAGGAAAAAAGAATAGAGACAAAAGATAAATGACATTTATGAACAGAAATTTAGAAAAAAATGTCTACATTTTAGAACGTAGAGAAAGAGCAAATGATTCTGGGAAGGAGGTATAGGGAGTAATGAATGGGATATATGGATAATGAACAAGTGAAAGCGTCAGTCACTTAGTTGTGTCCAGCTCTTTGTGACCCCATGGACTGTAGCCCACTAGGCTCCTCTGTCCATGGAATTCTCCAGTCAAGAATACCGGAGTGGATAGCCATTCCCTTCTCCAGGGGAACTTCCTGACCCAGAGACCAAACCCAGGTCTTCTGTACTGCAGGTAGATTCACTGCCAACTGAGCCACTAAGGAAGACCAATATGGATAATAGGGTTTGATAATTTCAGCAAAAGAATGTGCAAGAGTAAAATATTCTGAATAAAATATGAAAAGTTGACTCAGACGGAAAGTGTCTGTCTACAATGTGGGAGACCTGGGTTCGATCCCTGGGTCGGGAAGTTCCCTGGAGAAGGAAATGGCAACCCACTCCAGTACTCTTGCCTAGAAAATCCCATGGACAGAGGATCCTGGTGTCCATGGGGTCGCAAAGAGTTGGACACGACTGAGAGACTTCACTTTTCTTTCTTTCTTTTTTTTTTTGAAAAGAAGTGTGGACTGAGCAACTTTGAGGATAAGCAACAACAAAATTTGTCATTCTTTTTGATAGATATGAATGCCAGTATTTGTGTGTATATATGTGTGTGTGTGTGTGTCTTTAATTCTAATTCCCCAAAACTACTTGTATATAATAAACACAGTATAAACTTTTGTGTAAGGTGTTATACCTTTTCTAATATATACACGAGAGAACTTATTACTTAATAGCAATTCTTGTGCTTTCTGTCAGTCTTTAGTGGTGCCATTTTTGTACGTTTACATATTGTGAGTAGATTTGCTTTAGCATTTCCATAACCAAAATTTTCTGCAATTATGTTTTTGATGAATGTAAGCTCTTCTTTGGATATAGAATGTATTTAACCATAGGTACCATCAACACAGGGCTTCCCAGGTGACGCTTGTGTTAAAGAAGCCACCTGCCAATGCAGGAGATGTAAGAGGTGTGGGTTGAATCCCTGAGTCAGGAAGATCCCCTGGAGAAGGACGTGGCAACTTATTCCAGTATTCTTGCCTGGAGAATCCCACAGACAGAGAAGCACACAGTCCATGGGGTCGCAAAGAGTCAGACACAACTGAAGCAATGTAGCACTCACGCAGGCACCGTCAACATAACCCACTTGTATCAAAGCAGCCTGACATCCGATCACTTATGTGCAAAATCAGATATTTTGTCTGATTATTGTGTGCAAAGGAATGGGGACCTGGAATATAGAAGGATTTTTAGAAGAAGTCAAATTACTTAATCAAAAATAGTCTGAAATGGAAAGGACTTGAAAAGAAGCCAGGATAACCAAGTTAAATAAACTATCATCATACTCCTCTCTAACCCCAAGACAAACATCCAATCAAAAAATGGAAAGTCTTAAAAAAAGGAACTTCCTTAATAGCTGTTAATAATGTACAAAATTACACTCTAACATCTCATTCCAGGAAGAGAACAGTAAGCTTTCATTTTGTGACAGAAAGAATGATTTCCATTCATCAACAACATGGGTTTCTAAAATATCTCCTCAAGTTATTATGGTGTTTCATAACCAGGCCTCACTGTAAAATATGATGTTAAAAAATCAATAATAAAATATTCATATGATCCAAGATTTTCCCAAATTGAATCTGACTGGGTCATGGCAGTGTGCTGATGTCTGGAATGCAAGTAATTTACTATATTATTGATGTCTGTCAAATAACGGAAATTGTTACAAATTAATTCATCCTTAACCTAATTAACCCCATGTGCAATATTATATGCATTCTAGACAAGTACTGTTTTGCTCTAGCCATAAAGCTAGGAAGGACAATATTTCAACCTATAAAATTGCCTTTTAAGATACTTAGAAACCTCAAAGAATATTGCTCTTGTAGAAGTGATGCAAAAGAATGTATTACCTCATCTACTTGAATTATTTTTGGTCTGATACAAAATGTTCTTTCTCTAACTTTTTTAGTTGTAAAAATAATCTTATGAAAGTGTCTACTCTGTCTTTTACACTGAAGCAGGTAGAACCATGCATATTAAGAGCTTGCATTATTAAAAATAAAAGTTGTGTACACTTTGGAGAGGGAATTTGGAAGCCTTAACATTTTCTTGATGTTACAATGCAAAAATGATTGCTTTTTATCTGAGATATCTCATAATTCTGACTTTACAGATATATATATGTTTATATATATCCATAGATAGACAGATATTATACTATATATATAGCAATTACAACTGATCTTGTTTTCCTGGAATCAATGGGTGGGTAGTTTTTTTATGGGATTTTGTTACTTCTCTTCAACTGTCTTTACACCTAAACTTCTCGATCCCTGTTGCCAATAATGGCCTGATCTTCATATTTGCAATATGGGGCTTGATTTGAACACATCTAGCTCTGAAATTCGGAGAAGGCAATGGCACCCCACTCCAGTACTCTTGCCAGGAAAATCCCATGGATGGAGAAGCCTGGTGGGCTGCAGTCCATGGGGTCACAAAGAGTTGGACACGACTGAGTGACTTCACTTTCATTTTTCACTTTCATGCACTGGAGAAGGAAATGGCAACCCACTTCAGTGTTCTTGCCTGGAGAATCCCAGGGACAGCGGAGCCTGGTGGGCTGCCGTCTATGGGGTCGCACAGAGTCAGACACGACTGAAGCGACTTAGCAGCAGCAGCTCTGAAATTTTCCTATGCATCAGATCTGCCTTGGATCTATAACCTTCATATGCATTAGTTCTTTCTTTCTCTTCCTGCTAGTGGAAAACACTAGTATGATATCCCCCTAGTTTCCTTAACTGATTTGTTGTTGTGCAGTCACTAAGTTGTGTCTGATTCTTTGTGACCCCATGGGCTGAAGCACACCAGGCTCCTCTGTCTTCCACTATCTCCCAGAGTTTGCTCTAAGTCATGCCCATTGAGTGGGTGATGCTGTCTAACCATCTCATCTCTTAACTGATTATCTACCAGAAAAAAAATGAGAATCCCAAAAAGAAAACCTTATTGTGGAGATCTTTTAAACCATTTCAATCTTTCTTTGACCATCATTTTATATCAGACTGCAACACTTTAATTACTGTTAAAATTTTCTATTTTTAGAATAATTTGGATGAATAGATATTAAAAGGGCCTTGATTGGCAGTAGAGAGTACTTGGGTATGGTGAAGTGGCATCTCAGGGAGAACCAGGGCTTTGCCTCTTTCTAAGCAATCTTGGAGAAGTTATTCAAATTTTTTGAACTCACTTGCATGCTGAGTACAAAAACGTTTACCTCAGAGTGGTTGTGAAAACTAAAACGACCAAGAGAACAGGCACTTAACTAGAAAAAGAGCTTTTATTATTATATAAGGTGTTGTTCACAACAGTGTTTGTGTGAAATAGTAACATTTTCTAATTCTTAGGATTTCATTGTTGGCATTGTTTTAACATAAAGTAACTATTATGTGCAAAACTGAGGAACATTCATTTTCTGTAAAAGAGCATTAAGCCCTATCAAGGAAAGAGCTGCAGCACATTTTAAGAGAATACTGTCTACTGTTTTCAAAATCTAGAACAGTGAGAAAACAGTGCTTTGTGGTTAATCTCCATGTTAAGATCTATATCTAGGTCTATGTCTCTCTATATATATCTATTAGAGAGGCACCTGGTATTGTGCTATGTTGTCAAAATACATTAGTGAAATATCATATCTGATAACAACTAATGGGAAACGATACCCCACCGGTTGGAATGTCACTGACGCTGTGGCCTGTTGTTCTTGACACCACAGACGAGGATCAAAAGCATCTTTCATGGTGATAAAGTTGGCAGTATGGACGGGAAATAATGCCAGAGAGACTGATTAAGTGTTAACGTTCCCACCTGGTGCCATGAAACTAGCACATAATATCCGTAATTCAGGATGATTTTCTCCTCCTGTGCTTACTTTCGTGCCAGCTCTGGTGTTAGAAACAGTTAATACTGATGAATGGTTTCCTCCTTGTATCTCCCCAGGCAAGAATTAGGCTCTAAGAGGACTTCTGTTTCAGTGTGATTCCTTTCAAGGACTACCTCTTACATGTACTTTAACTATCAAGAAAGGCATTTCAAGTGGGCACAAAATGATGACTCATTCATTCTTTGTGCCTCATATTTCATTTGACAGACACTCCACTCAAGCTGTCCCTTAACTGACAACACCTTGGTGGGTACATTTTTCTCATGACAATAATGTTTTAGAGATAGTTTAGGAGACCTGTGACCCAGGTTTGTATGCTCAAGGAATAATGTCAGCTAGAATATGAAGTTCTGAAATGAGAATAAATCTTCATCTGAAACCATGCTTCATCTATCACAATTAGACTTGCTGGCACCTATTACCATCTTATCATCAATGACTTCTCTCCAGGAAACTATTTGTAAGGCGGATCCAGAGTAAGTCCTGAAGAAAAGGGATTCTGCCTGCACTGCTAAAGCTTAGATGGTTTAAGATGACAGCACTGCATTTCTTTTTTAAGAAAAGTCTCTTCAAAGGTTGCAAGTAACTTAAATCAAAAGATATAGTGATATTCATTCAACCTTAGGTAAGATTCTCCTAAAACAAAATTAAATGTCATAGATAAAACAGATCAATGGTAACACATTTATGTGAGTCACTATCATCCACAGGACAGAAAAGCTTTTATTAATTCCTAAAGATGCACTGAAGTGTTCTGTCCACTGAGTTCTGAACTGTAGCTCTTATTCCAAATGTCTCTGCAATATGGCTGAAACAGTCAAAGCACGGTCCTCAAAGCTGTCCAGTTTAGGTCTACCTTTGTTGGCGTACTCTCTTGTCATAAGATATTGCATTTTAACAAACATAAAGTAAAATAAGAAAAAAAATTACACAGACATATAAAATATTTTTCTAAATATATACATCAGGGAGTAATTTATATCATGACATCAGTTGTACTTAAATGATGTAACATGTATTCCTATTACTAATTTGTAAATTTTAGTCAGGCTTTACGGTCCATTTGAAGACCTTGTGTTTATATTTTGTAGGCTGCCATCGAGGTGCCAGATAGCTGAATGTGTCTTCTGTTACCAGTGAGGTCATCATTGTGCAGCAAGCTGAGAACAGCAGGACTATCACCAGGCTCCGGAAATGAGGCACGTCATGAAAATGTGTATCTTCATTTGTGTTCTTTTATAATTTCTTTCCAGGAGCTTTCGCTCTACCACCAGTGTGCTTTGGATCTCTGATGAACACATTATAAATTGCTTTGCATTACATCAGCATTGATTCTCACTCTATTAAAGATCTCCCACTGCTTGAAGAAAATGTTCCCAGGTGAGGCTCATGGCCCATAGTTAACACAAAAAAATTAGTCACAAACTGTGAGTGTCACCATAAAATAAAGTGAAACAAAAATATTGATAAGAAACTACTGTAAAAATCTGAAGTGTAGCTTTTTATATAGGCTCAAAAATTGACCATATACTAATACTTTTATGGTGATGGAGGTGACTAAATTTGACAGAATTTGTAATCTGACTGTATAATTTGTGGCGGAGAAAATAACCTCTCAGAACATAGCTATCTCACATACAATATTCTGTCACAGTTGTTATTTAGTTGCTAAGTCGTGTCTGAATCTTTGTGACCCTGTGGGCTGTAGCCAACCAGGCTCCTCCATCCATGGGATTCCCGAGGCAAGAATACTGGAGTGGGTTGCCATTCCCTTCTCCAGGGTGTCCTCCCGACGAGCCAGTAATCAAATTCGGAGCTCCTGAATTGCAGGCAGATTCTTTTTACTGTTGAGTCATCATCAAATATAACCAAATGGGGAAAGGCATGTTGAAATGCTTAGTAAAATGAAAAGCAATATGCAATGTTAATTCTTAGAGTGTGTTTGTCTGTGCGTGTGCACTTACAATATCAAACTACTAAATCGCTCAAGCGGAAGTTGATACTGTAATAACATTGAATTTGGAATTCCTGCAAGCATGATTTACTTTACAAAAATTATATACCTCTCATAATAATTAGAGAATATGTCATTTTAATTTTCTGATGACAATTTTGAAAAATATGTGGTATTTAAAAGCCGAAATGGCAAATATAACAGAGTGAGCCTCACAATTTTAGCTTTTTCCCCATTCTGTTATTATTCAGAAATATACTTTTTATAAAATTAAAAGTCACATGAAATAAAGTAAATATAAGACTCTATATTTGTTTTCAAGCCATATATGATATAATATATATGACAATAATAACCTAGGGGAGAGGGAAAACTATGCTTATAAAATTAAAAGAAAATGATTTACCAAAAGAAATTCAGGATCAATCTGAAGTAGATTTTAGTAAGTTATAGATGTACCCTGAAATCACTACAGAAAACAAAAAGTAACAGGAATAAGTTAAAAAATCAATAGAGGACTTAAAATGTCAATAGAGGAATCAAAATGACTAACTAGTTAGTATATATACAAACTATTGTGTTAAGCTAATTGTGTAACAAAACCAGAAAAGATTAAAGGAGAAATGAAAGGACAAAAGGACTATTCAGACAAATTTATAACAAATATCAAATAATACACCTAAATCCAAACATACTGACTTTTACATTAATTGTGGATGAACATAACAAATGAATACTCCAAACCTACATCAGTCCGGCAGATTGGATTAAAAAAAAAAAAGAAGATTCAATTATATGCTCTTTATAAGAAATCCACTTTAAATTCAAAACTAAAAATCCGTTGGAAGTGAAAGGTGGAAGAAAATATAATAAGGAGATAGTAGCGTAAAAGAATTGGAGTAGCTCTACTCATGTCAGACGAAAGAGACTTTAAGGAAATGAAAGCCATTAGACGTAAAAAGGAACACAGGGAAAACAAACATAGTGGGAAGAAATACACCAAGAGATGCATCTGAACCTAAAACTACAGAAGAGAAACAGGAAAAAAATGACAAAATTTGGCAGAGAAAAGCAAGACTAGCAAGCAATACTTAAAACTGTCTTTATTCACAGATTGCATGATAGTCTATGAAGAAAATCTTTAAGGAAAGTATGGGAAAAAACCCCACTAATTGCATAACTGATGAACATTTTAGGTTATCTCCTGAGAAAGAGGCTCCCGAACTTCACTAGAAATTTTCCTTGAGTTTGTGACATTTGTAAATAGAATAGCAGTGTTATTATAACCTTTATGTGTTTTAAGTCCTTCAGCAGAGAGTAACATGACGTTCTGATTTTATTATTACCACAGGTCACAAATATGAGTGACCAAAAGGCCTGAAAGAAGTAAAACCAGAAAACGTCGCAGAGAAATGTGCTGACCAGGGAAAACTGAGGTGCCGCATAGGTTCCATTCCACCACGTCTATGACTTTAATTGCTGTTTTACTTTACTTTAATTGCTATTTAATCTTGTTTCCACTTTTAGTGTCCCTCTTTTCCAACAAAACTGTGCCAAAGTTGCACCATCCTCAAAGCACTCTTCAATAGTCTAGGCGATTTCACGCCAGACAGCAAACCCCAGAATATGTTTCAGACATTACATGGAAAATATTTGACATGACATTGCCAGCCGTGAAGTGTTGAAAGTGCAAGTGCCTGTGCCAATAAGGATACTCTGAGGTCAAGGAGCCTCTTGGAAGTATTAATGATATAGACACTTAATAAACAATTCCAGAGTTGGCATTGGCTGAAGAAAGACAATCCATAATCATGAAGCTAGAATAATAAACATGAATTTTAAAAGACAGTTGTTGGCTTGGACCATGACTCTCTTAAATCTATTGGGTCCTTTGGCTAGCACTGAAGAGAATGTCAAACCTGAGCACATCTGAAAATGTCGACTCAATTATGATTATAATTTGTTTCTTTCTAGTCTCAGTCAGTGATATACATGGAAACAAAATGCTGAATTTTCAAATCCTTTTCTATTACTCAAATCACATTGTCACCTTTTGCCCCATTTTTGGACACCATTGTTTGTATGGTTTCACTTAGACTGTTGCTTGAAACAGTAAATGCCAAAAAACAAGAACAAAGAAATGGTAAGATTCACCAAAAAGTCTATGTCTCCAAAACATCAGCACTCTTTTGTCAAGGTTAGTAGCTAGCAGAACAAAGGGAAATGTGTTACAGCTCAACTCTTTGATTTTATAATTTTTCTTTGTATAATCCAGAACCTGAAACATATTTTACTTCCCTTTTGTAACACAGGGAGGATCACTATGTATTTTTTTCATCTCAAAAAAGAAACTAGTAAATAATAGCAGCAATCATTTATAGAATGCTCACTATTTGCCAAGTTTCTCCCAGATATTTTATTTAATATTCACTACAATCGCTTATATCCATACTGAATGAGCTCCATTACATAGGTGAGGAGACTAAGGACCAGAGAAGTGAGGTAACTAGATACGAAATCTTAGAGGCTGGTTAAGAACCCAGGTGTTTCTGGTCCAGAGATTACTGCAAAGTATTGCTTAAAAAACAAACAAAAATACAGGCTGACTAAGGAATCTCCAGAAAGTAAAATTTATTTTTCGCTATTGTTAATACTTTATATATTGATTATAAAACACCAGCATCCCAACTAAATTATCTAGTTCTTATATTCAAACAGCTGACAAGACATAACAGTGGTGCATTATTGGGAGATTTACTTTGTGTATTGACTTCCAGGAATTCATTACTAATTAATAGGTATTTACTTTGCAGAATGTATTCTTGTCTTTCGAAGAGCTGAATAAATAAGGTATTGGAGAGTGTACTAAGGTCCAGAGTATGAAAAACAATGTGAAAAAGTAATCTATATCAAGAAAGAGAGGAGCTAATAATTTAAACCTTGTCTCCACAATTAAAGCACTTTTCAGTTAACCTATTTATCATTAAGAACATACACCTTAGAAACACTGTATGACTACTAGCAGTTTTAGGACAGCATTTCATGACTTTTCCAGGACAGTCTGTCATTATTCAGCGCATTTATAATGGTAATAATGTCTTCAATTTCTATTTTTTCCTTAAAGCTATTATATTGTATCCTATTCCTATCTCTTAAAATTAGTACTCACATGGTCTACTATGCTTTTTACTCTCTTGCCTTTTACTTTTATACATCTACTTTTTAATATAAAGAACCCTGGTTTGAACTGCTCAAAGGCTTGGACAGGTATCAGCTCATTAAAAACTCTACTGAGAAACATTCAGTGAACATTTTAGAAATTGTGCCACTTTCCACTTAGAACAGAGAGTTCAAAGGCATGTAAGGATCACCCTGTGGGTGTTTCCATCAGAGAGATGACTTAGTATAAGCATCCTGATTTTGAAGCAATAAATCCAGTTTTCTCCTAAATTCATAAGATTTGTAACTTTGCAACAAAAACCACAGGAAATGAGAGTGACACTATGAAACAGTATTTTTGTGTGTGTGTGGAGATACTTTACTGTGTTGAAAGAAAAAAGTAAGGATAGACTCAACTATCTCTCAAGGTCTTTAAATCTGTACTAAGTTATCTACTAAAAATATTTTTCTTGAACATTTAGGAATTTGACTTAAATCACCCAGGAAATACATATTTGGCAGTGAAACAAAAAATATTCTTATTTGAAGGCTATTAAATATATAAACTAAAATAATAATAAAACCAACAGTAAAAAGTAAGCTTCCTATGTTTATTGCTCTGGTGTATGCATACACAGAATAGGCTAATAAATGTTCAGATATATTTGGGGCTGTGTGTGTGTGTGTATGCTTGTGCACACATGTATGTCAGGAAGTTGAAATGTCTGCCAATAATCACAGAAAATATCATGACTTTGAGAGTTCAGAACTAAAATTTTATTAATTTCCTCTTACTGTACTCTTACTGCCTTCACTTCTCCTATTTTTGACACTACCAATTATGATGTCTCATATTTACTAGTCTCTCCTCCAATGACTTGTAGAAAAGCTCAACACTACTTTTCTAAACAAAGCAAATAAAACAATAACCTCTCCTAATTGCATTCTCTATGCCAAAATGTCAATGCAACTTTAATTTTTTTTTAATCTCCAAAATCACTGTGAAAAACACATTCTATCCTCTCTTCTATGACTTTTTTACATCCATTCATTTTTCACCTCCTATCAATTCAATGACATCTATCTACTTCCAATGGCTAAATCTGAAGATGAATTTTCTTTACTTTCTATGTGTGCTTGATTTATCAAGCAACATGTGTTACTTTCACTACCCTCTCCATCTCCAGATCTTTCAAAATGCTGGTTTCTGAGACACTACTCTCGCATTTTACTATTCACCTTCTTGAATATTGGAGAAGGAAATGGCAACCCACTCCAATATTCTTGCCTGGAAAATCCCATGGACAGAGGAGTGTGGCAGGTTTACAGTCCATGGGGTCGTGAAGAGATGGACACGACTGAGCGACCTCACTTTCTCTTGAATATTTCTAAGGATCTTCCTTCTGTTTGCCTTCTAAATAATGTGGGTAGGAAGGAGTGACCATTCATATTGAAAAGGTAGTCTGAAAAGAGACCAAATGTCTTCCTCCATTGCCTTTGCTCTTTAATCTATTTTACATCTGCATTCAATATTAATCTTCTAAGGTAATTAACTCAAGCTCAGTCGTGTCTGACTCTTTGTCACTTCGTGGACTGTAGTCTAATAGGCTCCTTTGTCTATGGGATTTTCCAGACAAGAATACTGGAGTGAGTTGCCATTTCCTACTTCAGGGGATCTTCTTGACCCAAAATTGAAGTCACATCTTTTCATCTCCTGCATTGTGCTACCTGGGAAGCTCTAAGGTAATTAATTTAATACCATCATCAAGGATTACTGAGTTTCCCAGGTGGTTCTGGTAGTGAAGAACCCACTTGCCCATGCAGGAAACATAAGAGATGCAGGTTCAACCCCCGGGTTGGGAAGGACATGGCAACCCACTCCAGTATTCTTGCCTGGGGAATCCCAAAGACAGAGGAGGCTGGCAGGCTACAGTCCATGTGGCTGCACAGAGTCAGACACAACTGAAGCAACTTAGGACACACAAAAGATTACTGACTTCATTCAAACTGTGATTCCCAGCTCCTTTTACATAAACTTCTGCACCACATTACAAATATCAACACCTCACTCTTATCAACTATAACCAACTATAATGTAAGTGATAATACTTGCTGAGATGAATATAATTTCTCTGCTAAAATATGTAGCACAAATTATTAGAAAAAATTCAAATATCTTCCTTTAACTATGATGTGAAGTGAAAGTTACTCAGTCCTGTCTGACTCTTTGTGACCCCATGGACTATACAGCCCATGGGATTCTCTAGGCCAGAATACTGGAGTGGGTTGCCTTTCTCTTCTCCAGGGGATCTTCCCAACCTAGGGATTGAACCCAGGTCTCCCACATTGCAAGCAGATTCTCTACCAGCTGAGCCACAAGAGAAGCCTTCCCTTAACTATACTATAGTTATAACTATATAGTTATAGTACATACTATAACTATATAAATAATTTCTTCCTTTTGACTTATTCCTACTTACCTTCCACTACTCTGGTAAGGATTCTCAGTATAATCATTACTTCAACATACTCAGTTGCTCCCTATGCCTCATTTCTTATTTTTCTCTTGCATGCCTCCACCCCTATTCAAAGTTATAGCCAGCTTTGTCCTTTAAGCTCCTGCTTAGATCTCATCTTTGATGATCACAGTTGACACTGATCCCCTTTTCAAACTTCTCTTTCTCATCTTTTCTACATATTTACGAATTGTACTATGCGGTTTAGCTTTCCTAGGGGCTTCCCTGGTGGCTTAGATGGTGAAGAATCTGCTTGCAATGCAGGAGACCCAGTTTTAGTTCCTGGGTTGGGAAGATCCCCTGGAGAAGAGAATGACTACCCACTCCAATATACCTGCCTGGAGAATTCCATGGCCAGAGGAGCCCGGTGGGCTACAGTCTATGGTGTCACAAAGAGTTGGGTGTGACTGAGCAACTAACATTTTCATTTTTTACACACAATTTTATTTAATGCTTTCCATCAGTGTAGGTTTGTCTCTTTACTATTGTGCAGTCAGATCTTTGATAAAAAGAACTTCCAGTATATGATCCTTCTTCATTTCGATTTACACAATGTAATACAGGGCCAAACACATCATGTGCACTCAGTAAATACTTAGTGATGGCTTCACTGAGGGAGAAAACACTAAAAATTACCAAGGCTTCATTAGATGATACAAACAGTCAATCTACTTTGACTTTTAATTATTACATTCTACAGAGTCAATTTTAAATTTGAAAATGCTAGATGCTGTTGTATATCACATCTTGCAGTTACATTCCATTTACCTTATGTGATTAAACTTAACATATTAAGGATTTGGGGGAACTAAATGCAAGAAACTTATAATAAGCAAATAAGTACCATTACTATTTTAGTAATTGCAGTAACTGTATATGTGTCCTGTTTAAAGTAATGATTTTTATATGATGAATCTTCAAAGTTTTTCCATGCTCTTAAGTAGTCAATTCACACTACCGACGAGGAGTGGGATGAAATAGGAGATTGGGAGTGCCACATATACACTATTATTGTATAAAATAGATAACTAATGAGTGCCTATAGCACAGGGAACTCTACTCAAAGCCCTGTGGTGACCTAAGTGGGAAGGAAATGGGAAGGAAATCTAAAAAAGAGGGGATATATGTAAAAATATAACTGATTCACTTCGCTGTACAGCAGAAACTAACACAACACTCTAAACCAACCATACTCAAAAACCGTACTTCAATATAAAATAAAAAGTTAAAAATTAAATTAGCTTATTGTGATTGAGGTCACCTTTCCCCAGGGTTTGAGGTTGAATTCTTTCTTCCTTTTGTGTCCTGTCCTTGAGGGGTGGGATGGGGAGGAAGACGGAAGGGAGGTTCAAGAGGGAGGGGACACATGTATACTTATGGCTGATTCATATTGATGTTTGGCAGAAACCAACACAATTCTGAAAGCAATCAATTAAAAATAAATAAAAATTAAAACAATAATAAAACTAAAAGAACTACCAACTGAATAATGAAAACTTTTACTTTTTAGATACCTTCAGATTTCTTTCTGTTTTCCTAGTAATTTATGCTATGGCTTTTGTTTTCTTTGCTACTCACTAGATTTAGCAATTCACAGTTCTTTGAGCCAGGACTCTGCACTTTTGGAAGGCTATCCCAAAACTGCTCAGGGATGTTGTTTAACAAAAATTCTCTTGCCCTTTTTAGACTTTATGATTTTTTATTTCCATGTTATTAAGCTTATTATTTGTTGTTATCATTACTATTGTTATTATCATTACTATTGTTATTATTTTGGTGTATCTAGGTATAAATGGTCTCAGGTACAATATAAACATAGAAAAATAATCTAAAAACCTATGCTATAGACAATAGGGGGACAAATTGGGGGAACAAATTCATCAAACTTCCTGAAACCTAGGAAGGAGCAGTCCCTTATATCAGCATACATATATTATTGTAAAACATAATGCCAAATTTTTGTTCCCTGAAATTTGAAATTACAAGTTTAGGTCTAATGTTTTGAAATGTGAGAAAAACAGACAACAAATTTAGTATGAGAATTTTTAATTCTGAGACTTATTCATATCTAACTGAAGAAGCCCTGAACAATGCTTCATCCAGAAAGGATTACATCAAATTCAAAACGACCAACTTCACAGTTGGCAAGTATCACTTGACAAGTAGTGGAAGACAAAGCTTTTTACTCCCTGCTTTCAGTCTAGCCAAACCATAGCAAGGTTGGGACCAAACAGACCCAAACCCACAGGGCTTTTCTGAGGATTACTCACAATTTGCTGTGAATGGACGACTAGACTGAGCTTAGGTGATTTGACCTGAAAAAGCCAGGGAGTCTTATAATCTATCAGACCAGAGTTTTATATCATTAATTTTACTGCCATTATACAGCCCATATCATTGTTTCCCCAAAGCCTGACCCAAAATTCAACGATAATTTGTCATTCAGGACTTCAATGTGTTCTGTGAATACCATCTGGGATATTTTGTTAACATGGTTGAAATAAGAAAATTAAATGTTCTGGAAGCCACTGCTAATGTGAATTCTGTTCTAACCACAGATATTCATGGTGTCACCTAACACTCTCTACTTTTGCTTTCAAGAAGATTTCAATAGAGTTGATTGTCTTAAAGTGGACTAAATTCCCTGCCCATAGTTTAATGAAAGTGAAAGTTACTCAGTTGTGTCTGACTCTTTGTGACCCCATGGATATACAGTCCACGGAATTCTTCAGGTCAGAATACTGGAGTTGGCATCCGGTCCCTTTTCCAAAGGATTTTCCCAACCAAATGATCGAACCCAGGTCATCCACATTGCAGGCAGAATCTTTACCAGCTAAGCCACCAGGGAAGCCCAAGAAGACTGAAGTGGGTAGCTTATCCCTTCTCTGGCGGATCTTCCCAATCCAGGAATCGAACTAGGTTCTCCTGCATTGCAGGCAGATTCTTTACCAACTGACCTACAAGGGAAGCCCCATTGGTAGGATAAAATCAAAACAGTATAGTAATTAAGAAAATGGGCTTTGAAGCCAGGCACTTTGCATAGAATTTTGGCTTCACCATATACAAGCTCTGTAACCTCTTTGCCTCAGATTTCCACCTACATAGTGGGAATCAAAACATCAACTTCCTCAGGGGCTCAGTGGAAAAAAAAAAATCCACCTGCAGTGCAGGAGACCCAGGTTTGATCCCTGGGTCAGGAAGATCACTTGGAGAAGGAAATGGTAATCTACTCCAGTATTCTTGCCTGGGAAATCTCATGGATAGGAGCCTAGTGGACTACCATCCATAGGGGTTGCAAAGAGTCAGACAGAGACTAAACAATGGCTATTAAGATCAACCATCATTAAATATAGAGTACCTAGAACATTGACTGGAAAAGGGTAAGCATGAAAAAACCACTGGTAATGCTGAAGCTGTGGATGATGATGAGCTGCGCTGTTCTGCAACTCATCTGGTCAGTTCAGTTCAGTCGCTCAGTCATGTCTGACTCTTTGCGGCCCCATGAATCGCAGCACGCCAGGCCTCCATGTCCATCACCATCTTCCGAAGTGCACTCAAACTCACGTCCATCAAGTCGGTGATACCATCTAGCCATCTCATCCTCTGTCATCCCCTTTTCCTCCTGCCCCAAATCCCACCCAGCATCAGAGTCTTTTCCAATGAGTCAACTCTTCGCAACTGAGGTGGCCAAAGTACTGGAATTTCAGCTTTAGCATCATTCCTTCAAAAGAACACCCAGGGCTGATCTCCTTCAGAATGGACTGGTTGGATCTCCTTGCAGTCCAAGGGACTCTCTTCGGTGCTCAGCTTTCTTCACAGTCCAACTCTCACATCCATACATGACCACTGGAAAAACCATAGCCTTGACTAGGCGGACCTTAGTCGGCAAAGTAATGTCTCTGCTTTTCAATATGCTGTCTAGGTGGGTCATAACTTTTCTTTCAAGGAGTAAGCATCTTTTAATTTCATGGCTGCAATCACCATCTGCAGTGATTTTGGAGGCCCCCCCCCGAAAAAAAAAGTCTGACACTGTTTCCACTGTTTCCCCATTTATTTCCCATGAAGTGATGGGAGTGGATGCCATGATCTTCATTTTCTGAATGTTGAGCTTTAAGCCAACTTTTTCACTCTCCTCTTTCACTTTCATTAAGAGGCTTTTGAGTTCCTCTTCACTTTCTGCCATAAGGGTGGTGTCATCTACATATCTGAGGTTATTGATATTTCTCCTGGCAATCTTGATTCCAGCTTGTGTTTCTCCACCCAGCATTTCTCATGATGTAATCTTCATATAAGTTAAATAAGCAGGGTGACAATATACAGCCTTGACACACTCCTTTTCCTATTTGGAACCAGTCTGTTGCTCCATGTCCAGTTCTAACTGTTGCTTCCTGACCTGCATTCAGATTTCTCAAGAGGCCAGTCAGGTGGTCTGGTATTCCCATCTCTTGCAGAATTTTCCACAGTTAATTGTGATCCACACAGTCAAAGGCTTTGGCATAGTCAATAAAGCAGAAATAGATGTTTTTCTGGAACTCTTTTGATTTTTCCATGATCCAGTGGATGTTGGCAATTTGATTTCTGGTTCCTCTGCCTTTTCTAAAACCAGCTTGAACATCAGGAAGTTCATGGTTCACATATTGCTGAAGCCTGCCTTGGAGAATTTTGAGCATTACTTTACTAGTGTGTGAGATGAGTGCAATTGTGTAGTAGTTTGAGCATTCTTTGTCATTGCCTTTCTTTGGGATTGAAATGAAAACTGACCTTTCCCAGTCCTGTGGCCGAGGTCAGAGGTGGTGGCCAAGAGGAGCTACCCTGTGTCTGAGGTCAGGGGCAGCAGCTGCGAGGAGCTACCCGACACCCGAGGCCAGGGGCAGCGGCCGGGAGGAGCTACTCCAAGCCCGAGGTCAGGGGTGGTGGCCGAGAGGAGTAACCCCACATCCAAGGAGCAGTTGCTGTGCGGGCGAAGGAGGACCTAGAGGAGCTACTCCACATTCAAGGTCAGGAGGGGTGGCAGTGAGGAGATACCCCTCGTCCAAGGTAAGGAGTAGCCATGAAGAGATACCCCACGTCCAAGGTAAGAGAAACCCAAGTAAGACGGTAAGTGTTGCAAGAAGGCATCAGAAGGCAGACACCCTGAAACCATAATCACAGAAAACTAGTCAATCTAATCACACTAGGACCACAGCCTTGTCTAACTCAATGAAACTAAGCCGTGCCCTGTGGGGCCACCCAAGATGGGCAGGTCATGGTGGAGAGGTCTGACAGAATGTGGTCCACTGAAGAAGGGAATGGCAAACCACTTCAGTATTCTTGCCTTGAGAACCCCATGAACAGTGTGAAAAGGCAAAGTGATAGGATACTGAAAGAGGAACTCCCCAGGTCAGTAGGTGCCCAATATGCCACTGGAGATCAGTGGAGTAGTAACTCCAGAAAGAATGAAGGGATGACACACAGCACGCCAGGCCTCTGTATGATCAGTCATAAATGTGAGGAGATGCTTCTATGAATTGGAATTAAATGGGTGTTACTAACTGATGTACCAATAAAAGCAGTTTTAAGCTTCAGAAAAAAAAAAAGAAAGAAAGAAAGAATGAAGGGATGAAGCTAAAGCTACATCTGGTAAGGTGTACCAATTTATTCCATCAATGGTAACTGTACACAATAGTAGTCTCTTATTCTTTATTCACTTCTCCCCCTCTAGGTATATAGTTTTCCATGAAAATTATTTTCTCCTACATCATATCTGACCTGATATTTTCTTGCTAATTTGATAGAAAAATAAGGGGAAATACGCATAAGCTTTTCACACAAGGTGTTATTGTCTGCATTATAAAATAGGGTGAAACAATATGATTGAACATACATAGAGAGGAGAAAGAGGGCAAATCCTGGAGAACAGTGATCTGAAATTGGGAGCAGCCAAGGAGCTGATATGGTCAACAGGATAAACTGTGACCAGCACTAGAGTCAAAAAAGATTTTCTTCTAATAATCTAGAACCCCAAAGAGATAGTAGGGTGACTGAATTTTAGACTTAAATGAGATGTTAAAGAATAAGTTTCAGAGGTGTGACGTGACCTGTTTATGGTAGACAATAAGAAAGTGGGAGCACTGAGGGCTTTTTAATCTATGATTTCCTAAGTATCAATCTATTATTTTTTCCTCTACTTTACATGGCAGGTCCAAAAAAACAAAAACCTGCCTGTACATATGAACTTCAACCTTCCTCATAAACCTTCACAGACTAAAACTAAAGATACAGCATGATAACTCTGTCTTCTGTTAACGGATGGCATGATTTGCAATGCAAAATAATACTCTTCTCGGCCTTTATATTTTTTTCTTAAACTATAGCAATTTTTATGGTTATGGTAAACAGTTCATCACACTGAAAAGTATAAATCATAGAAAAGGCTGAAATAGATATTCTGAATGGTAAGATAATTATCACAGTCAGAAAAAAGATAATAAAATCAGAAGATAGTGTGAGTAAATGGAAAGTACTGTTAGAACACATGGGATAATTCTTTAACAACAGAATGATTCCTAATGCAAGCTAGAGTTAGGCATGTGAAAATCAATAAGCAAGTGAAAATCAATAAGCAATGTAGTTTTAAATAATTAGAAATACAATTGAAAAATAATCCTTAAATAATCTTCTATTTCTTTCCCTGTGACTAGAGAAGATCAACATCAACCTAATCATGTAACTAGGTTAAGATATTCATTAACCTAATGACACTGCTGGAGACACTTTCATTGGTAAATTCATCACATACTTCTGTTCCATGAACTTTTCAAGGTGTTTGAGATTTATCAGTAAACCTAACAAAGAACCCTGTCCTCTTGGAATTACACTGTAGTGTGCAGTGAGCAGAGAGGAAGGAAAAGAGAGAGAGGAAAAGAAAATAGATGATCACAAATATAATCAATATGTATATTTTATATTAGATACAACTATAATTCATATGGAAAAATAAAAAATAAACTGAGAAGCTAAAGACATAAGGGAGTATGTGAGGGAACTATTTTGAAAAGAGTAGTCAGTCTGTCAGGGATTTAAACAAACAGGAGAAGTAAGCATATATATCATGCAGATAACTAGGCAAGACTATTCCTGACCTAGTAATTAGCCAGGACAAATAAGGACGAAAATGTATTTCAGGAACATCAGGAAAGCCAGCATACCCAGAGTGGTAGAACTGATAGGGAGAGAAATAAGAAATGAGTCTCCTGAGTTAAACTATGGATGGTGTTCAAAGTCTGTGTAATGTTTCTATCCTGAATACAAAGAACTATTGCAGAGCATGGAACAGAGGAGAAACCTGTATTGGCTAATCTTAAAAATATCACCATTCTCTTTTGAAAGTAGATGACAGAAGGAAAGAGTGGCTAAAATTGAGGCCAAAATATAGTTTGTGCTGGACTAGACAGAAGTGAAGAGTTTGCTGCTAAAAGACTAAGTCCACTGAAAAGGCTGGCGATGAAAGTTTTATCCAAATTCACAGCTGGTTCCAAAGACTCAAGTACCTTGAAATTTGCACCCAACTGAGCAGCAAAGCAGGGGCCAGGGATACTACTGGGAATAAAGTTCTCTAAGTTGTGAGTTTCAACAGATTGCCCATGTTAAAAAAAAAAAAAAATGGTTAGCAGTTCCAAAATCAGCTAGGAAAAAAAAAAAAAGAAAGAAAGAAAGAAAGTAGGTCTGATTCTAAATCTTCAAAGGATCAGCTCTTACTCTTATTTGGAGAAAATACATGAAGGGGCAGCAAGTTATTCCCCTTGGTGACTTGGACACAAATACACAGAGATACACAAAGAATCATCTGAACTATTTGTGAGGGAGGAAGTTCTCTGTACTAAACTTACTCCATTTCTTCCTTAGGTGTGAAGTCCATTTTTTCATACTATTACAGAAATAGCTGCTTTATTTTGGGGACCCTGATATATTATTAAAACTATTAAAAACAACATGAGATGGTTATTTGTTTGAAATGTTCCCTGATAATCAAAATATATCTCAAATATCCTTTTATATGTGCACTAAATTGCCTGCTTCACATTTTTGTGTAAAGAACCAATATTTATAGGACTAATAAAAATGTAGGACAACCTTTGCTAATTTAATAAACAATCCCTTCCTTCCCTTTCTTCTTCTCTCATTTTCTTCTCCTTTTTTCCTTTCTTTTCTTTCTTTCTTCATCCCTTGTTTTCTTTCTTCCCTTATTTTCTTCCTTTTCCCAAATATTAGGGCTTTCACGTTAAGATCACCGTATAAGGCGAAAATATTTAAAGAAACTGCTAGTGGAAAGAAGCTTTGAAGACAACAGTGAACAAAAGAAAAGAACAAGTATAGCAATTACAAATAGAAAAAAGGTATAGTGTGTGGAGGGAAAAATCTCATCAATCAAACATTTTAAAAATCAAGAAATATAGTTTAAATAAAGCAAGAAGAAAACAGTAAATTCAAGTGCTCCTTTGCAAAATCCTGCACCAGATATTATTACTGGCCCATATATGATTGTTTTTAAAATTCTAATATCCTTCAGAATAAAAGAGGTAAAAAGAAAAAGTTAAACTTTAGGAGAGTATTAGCAAATTAGGAACCACCTTAATTTTAAATTCAAAAAATATAAAGCCATTTTGAAGGTTTTTTAGATATCTATCTTACAACATGTGGAAAAGTGTATTAGAAAAATAAGCAGCCATGATACACATAAGAAATGAACACCATATGGTAGTTTTCATTCACATGCAATATCTTTCACCACTTTGCTCCTGACTGCAATTCTCTAATCATTTCCACCTACTCAGTTCCTTATTCTCAACTTGTACTGAGTTAAGATACAGTCAAACTCCTCAAATGGATATGAAATAAAAGGCTTTTTACCTCCCACAAAGCAAGCTGAATGTTAGAATCCCTTTTCCCCTTTATATCAACTAGAATAAAAGCATAAAGAAAGGCTGTTGTAAAACAGATAAAAAGATTATCTATAACAGACAATTGAACTGTAGGAAAAAATGTCATCATATAGGAAGATTTTAGTACTTACTAATATTTTAAATTTGTTATAATACTTTATTATATGGACTAGGTAGATTGTTATTCCAATTACAGATGACACAATCTTTGGGGAATGTTACAGATTTAAAAAGAAAAAAAAAAAAACACCTGATGCTATGCCATCCTCTAACAAGAAATTTATTTCATATTAAACTAGTTGTTTATTTAATAAAATTGTCAAGTAGGACAAGCAGACTAGATTCTATCTCTGGTCTGAGGCACTGCAATTTTTCTAAGGTTGTTGGGTAGTTACATTTTATTTTTCTTTACTTATTTGAATACACTCAAAGCTAAGAAGGTCAATATTCCACAAAATAGCCACATCATGTTTTGTTTCAGTTTCCTGTATCTCTGGGAATTTTTCCTAAACTTCAAATACCTTTACAGAGCTTATCAATATATATCACAACATCCTAGACTACCTTAAAAGAGTATGTTCTGTTGTGCTGAGCTTCTTAGGGAAAAAAGTAGACTTCATTCCTAGTCATGGAAATCTGTGGAAGAGATTATGATTTCAACTCTAAATAAATATCCTTTGGCATTTTATACTTAACTCTCAATTTACACCACTCTCAATTTGCATATGGAGAAGGAAATGGCAACCCACTCCAGTATTCTTGCCTGGGGAATCCTGTGGACAGGGCAGCCTGGTGGGCTGATATCCATGGGGTTGACAGAGTCGGACATGACTGAAGCAACTTAGCAGCAGCAGCAGCCATTTGTATGACAACTTATATTTACTGCAATACCTTAAAATTCAGACAACTAAAACTGTTCTGTGAATATAGTTACTAAATCCATAACCAACAGGCAAAGATGCAAGTGCTTAAATATGTAACTCAAGGTATCATGTGACTCATTCTTTAATTAATTTAATTGGGCTGAATTAATATGAAATCTAATTTTCATATTGAAAGGGACACATTACTTCCCTCTGTATAGTAATGTGCTAGTTTCTATTCAAATTAAGCTTGGTAAGTTCAGTTCAGTTCAGTCGCTCAGTTGTGTCCAACTCCTTGCGACACCATGGACTGCAGCACGCCAGCCTTCCCTGTCCTTCACCAACTCCCAGAGCATATAGAGTCCTAAAGAATGCTTCTGGATAATAGTTTTTCTTGGAGTAATAAAGTAATTCATTCTGTTTTTTAAGGATCCAGTTTTCCTTCTTTGTGGTTAATATCACTTGAGATTTTAAAATATATTCATCTTTATGTAAACATTTTCAATATGAAAACTATTGAATTTTACCAACTTCAGTTCAGTTCAGTTCAGTTGCCCAGTTGTGTCCGACTCTTTGTGACCCCATGGACTGCAGCACGCCAGGCTTCCCAACTCCCAGCACACCAACTCCCAGAGCTTACTCAAACTCATGTCCATCGAGTCGATGATGCCATCCAACCATCTCATCCTCTGTTGTCCCCTTCTCCACCTGCCTTCAATCCTTCCTAGCACCAGGGCTTTTCAAATGAGTCAGTTCTTCACATCAGGTGGACAAAATTTTGGAGTTTCAGCTTCAGCATCAGTCCTTCCAATGAACACTCAGGACTGATTTCCTTTAGGGTGGACTGTTTGGATGTCCTTGCAGTCCAAGGGACTCTCAAGAGTCTTCTCCAACACCACAGTTAAACAGCATCAGTCCTTTGGCACTCAGCTTTCTTTATAGTCCAACTCTCACATCCATATATGACTACTGGAAAATAGCTTTGACTAGACAGACTTTTGTTGGCAAAGTAATGTCTCTGCTTTTTAATACGTTGTCTGGGTTGGTCATAGCTTTTCTTCCAAGGAGCAAGTGTCTTTTAAGTTCATTGCTTCAGTCACCATCTCCAGTGATTTTGGAGCCCCCCAAAATGAATTCTGTCACTGTCTCCATTGTTTCTCCATCTATTTGCCATGAAGTGATGGGACCGGATGCCATGATCTTAGTTTTCTGAATGTTGAGTTTTAAGTCAAATCTTTTACTCTCTTCTTTCACTTTCATCAAGAGGCTCTTTATTTCTTCTTTGCCTCTCTCATTTAGGATTAGATATAGACTTTGTTACTATCAGTGACATTATCAATTTTTTCTATCAATAATACCTCATTCTATATTATTACAGCAGCTTAAGAGTGGAAAATTGAGAAAGCTGTGACTATATTTTACAATGCGGCTGAAACTCAGAATATATTTGAGAACTCTTTTTTGACACTGCCACAAGAAATATTTTATGAGCCACATGAGAAAATTTCCCTTAGTGCTTTAAATTCATGGCTTTGAATGGCCTTTTTTATCTGATAACTCATTTTAGCCCCAGTGTTTGACTCTAGATAATTCTGAAGGACAATGAATAGTAAAATTCATCTTTTGAAAAAAATAAAAATTTGTTACTATTGCATTTGTTTAAAGAATGAGCCAATACTATCATGTAAGAAATGAATCGCCAGTCTATGTCCAATGCAGGATACAGGATGCTTGGCGCTGGTACACGGGGATGACCCAGAGAGATGTTATGGGGAGAGAGGAAGGAGGGGAGTTCATGTTTGGGAATGCATGTACACCCGTGGTGGATTCATGTCAATGTATGGCAAAACCAATACAGTATTGTAAAGTAAAATAAAGTAAAAATAAAAATTAAAAAAAAAAGAATGAGTCATATGTTATGAGGGTATGTTTTGGTGCCATGTGGAAACAGCAGACACACTACTTTAAAACCAGGTCTCACAGATAAGCTAACTTAAAAGCAAAGAGAGGAAAGAGATTCTCACAGGTCTCTGGAAAGTAGATATGGCAGTGTGGTAAGGAGATATAGGCTGTGCATTTTACTTAAGAGCTTTCACTTTTTAAAAATTGGCTTAACCACACAGGATTTCCTTTATTAAAGTAAATGACAGACACTATATTGGCTCAGTATATCTTACTACTGAGCATTATGACACTGTGGTTAAAAACTTGAACTCTGAAGTCAGACAGCGAAGGTTGCATTCTGGCTCTAAAGCTGAGTAACACTGCAAAAATTTCAGACAATGGAGATAATTGTTGAGAGTATTTAATGAGATCATCTAATAAAACTATTTAGCATGGAATATAGTAGGTACTATTTTTCAGTCTTCCCATTTCCTCTCTGTGTTTTAGCCTTTGCTTGTGTGTGTATATCACTATCAATATTTCCAGCTCTGTATATAGTGACAACACTAAGTGGGCTGAAATAATAGTTTGTACTGGTATTAACTATACCTCTTTTATCACAGAAAAATAAGCTATTTGGGGGTGAAGACTAACTTCTTGATAGAAAAAAAAATAATCCATCAAGGAAATAAAATACATTATGTATCTTGGAGTTTAATAGCTTTGTGTCAATTAGAAGATTTACTGAGTTGCTAAGCCAGATAATAAACAAAATGAAGTAATAACAATTACCCAAAACATAAATCTACTGTGGTTCAAATCCTCGAAAGTACTGGCATTAATGTTTTAAATTCTTTCTTTGTTTAGCTTAGGGACAAAAACATGATATGACAGCAAAAATAAAACAGTGTTCTTATGTCCAGAAGAGTTGATATAATTGATATGGAAATTTTCAGTTATACAGTAATACTATCTCAGCTTGTAGGTAAGCAAATCTGTGAGTGGTTGGTACTTAGAGCTATCAGAATTGTTTCTTGAGGCTGTATATTGCACAAATCAGTTCTGTTTTCCCCTTTGCTATACAATGTTTGACAGGCTCCTGCCTGACATGTTTTCTTTAAAATGATGCCTGTACCATTTTAATAGTAATTATCTATGACATGAAACTGGATTCTGAAGCTGTATATATTGAGATTCAAATTCTGTCCCATTTACTAACTCTCTGTTACTTGAGCAGAAGACTGACATTCATATCCTCGTTTGACAATTGCAAACAACCACAGAAGTTCATAACAGTATTGCGACGATTAAATGAGGTAGTCTATGTAGATTTTTGCATAGTGCTTACATATATTGCACATTTAATAAATATTTCCATTTATTATTATTTTATTATTCTGTAATTATTTTTTCTTGGTTCACTTTAGTTTTACTTTTCCAGACTAAGCTGTCCTGAAGCTCCACTTTCTCTTGATAGGTTCATCATGCTCTTACATCTAAGTTTCAGTCATCTTAGAAACAGTCTATTTGCTTTTTCATGAATACAATTATTGCCATTTATACCTGTAATATTTCTCCTGTGTTCTTTTTTATTATAATTCCCAAAGCATTAATTTAACTTGGATGAGTGTAATAGGTTTTTTTACTCTTCTCCCTAATATTTGTTTCCCTGTCACTTTACCCTGATTATTCTTGTTCAAAATGGCTTTCATTATCTTACTGCAAACTTATTCTAAAAATGTTCACAGTTTACTGTTGTCTGTAAAAAGATAAACCTAAAGTTTCTGATATTTGGCATTAACATGGTTCTTCAAACACATTATCATCTTATATTGCCCTCTGCCATAAAATTATCTCTCTTTCGATCATTCTATATAACACACCTTATTAGCTTTTACAGGGATGGAAATACTTTCTCCAAATATTCCATGCCAACCTCAGAAAACTTACCACCACTACACCTTCCCTATGTAGGTGTCTCTAAAAGTACCCTTGCCAGCAAATCCTTATTATGTTGAACTACTGCATTTACAGTCCATTTAGTGCTTGATCACATATTGTTTTAATCTGTTCTAGAATATTTAATTGACATATGATGATAAGTCACTTCAGTCATGTCCGACTCTTTGTGATGCCATGAACTGTAGCCCGCCAGGTTCTTCTGTCCATGGAGTTCTCCAGGCAAGAATACTGGAGTGGATTGCCATACACTTCTCCAGGGGTTCTTTCCAACCCAGGGAGCAAACATGTATCTTTATGTCCCCTGTATTGGCAAGTGGCTTTTTTTTTTTTTTTTTTACCACTAACGCCACCTGGGAAGACCTGCTGACTTATATCCCATCTTTTATTAATGTTAAGATAATCTATAGAGCATGCTGTTTTACAGGATTTATGTCTTTCTCAGCATCTCTAATATATAATTTTAAAACACAACAAATATTTTTAAGAGAATTAATGCATAACAAAAACTTTGGCTCCTGGCTAAGATGGAGCAACAGGGACTAGACTTACCATCCTATGACAAAAAAATAAAAATGAAAAGCAATAATATAACCAAAATTATATGAAACAATATTTTTCAAGTTCTTGGATATCAGGCAACAAAAACAGGGGTCCTCAAGAAAAAGGAAATGGATAAGATAAGCACTACAGTTCAACATCTTCCTGCCTTGAGATTCTCCAGGCTGCAAAACAAGGAGGGGGACCCAAACCAGAGCTCAAACAACTTCCTAAGCTGAGGAGGTAGAGTTGAAGATCCAGGAAGCCCTGGTTGACTGAAGTTCTCAGAGAGAATACCAGAGAGGAGTGAGCTCTACAGAAGTAGCTAAAAGACAGATGTGAAAGATATCCCCTTAGTGTTTAGCAGAGCACTGATCAGCCCATGTTTAGGAAACTTCCCAAGGCCAAGGAAAGAAGTAACCCAAAGTACTGGAGATATTGTGTTTGGTGCTTACACAGGGCAGCGAAAAATGCTTGCTGCCACCAACCAATATGGAAAACCTTAAGGTTCATGGGGTATTAGGTAGAGTACCTAGGAGAAGGTTGCCTCAATTGTAAAGATTAAAAGGTCCTTGATTTAACACTGCTCTGATTCCACATAACAAATCTTAAAAGCAAAATTCACAAGGATCAAACTGTTTCCTAATAACATAACTGCATTCCATAAGAAAGCTTGGGAATATTTATAGGAATACAAAAATATTCAGCACCCAAGAAGGAGAAATTCATAATGATTGGTAGCCAACTGAAAAAGTACAAAGCATGTAGAAAAATGCAATTCATAATAAAGAGGAAAATCAATAATTCAAAATCAACTCAAAACTGTTATAGATATAAGAAGTAGTATATATGTAAATTAGGACAGTTATTAAAACTCTATTACATATGTATAATTAGAGATAGAAATTGGAAGGATGAAATATTTAAAGATATAATGACTAAAAATATTCCAAATTTGATGAAAACCTCAAACATACAGATCTGAGATCAATATATTCCCCTTATAAGAAAAATAAAGCAAACTTCTTCAAGGCATATCATAAATCAATTGTTCAAAACTAGTAATAGAGCCAGTCTTAAAGGCAATAACACAAAAATGACATCTCACATAGAAATAAAGAATACAAGAGATTTCTAATTATAGAAAAAAGAAAGAGTAAAATATCTTCAAGCAATTGAAAGGGAAAAATATCAACCCAGAACTCTTTCCCAGTGAAAAACCTTTCAAAAATAAAGGCGGACTAAACAGTTCAAACAACCAAAGTTGAGAGATTTATCACTGGCAGACTTAAACTATAAGAAATGTTCATGGAAGTCCTAAAGCAAAAAGAAAATGACGTTATACAGACATATAAATCTCCATAAAGAGTTGAAGATACTCTCATTTGTAACTACACTGATAATTACATAAACTTTAAAAAACATTTATGTCTTGTAAAATATAATTGAATTTGTTAATTAAAACAATAAGTGTATTATTAGATTTACAGTATCTGTAAAACAAGTAAAATGTTTGAAACCAATAGCTTAATATCTAGAGGGGGAAGAAATAAGAGTATACTAGTATAAGTTTTTCATACTATACAAAAAATGGCATACTATCATTTAAAGGTGGAATATGATAAGTTAAAAATCTATGTAGTGAATCCTAAAAAACAAAACAAAACACTAAAATAACAAAATGAAGAGTTAGAATTGATTAGGCAACAGAGGAAACATAAGAAATAATTAATCTAAGGCAAGAAAGAGCAAGAAGACAAAGTAAACGAGGAACAGAGGGAGAAAGATATAAGAAATAGCAAGGTAATGACTTGAACCTAACCTATCCATGATAGTGTCAGTAAAGCAGTACTTAGACAATTTATAGCCATAAGCATCAATATTAAAAACAAAAGTCTCCATTAAGTGACATCAGTTTGTACCATGGAAACTAAAACAGAAGATCAGAATAAATTAAAAATAAGCTGAGGAAAGGAAATATTTAAGATCACAAATGAAAGTAACAAAATTGAAAACAAAAAAAAGAGTGGAAAATATCAATGAAATCAAAAGATATGAGTTCAATAAAATTGAAAACTTCTAACTATAATGATGTGAGAAAAAAAGAGGTCATAAATTATTTATTTTAGAAACAAGAGAAATGACCTTACTATAGATTATATACTATCAGAAAGATAAGAGACTCCCTGGTGGTACAATGGCTAAGACTCTGCCTGCCAATGCCAGGGACACAGGTTCAATCCCTACTCTGGGAAGATTTCACATTCTGTGGGGCAACTAAGCCTGTGTTGCACAATACTGAGCCAGCGCACCACAACTATTGAAACCTGCACACTTTAGGGCCCTCGAGCCACAGCTGAGTCCATGTGCCACAACTACTGAGGCCGGCACATGCTAGAGCCAGCAACTCACAACTGGTGAACCCATGTGCTGCAACTACTGAAGCCCGTGCACCCAGAGTCTGTGCTCTGCAACAGGAAGAGCCACCAGAATAAGAAACCTGTACACCACAACTGGGGCATAGCCCTGACTCTCCACAACTAGAGAAAGCCCTCACAGAGATGAATTCGCAGCACAGTCAAAAATAAACAAAAAGAAAGATAAGCAAATAATGTAAAACTTTTTATTATAATAAATTTGACAACTTAGATGAGTTGAAAAAATTCCTTGAAAGATACAAGTGATGAAGCAGACTGGTTCCAAATCAGGAAAGCAGTATGTCAAGGCTACGTATTGTCACTCTGCTTATTTGACTTATATGCAGAGTACATCATGAGAAACTGACTCATTTGAAAAGACCCTGATGCCAGGAAAGATTGAAGGTGGGAGGAGAAAGGGATGACAGAGGATGAGATGGCTAGATGGCATCACCGACTCAATGGACATGAGTTTGAGTAAACTCCGGGAGTTGGTAATAGACGGGGAGGTCTGGCATGCTGCAGTCCATGGGATCTCAAAGAACTGGACAGGAATGAGTGACTGAAAAAACTGAGACAATTTAAATATATAGAAAAATTATTCTTAACTCATGCATCATAGAAACGTAGCTAGAAGGTCAGTTTGGCCTGTAGATGTGGCTTGCCAACTGTTCTCCTTACACAAGCCCACTGTGATTTTTCCTTTATGTTTTCTTCTACTATTTTATAGTTTTAGGTTTTTGCATTAAATCTATGGTCTATTTGAATTGTTTTTTGTGTTCAATACAAAGTATGGATCAATGTTCATCTTTTGCAAATGGCTAATTGTTTCAGCACTGTTTGTTAAAATGACTGTACTTTCTCCACTAAATTTTTTGGCAGCTTTGTGGAGAATCATTTGTGAATACATGTGTGAGTCTATTGCTGCATTCTGTTCTGTTCCTTTGACCTATTTATTTATTTTCATACAATTACCAGATCGACTTGAATAGTCTGGAAACCATTAGTGTTATTTCTCCAACTTTGTTCTTCTCTTTCAAATTTAATGAATTTAATAAAAGTGGAGCTATTTGGATTAGCTCTTCCTTTTTGAGTGAGCTTCATCACTTGCCTTTCCCTTGCTTCATTCGATATTCTCAACTAATATTTGCAAATTAAATATCTGATGAAAAACGTGTGTTGAGTATATATAAAGAATTCTCAAAACTCTACAGCTTAAAAAAATCCCCACCCCCCAAAAGAGGACAAAATAATTAAATATACATAAATTTTGCAAAAGAAGATATATAGATGGAGAATAAGCAAATGAAAAGCTGCCCCATTAGTTTTATGAAAATGCAAATGAAAACTACAATAAGATATTAAATACACACCTATTATAATGGCTAAAATTGAAAAGACTGACCATTCTAAGCATTGGTGAGGATGTAAACAAGCCAAAATTTTCATATACTGCTGGCAGAAATATAAAATGTTTCAAATACTTTGAAAAACATTGTGGCATTTTATTAAAAGGTAAAATATCACATGATGTAGCCAGCCCACTCTCTGATATTTATTCCGATAGATGAAATGTTCTTAAAAAGGCCTTTGGACAAATGTCTTGAGTCAATTTAAGACCCTTAGAAGAAATGGAGTAGCCATCATGGTCAACAAAAGAGTCCAAAATACAGTAATTGATACAGTCTCAAAAATGAAAGAATGATCTTTGTTCATTTCCAAGGAAAACTATTCAGTATTACAGTAATCCAAGTCTATGCCCCGAGCATTTATACTGAAGAAGCTGAAGTTGAACAGTTCTATGAAGACCTACAAAAACTTCTAGAACTAACACCCAAAAAAGATGTTCTTTTCATTATAGGGGACTGGAATGCAAAAGTCAAGGAAGTCAAGAATCACCTGGAGTAACAGTACAAATTTTGCCTTGAAGTACTGGTCAGGGCATAGACTTGGATTACCACGATATTGAATAGTTTTCCTTGGAAATAAACAAAAATCATTCTGTCATTTTTGAGGCTGCATCCAAGTACTACATTTTGGACTCCTTTGTTGACTATGATGGCTACCCCATTTCTTCTAAGGGTCTTAAATCAGCTCAAAACATTTTGAAAAGAAGAATATTATTTCATAATACATGAAAATAATGAAGTTCACATTTCAGGAAACAATTACTGGAACAAAGACACATTCATTTATGTATACTTTTTTTTTCTTTTGTCATTGCTTTCACAGTGTAACTAGGGAACAGATTAGCTGAGGCAGAGATTGTATAGATCACAAAGCCTAAGTCATTTACTAAATGACCCTTTATGAAAAAATTTTCCCAACCCCTACAACAGGCAAAGATTTCATAGATGACAGTGAAAACACAATCAAGAAACAAAATGAGTATTCAGTTCAAAGATTTTGAAAATTTGAAATAATTGTCAGTAGTCATCATGTGTGTGTGTGCATGTGTGTGTTTGCATTTGTGTGTGTGTGTGTGTCTGTGTAAGAGGGAGAAAGCAAACTTAAAGAAAATTAAGATCATGGCATCTAGTTCCATCACTTCATGGCAAATAGATGGGGAAACAGTGGAAACAGTGTCAGACTTTATTTTTCTGGGCTCCAAAATCACTGCACATGGTGACTGCAGCCATGAAATTAAAAGACGCTTACTCCTTGGCAGAAAAGTTATGACCAACGAAGACAGCATATTAAAAAGCAGAGACATTACTTTGCTGACAAAGGTCTGTCTAGTCAAGGCTATGGTTTTACCAGTGGTCATGTATGGATGTGAGAGTTGGACTATAAAGAAAGCTGAGTGCTGAAGAATTGATGCTTTTGAACTGTGGTGTTGGAGAAGACTCTTGAGAGTCCCTTGGATTGCAAGGAGAACCAACCAGTCCATCCTAAAGGAGATCAGTCCTGGGTGTTCACTGGAAGGAAGCTGATGTTGAAGCTGAAACTCCAATACTTTGGCCACCTGATGTGAAGAGCTGACTCATTTGAAAAGACCCCGAGGCTGGGAAAGATTGAGGGCAGGAGGAGAAGGGCACGACAGAAGATAAGATGGTTGGATGGCATCACCAACTCGATGGACATGGGTTTGGGTGAACTCCCAGAGTTGGTGATGGACAGGGAGGCCTGGCATGCTGCAGTTCATGGGGTCTCAAAGAGTCAGACATGACTGAGTGACTGAAATGAACTGAACTGAATTATTAGAGGCTTTAGAGACAGTTCAAGCTGTAGCTTCCTTAACTGCTAGGTTATACTTTCTCTAGATTTAATAGTATAGTTAAGAATTCCATCCTGTGTATCTTAATAAATTTTAAAAATACAATATTATGTTAATAAATAGCCTCTGTAAGCAAGGCGTTTTAGCCAATACAGTTTGGCATAAAAGCTTAAATCAATTAATTTTATAAGTACTGTCATGTTCCCCTACTTTCCTAATAAATAAGCCTTTATTTATTACTAAAGTGATTTCTGGAAAGAATTATTATATCTTTCTACCAATTTTCTTGTAAGTATAAAAATAGTAGGCTTAGTAGTGTAGGGAGCCCAAAATCTTATTAGGTACCAGAATATGAGTTTGTCAACTCAGTATTAATTTGATTGCCAGATACTGTACATTCATCTCTGTTCCTCAGTCATTGGTGGTACCATACAACCAGATTGCTGCTGCTGCTGCCGCTAAGTCGTTTCAGTTGTGTCCGACTCTGTGTGACCCCATAGATGGCAGCCCACCAGGCTCCCCCATCCCTGGGATTCTCCAGGCAAAACACTGGGGTGGGTTGTCATTTCCTTCTCCAATGCATGAAAGTGAAAAGTGAAAGTGAAGTTGCTCAGTCGTGTCAGACTCTTAGCGACCCCATGGACTGCAGCCTACCAGGCTCCTCTGTCCATAGGATTCTTCAGGCAAGAGTACTGGAGATTAACTCTGCTTTAAAAAGTAGAGTTAGGATCATATATTATCACAAAAAGCAGATATTTTCATGTATCTTGGCAATCTGGCACATGTCCCATAAACCAGGCCAAACTTTTAGCCTCAAAGGGTAGAAAGTTCTGATCTTTTAAGTGACAAAGTAAAAAAATGGAACAAATGATCCTTACACGTAATCTCATGCAACACTGCACTTCAAGGTCCTTAGCGATTTAGTAATAACTCTTCAGTCTTAAGTGCCTACAATTGACCATAAGTTATCTTATACCTGCCCTTTCCTACTGATTTTATTACTCAAAAATTCTGTAAATAACCTTCACCTTTTTTTCATCTTATTATTATGGAAGGCTGGTCTAAATCAAGTGTTAATTTATACAACAGATGCAAATTATCTCTATTTTTCTCTCTGTCTCTTACTTCAATTACAAAATAACCCAATAACTCCTAGGAAAGAAACTGCCTGCAAGTCCTTTTATCAAAGAGTGACTACTATCTAGTTTTTATTTGACCTTTACGTCACATAGTAATAGTAACAGTGAAGATCAATTTATTGTGCAGGGCTAAAAGTTTAAAATTGACAAGTAGATGTGATCTTTTTTTTAATCTACAGGTATGTCTTCAACCTCCTTTGTAATAATGGTCAGTTTTACTGTTAATCAAACACATGGTTACACCTTGAGTATACCAAAGAAGAAAAAAAAATTAGTAAGAAATTTTAGTTAACACCACAGTTCCTTTTTAATAGCTTACCAGTATATTATTTTCAAGCACATTTTTGAGGAGTGGTATCCATTCTTTCTATACAATGTATGCTGCATTTTCAAAACGTATTTTCATCTATATGCAACTCTGATGAGACCATACTCGCAACACTTTTTTTGTCTGCTGACCCATCAGAGAGAAGGGGAGGAGAATATATCAGAACAACTATGGTAGAAATTATCAAAAGGTTGTTGTAAATAGTGATAGAATTAAAATAATATTCATTACTCTATAAGTTTATGAGAGATGATAAAAATTTTTTGACACTTGTGTAATAGAACTTCAGAGAATAGGACCTCATTAAAATAATTTTAAAACTGGTGATATAATATACAGAAATGAACATGTAGGACATTTAGAAGAATTGTCCAACTAGCAGCTGATGGCAGCCTCACAGTTTGTATAATCTGACATTACATTTGATAAACGCAGAAGAGATTTCATAGGACAAATCCTAAACGGAAGGCAAGGCAGCATCATCTTTTATATCAGGTACCTCTCAGGCTGAACTTTCTTTGATGCTTATAACCCAGAAAGCGAAAACTTTGCCCACCATGGCTTCACTCCCCAGAAAGGCCACTCATTAGAAAACAATGTAAAGGAATTCACTTCTAATAAACTTGAGTGGAATGACAGGAAGAATAGCAGAGTGGCAATGGGTAGGAATTATAACATTTTTGTTTCCTTTATATATTTATCTTTCTTTATCTTTGTCACTGTAATTCTCAATAATTCTTTATGATCCTCTTTCATGAGTGCACGCACACACATACTCATGTGTATTTAACCTTCTAGCACTAAAGAGAATGCAGAAAATTAAACAAAATGTTAATTTCTAACATGAGACTCAATAAATAAAATTAAACACAATTATATACATATGTATATGTATATATTCATATATATATATATGTACATATATATATATAATTTAACAAATTAAAATTGGAGTAAAACTCTCGAATAAACTTGCCTGACACAACCTGTCTTCTCCAGGATCCTATTATAAAGGATGGAACACATTAATATACTACATATAATTTCTTTTTCATAGAATATCCTCAGATGTAAATTCTAAAACCATTCATTTTTAATACCAACTTTAATACCAAATTTAACCAGTCATAAGGCAACTTATGTGGCTTTCCCATGGCTTGTGGGCAAAGAATCTTCCTGAAATTCAGGAGACACAGAAGACAGGGGTTCGATACTTGGGTTGGGATGATCCCTTGGAGGAGGAAATGGCAACCCACTCCAGTATTCTTGTCTGGAGAATCCTCATGGACAGGGGAGCCTGGCAGGCTACAGTCCACAGATAACAAAGGGTTGGACACAACTGAGCGACTAACATTTTTTACTTTTCTTTCTACTTCAAGGCAACATAACCAGCATTATGGGCTGTCAGTGGGAATGAAGAATAAAAGGCAGAACCAAGCCCCAGTCTCTCTCTATCTCTCCACATTCCCTACATAAAAGAATTCAGATACAGAACAATTAAGTTCTGTACACTTCAGTGATCCCTGATGACAGCAGAATTCCACATACTAGTTCTCTGACCAGGAGCATGTCAACTCACCTTTCTGTTTCAGTTCCTTAGCTTATAAAACAGGAGTAATAATAGTAGCTACCCCATAAAGTTGTTCTGTTGACTATATAAATTAATATATATAAAACTTGGAACTGTTTATCACACAGTAGGTGCTATATTAAGATCAGCTGTCCCTGCAGTTATTGTTGTATAATAATTACAACATCTGACACTTTGCCATCAGCATAGGGTGAAAGTATTTTCAGAATTCTTTTTTAAGATAAAAAAAGCATTTAAAATCATTTAGAAGCATTTCTATCAAGCTTAGGATAAATAAACATGTTTTCCATTTTGAGGTTAAACTAATTATCCTGACAAATTTTCTAAACCAGAATATCTAATTATTCTGTAACCCTGAAGCAAGGCAACATCATTTATGCAACCATTATGGTGCTTTTGAGTTTTAATATGCCGAGTCGTGTTCAAGATTTACATAAACAGTATTTATTATCAGGCTAATTATAGGGACCTTTGGTTGGGTTTGTCATCTGACCATAGGTTATAGTTACCATTTGCCACTGGCAGAGGATTGCCAAGCTTATATCCCCATTGGTTCTAAAACAACTCACAGCAATGATCTCTGAAGTCTGTAACACTTTTCATCACCTAATAGTTTCTGTGCTTGTCTATGTCCAGGCACTTTAAGGTAGATATACAGTACACTCTGTATCCACTCAAGGACTTGAGATAAAGTCTATGAAAATAGCTATAAATGTCAACATTATACAGCATCATAGCCCTATATTAGTGTCAGGAAGGCATATTACCAGTTTAAGGCTGTAATCATTCATACTCTACCTAGTAATGGTATGCCACATCCATTTAGAAAGACGTTCTGCTCACAGTATTATACAAAAATGACAAATGCATATATACCTGAGCCTGAATACACAACATTGACTACACAAGAAATTGTTTTTCATCATGATAAATATTATATATAAACACTGAGCAAATGTGTATGTGTGATTTTTAAATTGTGCCACTTTGTAACTTCTTGTATATCAATTATTATTAGGAAGCATGCACATTTTAGGCTTTTTTTTTTTTTTACTTTTCTCCCCAAAATAAATTCTGGCATGTTTTCTTATAAGGTAAGCATACTTCTATGGAACTAGAATAGTAATTTGTTATATTATCATATTCAGACATATTTTTGTCAGAAAAAATGGAAACTTGGTGTATTTTCTTTCATTTTTATTGAAAATTCAAGGTCAGTGTTTCATCTAGGGACAATCTTGAGTGGGGAGAAAAAATGGCTGAAGCAGTATTCTAGATGTTTACTACAATTTAGGCAAATATTAAACAATGTAACCGGGGGAATCTCCTTAGCGTCTCTGTAAATAAAGGCATTGACCTCAATGAGCTCTATGAAAATGTTCTACTTCTAAAAAAATTGATGCTAAACCAAATATAAATATCTTTGCTCTCTTCTTTCTTTATCCTTAGTTTTTTTGGGAGAAGTCTGATAAACTTGCATCTTGTACAATGTACATTTCCAGAATATCATAATTACATAAACTGGTGATGGTTTTCTCTCTTGTTTAGCTGACATCATTCTCCCCCTTAACTTGACAGTTCACAAGCACCTCCAAACTTTGTGTCACCCTTTTGTTGACTTCACTATATTCTAGCCTTCATCCGAGAAACATTGATATAGTGGTTAAAAAAAAGCATTTTTACCATTGGGAGCCAGATTCCTGAGTTTAGAATCTCAATTTTCTCACTGTGGTCTACACTACTTTTGGCAAAGTGTTTAGCATTGCTGTTCCTCAGTTCCCCCATCTGTAAAATGACAATAATAGTTTTAGCCTCCAGGGTTGTTCTGCAGTTTAAAAGAATTTCTTACATGTAAAAGCAGGGAAATGTGCTAAGTACTCAATAAATGTTAGCTATTATTTTTCTGTTCTTAATCATTCTGTAGCTATAAATGTTTTTCTTGTTAAAAACCAAGGATAGATTCAAAAATTAATTACTTCGCAACTGTTTTTAGAGGGCAAGCTATAAAGACCTCCATTATGTTTTGTGAATAAGTTGAATCATTTTCCTATTCTTACAAAGTATATATCCCATTGGATGCAAAAGATGATATCAAGTAAATATAAATAAGGAATAAGAAAATTTCAGGTATCAGTGGAATGCTAAAAATAAAGACAAAGACACTTAACAGAGATTAAAAGGGCTAGGAGAGTGGAGAGGGGAAAATAATGCTTTCACGGGCTTACATGCATAACATAATTTTCAAGTGAATCAAGGCTCAGTTCTTGCACATTATCTCTGCTTTGTTTGTTACACTCTGCTTTTATTACTTCACCCAGGCCCAGGGCTTAATTATAACTCTCAAAGGTACCATATAATCCGGATAGCTTCCTCAAACCTGCCGCCCTGGCAGTTACCTATCACAGTAAACGTCTTTTTCCCTTTGCTAAGACTGGAAACCCTGGAACTATCCTAACTCCCTTTTTTGTCAACTCTACCTTCAAAATTTATCTACCATTTTGCCAGTTCTCACCACTTTCACTGCTGCCACCATTTCCTAAGACTTCCTGGATCTTTTGATCAAATTACTGGACACCTTCCTAACTGGTCTCTCTGGGTTCATATTGCCCATGTAGAACTTCATTCCAACACAGCAGCTAGAGTGAGCATGAATTGGAGGAGGAGGCTGTGCCCCCTCTGTTCAAAGGCTCTAGTGGTTCTGATTTTACTCAGAATACAATCAGTCTCAGCATGCACGAGAAGGCCCTGCTTGATCTGTCCCATGTCCTTTATGTTACTTCTCTTGCACGCCACCTCCTCTTCCTACTTCATTTGTCACCTGGTAAACTGACCTCCTTAATCTTCATGAAACACGTCAATAGTTCTGGCTCTGGGACTTTTGCTCATCTGCAAATGTCAGTCATGTACTCCCTCTCTCAGTGTGGTTTGCTTCCTCAATTCCTTCAGGGCTTCATCCAAATTTGACCTTCTCAGTGAGGTCTTCCTTTTAAAAACTGTATCCCCAACCCCTAGAACTTCTTATTCTCCATTTATGATTCACTTTTGCTCTCCATAAAGTATTGCTTTCTAATGTATTTACTTTGTTGTATGATTTCTTCTTACTAGGTTATAAACATCATAAAGTGAAAGTCTCTCAGTCATGTCTGACTCTTTGTGACCACATGGACTATAGAGTCCATGGAATTCTCCAGGCCAGAATACTGGAGTGGGTAGCCTTTCCCTTCTCCAGGGGATCTTCCCAACTCAGGGATCAAACCTAGATCTCCTGCATTACAGTTAGATTCTTTACCTGCTGAGCCACAAGGGAAGCCCAAACATCATAAAGGCAGAGATTATTGTCTGTCATTCAATGTTGCATACCAACTGCAGAGGCAACAGCCTATTGTGTGTTCTTTCAACATTTATTGAATGAATGAATGAATGAAATCCAGGAAGTCTTCTCTGAGGAATAACATTTGTTTTGAGCCCTTGATGTCAAGAGAGAGGCAACCATTAGACAGTTGGTGGCAGAGAATATTTTAAGCAAAGGAAATGTCCTTAGTAACCGTTAGCCTTTGAACAAAGAAAGGAGAGACATGAAATTACTTATATTGTCCTAATTTCTGTGTTAAGAACAACGATGGAGTAAAATAAGTGAGGATGAGAGAGGTAGTGACTATATTCCATGAAGGAGAAAATGGACAGGGCTTCCAGGCTATGGTAAGAAGTGGAATTCATTTTAGATGCAAAAGGTAGCACAGCTGAAAGGGGCTATTTAAGGGATGGGTGGAGGGAAGTTACATAATCTGGTTGTAGTTTTAAAAATCCATTGGCTAGCAAAAGATAGAATGTTATTTTTTACTTGGGAAAAGTAATCAGGGGAAACCACATTATCAAGAATTTTAAATCAGTAACATAAAAATTGTCTGTAGAACTAAGTCACTAAGGTTTCATATCTGAGCAGTAGATAGTAGGCATAATTTTCACTGAGTTCACATTTTTTCAACATAATCTAAACATTCTGAATATTCTAGACTGAATTTATCAGTGGTCTTATTACTATCACTGGAATGGTTTATTTTTCTGAAGGCTTCGCAGTAATTAACAGTTCCATATGCTTTCCATGAGTCTTTAAAAAAAACTATCAAAGATGTAGCAAGTTACATTTATAGAACTTCCCAAAATATACAGTTTTTAAATAATGTATATGAATTAAAAAATGAAAATAGTATATTATCCAGAATATATCCCTGTGACAACAGCAAATATGTGCTTTGCATACAAGTTTGACTTAATCTTTTAGAATTATTTTTATGTACAGTGTCCATTGTTATGTGTATATGTATATGAAATTCAATACTCATGCTAATTAAATTATGTTAATAACACAATAAATAAATATAATGAATATGAGTAATACAATTTATAAGTTTAATATGAATATTGAATTGATCAAATTAATATAATTGTTACTAACATTTTAATAAAATTCTAGTATTAGTAAAATAACATAGGGCATTGATATCAGTGTAGACTTTCAGGCCTACAACAATTATCCTGAATCTATGCAGCACACCACTAAGATACATGCTGCTGCTGCTGCCAAGTCGCTTCAGTCGTGTCCGACTCTGTGCGACCCCATAGACGGCAGCCCACCAAGCTCCCCAGTCCCTGGGATTCTCCAGGCAAGAACACTGGAGTGGGTTGCCATTGCCTTCTCCAATGCATGAAAGTGAAAAGTGAAAGTGAGGTTGCTCAGTCGTGTCTGACTCTTAGCGACCCCATGGACCGCAGCCTACCAGGCTCCTCCGTCCATGGGATTTTCCAGGCGAGAGTACTGGAGTGGGGTTGATACATGACTAAACACTAAATCTGACAAGGAAATACATATAGAAAAGTCCATGGAAATTTCTAGATTTTTTTTAACACAACCCCATTTTACCTTTTAAAAAAGTGAAGAAGAGGAAATTAAACATATTCCATTTGTTTCATTATGATTACTTTCTTTCTACAACTCTAGGGTGTATTTATATAAGAGGAAGAAACAGAATTGTCAAATTTGAGTGTCAAACCTATGTGTATAGAATATAAATTCTCTTTCATTTTGTGTTTCACTGTGATGTACAATGAGATTTATGTTCACAGAGTCAGAATATGGGATAGAAATGAGTACCATTTTTTACCTATTTTTTCATCAAATTATTGTGCTTCTGCTCTGCTCTCTTTTAAGCTCTTACGTCTACTTTATTTTAACGCATATGTAAAATGACTTCATCAGCCAAACAGCAGTCAGGTCAGCATAAAGAAGTGTTGCAATGAGCCCCATGACATAGTCAACAGTCTTAAAAGTTATTGGTGAAATTAAGAATATAAATCACATATTCTCTTAAGAATCCCAGCACATTTTATGTCAGACCCTATTTTTCACTTATGTTTTAGAATTAATTTAATATGATTTTAAATTGTATTGCAGAAAAATCTTTCCTTATCTTCAGGGTGGTGTGAAATGCATATTTAGATGAAAAGGGCCCTGACATTTTGAAAGTGGTGGTTTATTTGTCTATCTGAAAATTATCAGAGATTTTTCAGGCCAAAAAAAAATATAACAGTTTTCTTCCCCCAGTATTATTACTGGTAGTATACCTGGGGAAGCTCAGTGGCAGCATATATGGACCATTTTGTTACTTTCTCATATTCAGGTGCTTTATCCACCTTACCAGCCTCCATGAGTAAATGTCAGTAGCAATGAAATATTGCATGTCTTTCCTCTGCTTTAGGAAGCTATCTACATAGAATTTCATGAAAATTCAGAAAAACAAGAGCTTGAAGCTTCAGAAAACCCGACACTACTCATTGGTTTAAAGTTCTTTTTCGTTTTGGTGCTGATTCTACTTTGCTACAATAAGTTCTTTCTATTATCCATAATAACTAGTTAAACCATGTTCATGCATTTTTGCTCAGAATGTGTGAGTGCTCAGATGTGTCCAACTCTTTGTGACCTCATGGACCCCTGCCAGGCTCCTCTGTTCATGGGATTTTCCAGGGAAGAATACTGGAGTGGGTTGTCACTTCCTCCTCCAGGGGCTCTTCCCAACCCAGGGATCAAACTCATGTCTACTTCATTGACAAGCAGATTCTTTACCACTGAGCCACCTGAGAAGCCCACTTTTTAGAATGGCAGCGATCCAAAAGTCTGCAAGCAATAAACGCTGGAGAGGGTGTGGAGAAAAGGGAACCCTCTTACACTGTTGGTGGGAATGCAAACTAGTACAGCCACTATGGAGAACAGTGTGGAGATTCCTTTAAAAATTGCAAATAGAGCTGCCTTATGACCCAGCAATCCCACTGCTGGGCATACACACCAAGGAAACCAGAATTGAAAGAGACACATGTACCCCAATGTTCATTGCAGCACTGTTTATAATAGCCAGGACATGGAAACAACCTAGAGGTCCATCAGCAGATGAATGGATAAGAAAGCTGTGGTACATATATACAATGGAGTATTACTCAGCCATTAAAAAGAATACATTTGAATCAGTTCTAATGGGGTGGATGAAACTGGAGCTGATTTACAGAGTGAAGTAAGCCAGAAAGAAAAACACCAATACAGTATACTAACACATATATATGGAATTTAGAAAGATGGTAATGATGACCCTTTATGCAAGACAGCAAAAGAGACACAAATGTATAGAATGGACTTTTGGACTCGGAGGAAGAGGGAGAGGGTGGGATGATTTGGGAGAATGGCTTTGAAACATGTATACTATCATGTAAGAAACGAAGTGCCAGTCTATGTTCGATACAGGATACAGGATGCTTGGGGCTGGTGCATGGGGATGATCCAGAGAGATGATACGGGGTGGGAGGTGGGAGGGGGATTCAGGATTGGGAGCTTGTATACACCCATGGTGGATTCATGTCAATGTATGGCAAAACCAATACAGTACTGTAAAGTACAATAAAGTAAAAATAAAAATAAAAATAAAAAATAAAGCAAATTTCTTATCCCTGTATTCCAAACATGGTTATTTGTATTGGTTTAATCCACAATAATTATTTTGCCTGACTACTACCATATCAAATAAAGTACAGAAGCATCACTATCAACAAAGGTAGCGGAGGTGAAGGAATTTCAGTTGATCTATTACAAATTCTAAAAGATGATGCTGTGAAGTGCTGCACTCAATATGCCAGTAAATTTGGAAAACTCAGCAGTGGCCACAGGACTGGAAAAGGTCAGTTTCCATTCCAATCCCAAAGAAAGGCAATCCAAAGAAAGTTCAAATTATCACACAATTGCACTCATCTCACACACTAACAAAGGGATGCTAAATATTATCCAAGCCAGGCTTCAATAGTACGTGAACCAAAAACTTCCAGATGTTCAAGCTGGATTGAGAAAAGGCAGAGGAACCTGAGATCAAATAGCCAAATCCGTTGGATCACAGAAAGAGCAAGAGAGTTCCAGAAAACTATCTATTTCTGTGTTATTGATGACATCAGAGGCTTTGACTGTTTGGATCCCAGCAAACTGTAAAAATTCTTAAAGAGAAGGGAACACCAGACCACCCGACCTGACTTGTGAGAAATCTGTATATAGGTCAAGAAGCAACAGTTAGAACTGGACATGGACCAGCAGACAGTTTCCATATTGGGAAAGGAGTACATCAAGGCTGTAAATTGTCACACTGTTTATGTACTTTACATGCAGAGTACATCATGTGAAATTCGGGGCTGGGTGAAGCACAGGTTGGAATCAAGATTGCTGGGAGAAATATCAATAACCTCAGGTATGCAGATGATACCACCCTTATGGCAGAAAGTGAAGAGGAACTAAAGAGCCTCTTGAAGAAAGTGAAAAAGGAGAGTGAAAAAGCTGGCTTAAAAAATCAACATTCAAAAAACTAAGATCATGTCATCCAGTCCCATCACTTCATGGCAAATAGATAGGGAAACAATGGAAACAGTGGCAGACTTTATTTCCTTGGGTTCCAAAATCACTGCAGATGGTGACTGCAACCATGAAATTAAATATACTTGCTCCATGGAAGAAAAGGTATGACCACCCTAGACAGCATATTAAAAATCAGAGAATTTACTTTGCCAACAGACATCCATCTAGTCAAAGCTATGGCTTTTCCAGTGTCATGTATGGATGTCAGAGTTGGACTATAAAGTTGAGCACCAAAGAATTGATGCTATTGAACTGTGGTGTTGGAGAAGAATCTTGAGAGTCTCTTGGACTGCGAGGAGATCAAACCAGTCCACCCTAAAGGAAATCAGTCTTGAATATTCATTGGAAGGACTGGTGCTAAAGCTGAAGCTCCAATACTTTGGTCACCTGATGCCAAGAACTGATTCATTTGAAAAGACCCTGATGCTGGGAAAGGTTGGAGGCAGGAGGAGAAGGGGATGACAAAGTGTAAGATAATTGGATGGCATTACTGACTTGATGGAAATGAGCTTGATCAAGCTCTGGGAGTTGCTGATGGACAGGGAAGTCTGCTGTGCTGCAGTCCATGGGGTTTCAAAGAGTAAGACATGACTGATCAATTGAAATGACTGACAGAAACAGCCAACTGTTAAATTGATATTTATAAAAAGGTTAATACAACTTCAGTTCGGTTCAGTCCCTCAGTTCAGTTCAGTTCATTGGCTCAGTCATGTCCGACTCTTTGTGACCCCACGAATCGCAGCACGCCAGGCCTCCTTGTCCATCACCAACTCCCAGAGTTCACTCAGACTCACGTCCATCGAGTCAGTGATGCCATCCAGCCATCTCATCCTCTGTCGTCCCCTTCTCTTCCTGCCCCCAATCCCTCCCAGCATCAGAGTCTTTTCCAATGAGTCAACTCTTCGCATGAGGTGGCCAAAGTACTGGAGTTTCAGCTTCAGCATCATTCCCTCCAAAGAAATCCCAGGGCTGATCTCCTTCAGAATGGACAGGTTGGATCTCCTTGCAGTCCAAGGGACTCTCAAGAGTCTTCTCCAACACCACGGTTCAAACTCAGTCGTGTCCAACTCTTTGTGATCCCATGAATTGCAGCACACCAGGCCTCCCTGTCCATCACCAACACCTGGAGTCCACCCAAACCCATGTCCATTGAGTTGGTGATACCATCCAACCATCTAATCGTCTGTCATCCCCTGCTCCTCCTGCCCTCAACCTTTCCCAGCATCAGGGTCTTTTCAAATGAGTCAGCTGTTCTCATCAGGTAGCCCAAAGTACCGGAGTTTCAGCTTCAACATCAGTCCTACCAAAGAACATCCAGGACTGATCTCCTTTAGGATGGACTGGTTGGATCTCCTTGCAGTCCAAGGGACTCTCAAGAGTCTTTTCCAACAACAGTTCAAAAGCATTGATTCTTCAGTGCTCAACTTTCTTTATAGTCTAGTTCTCACATCCATACATGACCAGTGGAAAAACTATAGCCTTGACTAGACAGACCTTTGTTGGCAAAGTAATGTCTCTGCTTTTCAATAGGCTGTCTAGGTTGGCCATAACTTTCCTTCCAAGGAGTAAGCATCTTTCAATTTCATGGCTGCGGTCACCATCTACAGTGATTTTGGAGCTGAATAAAGTCTTTCACTGTTTCCACTGTTTCCCCATCTATTTCCCATGAAGTGATAGGACCAAATGCCATGATCTTAGTTTTCTGATTGTTGAGCTTTAAGCCAACTTTTTCACTCTCCTCTTTCAATTTCATCAAGTGACTCTTTAATTCTTCTTCACTTTCTGCCATAAGGGTGGTGTCATCTGCATATCTGAGGTTATTGATATTTCTCCTGGCAATCTTGATTCTAGCTTGTGCTTCCTCCAGCCCAGTGTTTCTCATGATGTACTCTGCATATAAGTTAAATAGGGTGACAATTTACAGCCTTGAGGTACTCCTTTTCCCATTTGGAACCACTCTGTTGCTCCATGTCCAGTTCTAACTGTTGCTTCTTGACCTGCATGCAGGTTTCTCAAGAGGCAGGTCAAGTGGTCTGGTATTCCCATCTTAAATTCCAAAAAATAAAGGCAAAAGTTTTCAATGGCTCCTATTATTTATGTATCAATTAACCTGACCCAAAAATGGGCATGGCTCACATTAATTTGTGTTGTTATATTTAAAAAGCCATGACACATTTCACCTTTGGTGTGGAGGATTGTTTATTTCTACAGAGAAAAACAATCTGTTTGTTGCTCATAGTGGGTGTTGCAATAACTCTTTGTATTTTCCATATTTACTCACTTATTATGCTTTAATACCATTATTGGCACTTATAATTGATAATGGATCTTTTAAAAATACTATTATAGTTAATAAAACATGAGAGAACGCATGGCATGCATCAAGTAAATTCTGATATTTGTCATTATAATCCTTGACTATGAATAAATTAGTTCAGAGAAATGGAAAGATATCTTATATTCTTGGATTCAAAGAATTATTATTGTTAAAGTGGCCATATTACGTAAAACAATTTGCAGATATAATGCTATCCTTATTAAATTACCCATATCGTTTTTCAAATAACTAGGACAAATAATCTTAAAACTTGTATGGAATCATAAAATACCCAGAATTGCAAAAGCAATCCTGAGGAAAAAGAACAAAACAGGAAGTCTAATCCTTCCAGACCTCAGACAATACTACATATATACAGTAATCAAAACGACAGGCATGTGGCTCAATGGAACAGAATAGGGAGCCCAGAAAGAAACCCATACACCTACAGTTCATCTCAACAGAAGAGGCGAGAATATACAATGAGGAACAGTCTCTTCAGCAACTGGTGTTGGGAAAGGTCAGCTCCATGTAAATCAATTTAGAATGCTTTCTCACATCATACATGAAAATAAACTCAAAACAGCTCAAAGACTTAAACATAAGACATGGCACCATAAAACTCCTATTAGAGATCATACGTAAAACACCCTCTGAGATAAAATGTACCAATGTTTTTATAGGTTTCCCAAAGCAATATAAATAAAAACAATGACAAACAGATAGGATCTAATAAACTTACAAGTTTTTATACAACAAAGGAAATAATAAACCAAAGGAAAAGGCAACCTAAAGAATGGGAAAAATATTGCAAATGATCAACTGATAAGGGCTTAATTTTCAAAATATATAAACAGCTTATACAACTCAATAACAAACAAGCACATAGCCCAATCAAAAAAGGGGCAGAAGTCCTAAATAGACATTTCTCCAAAAAAGGTATACAGATGGCCACCAAGCACTTGAAAAGATACACAACATCTGTAGTTATTAGAAAAATGTAAATTGAAACTACACTGAAGTACCACCTTACCTCAGTCAGAATGTCCAGAATTTAAAAAGTCTACAAATAATAAATGCTGGAGAGGATATGGAGAAAAGAAAATCCTCCTACACTGTTTGTCAAAATGTAAGTTGTTGCAGCCACTGTGGAAGACAGTACAGGGGTTCTTCAAAAAATAAAAATAAAATAAAAATAGGGCTTCCCTGGTGGCTCAGTGGTGGAGAGTCCACTAGCCAATGCAGGGGACATGGGTTTGATCCCAGACATAGGAAGATCCCACAAGCTGCAGAGCAACTAGGCTGCGTGCCACAAAGCCTTGCTCTAGAGCCCGGGAGCCATGTCTACTTAGCCCATGTGCCACAACTCCTCAAGCCTGTGCACTCTAGAGCTCTGCAACAAAAATGCCACTGCAATTGGATGACTGTGCACCACAACTAGTGGAGAAGGAAATGGCAACCCACTCCAGTACTCTTGCTTGGAAAATCCCATGGACAGAGGAGCTTGGCAGGCTATAGTCCATGGGGTCGCAAAGAATCGGAGATGCCTGAAGTGACTTAGCACGCTCCACAACTAGTGAGAAGCCCTTGCTCTCACAACTAGAGAAAAGTACACAGAGCAATGAAGAGCCAACACAGCCAAAAATAAATAAATAAAAATTTCTAAAAAACTAAAAATAGAATCACCATAGAAAACCCACATCTAGAAAACCCACTCCTGGTATATATGCAGTGTTAGTCGCTCAGTCATGTCTGACTCTTTGCAAACTCATGACCTGTATCCTGCCAGGGTCCTTTGCCCATGGAATTCTCCAGGCAAGAATATTGGGTAGCCATTCCCTTCTACAGGGGATCTTCCTGACCCAGAGACTGACTCTGGATATATCCAGACAGAACTGTAATTGAAAAAGATACATGCTCCCCTATGATCATAGCAACACTATTCAAAATAGCCAAAACATGGAAACAACCGAAATGTCCATCAACAGAGGAATGGATTAAAAATAATGTGGTACATATACATAATGGAATTCTACTCAGTAATAAAAAAGAACGACATTTGCAGCAACATTGATGAAACTAGTGATTGTCATACTGAGTGAAGTCAGACAGACAAAGACAAATATCATAAGAGAGCACTTACATGCATAATCTAAAATGTGATACAAATGAACTTATGTATGAAACAGAAACAGACTGACAGACATGTAGTTACCAAGGTGAGGCGGAGAAGGGATAGAGTGGGAGGTTGGGGTTAGCAGATGTAAGCTATTATGTAGAAAGTGAATAAACAACAAGGTCCTACTGTATAGCACAGGGAACTATATTCAATATCCTGTGATAAACCATACTAGAAAAGAATAGAAAAGCACTGTATATATATATGTTTAACTGAATCACTTTGTTGTACAGCAGAAATTAATACAATATTGTAAATCAACTATACTTCAATTACAAAGGTCATAATTATGTGGCAAGATATAGTTACTCCCACATTTGGGAACATAACTCAAAATCCACCATATTCACAGTTAGACAGCAATAGTGGAGACACTATTGTTAATATGTTTTATATAATACTTATTAGTATGTCCTCTATATATTTCATGGCTGTGTACAGAGATGAAATATGCATAAATACACTGCAGATGCCTTCATGTACCAAAATCGTATCTTATAACTGTTTCGATGCTTTGCTCAGTTCACCTGAAACCGATTATACCATGCTTGACTCTATGAAAAGCAATCATCCCCCTTCAGAACAGTTCACTCAGTATAATCGATGAGAATAGAAACATCACTTGTCACTACTCAAATGCTTTGATTTGTATAAGTTGTACGAGAGAGAGACATGGTGACAGTCCCACCCCTTCTCCAACTCCAGCCCCATTTTTCTTTTCAATCCTCAGGAGCCTTTGTATTGATTACTATTAACTTTGAGATGCTTTCTATAGCAGAACCACTGAACTGTAGTCAGACTGTCTATAACCACTTATTCCTTAAGTCCTGTTTAAAATTCCACCTAGCTATCTACCTGGAATATCAGTATTTTCTAAGAAATAGTATTTAAAAACCATTATGAAACATGAACATTACTAAATAAACCCATTGATATTTTCAGGAAGTAAATGCCATTGCACCAATTTTATACTTGGCAAATGATGTTGTATTTTACTCTGTGCTACTCATCATATGCATGCAAACCTACACATAGCCACACATGTTCACACATAACAACTAATGTTGAAGCACTGTAGTTAGTAATTTTATATTTTTTACTGAGTTTTTAAGTGGGATGAATAAAAAGACACTTCACATCTTAGGATGATAATAGAATGCTGTCAAATACTATGGCTTAACAAGTTCAATAAAGATTGCTTTTGTTACTGATATCAATATCTCTTTTCATACCACGGTTGGTCTAAAATGGCTTTTCCCAATGAACTATATAATAGTACTGAGGGCTCAGATACTATTTTTCATAACCATTGGCTATTTAGCAAAAAGGACTGTAATCAACAAATAACAAGGAGACAAATTAATAGTCAAATGTATGAGATAGTTGTCCTACCCTTACTTTAGGATCATGTAAAATATTGCAGGATCCATTGGGACAGATGCCCTTATTAAGAACACTTAGTTGTTAAAAAAAAAAAAAAGTCAATTAGTCAAGGTCTTACATTAAAAACTCAGCTTACACACTAGCATACACTTCACTGAATTTTAAACAAACTGAATAACATCTTCGAAATTTTGCTACCATTTATTTTGAGCATCTATTAAATGCATGTCTAAGCCAGTAATTAAAAGAAAGTATAAAAAACAATTAGCCATAGACAGCTTGAAGTATATGAATATAACTTAATCAATAACTATAAATATTAAAGTATAAAGCAACTTATTGTTGTTGATCTTTTGTCTAACTCTTTCTAGAAGGGTAAACAGAATGTGTAAGTTTCATTAATAACAAAGAATTCTTTTTTAAAAAACTTAGTACTTAGGAAAAGAGAACATATCTTCTTATCCGAATAGGATTTTGTGAGTGTGTGTGCACACTAGGAAAAAAGTAATCTTTAAGAAAACAGTGTAGTTCCTTTGCCATAGCTATTTACTTGCAAAAAACAATTTTAAATTTAAAATAAAAGGCTACTCTCAGAATTTAAATGATACTTAGTCTGCTATTTAAAAAACCTAGGGGAAAAAACTCCACTGTATACACATTTGGTTCAAATTTTCCACAGTTTAAACTACCACCAAGCAAGTCAGATGCATAATTAAGAATCCTCAAGTTAAGGATGAAGTTCTAAACACACTTAAATGTAAGCTTGGCCTCACCCCTCCCCCAGAACAAGGCACTTAAGAGGAATGAAATCTATCTTCTTTCTAAAAGTTAATTTGCACTCATTTTAGAGTATTTCTTCTGGGAAATTAAGGCAAACCTCTGAGGCACAGAGCTTTGTCATTAGAAATTCTCTACCTGAGAAGCTGATAATTTAAAAATACAAATTTTTAATAAGATTTATCAAGATCGGAAAATAGGAGAGGAACCTCTCTCACTTTATTCCTAATTTGTGTATTCATGGCTGTGGGTTATGGAGAGAGAGGGCAGAGAAGGAATTATAAAAATAGAAATTTGCACAAGAAGTACACAAGATCACAAGGCAGAGGAAGCAGGGGAGCCTGGAATGTCCTCCTGCTGGGCGTGCACATGGCCTTCCGCTCAGCCCATGAAGCACTGCATTGTTTAGCAATGGCAGACACCGAGAGCACAGTGAACACTGTGTTGCAAACGTGTTCATGAAATGAAGTTAGTAAACTAATCATGCTTCCAGGACTCTTCCTGACAGGGTGATTTCCTACCTGGTAAAGCCAAGCTTCTCCAACTCTAACCACCTACAGGGCAGAGACTTGCTTTCAGTTACTCTTGTGGCAAGATGCAGGCTGCCAGTATGCCACTGAGGCTGAGCAAACTTGATACTCTGTCTGAATAATGTCCCAGTATGCCTGGGATTAAGAATAAATCTTTTAAAATGAAAAGTCAAGCAGGAAATATGTATAACATACTAGCCTTTGGGGTAAAACTCCTCCAAAAGGAAAGTGTTTTGACTCAATTTTAAAAGACTGCTGGGGAATGATACATGTTTGAGAAGGGCATCTTGTAAAAAATATAAACCTGTTGTAAAACTTGCAAAAGCAAAGATTTTTTTTTTAAATAAAATATATTTTAGACAAACCTCATGAACCTTCCTTGGAGAGACAGCCACAGTCAACTTCCTGATTGTTGTGTGAGAAGACAATTAAACACCCCATTGAAACCATGTTCACCATCCAAGGAAAGTCTTATAGAGAAGCATTGTGTAAAACATTTTTTAAAAGGAGAACAAAGAATAAATGGCTTAAATTGTATTAACTAATACATAGGGAATTTACGTAAATGGGAACATGAATAGTCACTGACAAATAAAGTTACAGGAAATCTTTGGAGAAAGAGCAACAAAACACCAGGGCATCATATTATGACAACAAATAGAATATATTTGGATCATTTTTCCTATTAAAATGGGTGGTTAAAGTTTGAACTATAAACTCATGAAATTAAAGCTTTCTGGGGTGTACTATTATTATAGTAACATGTTCTTAAAAGCATAAGCAAAAATACTTCATTTAAAAGCATCATGTTTTCAGTGGCCTAGAACAGCTCTGCCATTGGCATCTAGTTGTCTACTCAAGTTTTGTGGTGTAGATTTGTCTTTGTTTTCTTTAGATGGTCATGACAATTCAGATTTCTAATTTTCATATATATAACAAAGAATTTTCAGTGCATGAAATAGCTACTGTACTGCTGATTAGAAACATATTAAAGAGCTTGAAGGATATTTTATACAGTTACATGATAGTTGGATTTTAGATATCATCATTTAATTATAGGTACATGTAATCATTCCACATAAAATTCAAAATTAGTGTGCTTTATCATCATCATCATCATCATCATTGTTTGCATTAAGATAAGAGAACCACGTATTAGGATAAAAATAGCAGTTTTCATAGGAAATGTATGCTTTGATATTAGAATAGTCTCAAAACATAAAACTACCGTACAATTGCACTCATCTCACACGCTAGTGAAGTAATGATCAAAATTCTCCACGCCAGGCTTCAGTAATACATGAACCGTGAACTTCCAGATGTTCAAGCTGGTTTTAGAAAAGGCAGAGGAACCAGAGATCAAATTGCCAACATCTACTGGATCATCGAAAAAAGCAAGAGACTTCCAGAAAAACATCTATTTCTGCTTTATTGACTATGCCAAAGCCTTTGATCACAATAAACTGTGGAAAATTCTGAAAGAGATGGGAATACCAGACCACCTGGCCTGCCTCTTGAGAAACCTGTACGCAGGTCAGGAAGCAACAGTTAGAACTGGACATGGAACAACAGACTGGTTCCAAATAGGAAAAGGAGTACATCAAGGCTGAATATTGTCACCCTGCTTATTTAACTTATATTCAGACTACATCATGAGAAACACTGGGCTGGAGGAAACACAAGCTGGAATCAAGATTGCCGGGAGAAATATCAATAACCTCAGATATGCAGATGACACCACTCTTATGGCAGAAAGTGAAGAGGAACTAAAGAGTCTCTTGATGAAAGTGAAAGAGGAGAGTGAAAAAGTCAGCTTAAAGCTCAACATTCAGAAAACTAAGATCATGGCATCTGGCCCCATCACTTCATGGGAAATAGATGGGGAAACAGTGGAAACAGTGACAGACTTTATTTCTGGGGGCTCCAAAATCACTGCAGATGGTGATTACAACCATGAAATTAAAAGATGCTTACTCCTTGGAAAGAAAGTTATGACCAACCTAGATAGCATATACAAAAGCAGAAATGTTACTTTGCCAACAAAAGTCTGCTTAGTCAAGGCTATGGTTTTTCCTGTGGTCATGTATGGATGTGAGAGTTGGACTGTGAAGAAATCTGAGCGCCGAAGAATTGATGCTTTTGAACTGAGGTTTGGAGAAGACTCATGAGAGTCCCTTGGACTGCAAGGAGATCCAACCTGTCCATCCATCATAAAGGAGATCAGTCCTGGGTTTTCATTGGAAGGACTGATGCTAAAGCTGAATCTCCAATACTTTGGCCACCTCATGTGAAGAGTTGACTCATTAGAAAAGACTCTGATGCTGGGAGGGATTGAGGGCAGGAGGAGAAGGGGATGACGGAGGATGAGATAGGTCGATGGCATCACCGACTCGATGCATATGAGTTTGGGTGAACTCCGGGAGTTGATGATGGATAGGGAGGCTTGGCGGAGAAGGTAATGGCACCCCACTCCAGTACTCTTGCCTGGAAAATCCCATGGATGGAGGAGCCTGGTAGGCTGCAGTCCATGGGGTCGCTAAGAGTCGGACACGACTGAGCAACTTCATTTTGACTTTTCACTTTCATGCATTGGAGAAGGAAATGGCAACCCACTCCAGTATTCTTGCCTGGAGAATCCCAGAGATGGGGGAGCCTGGGTGGGCTGCCGTCTATGGGGTTGCACAGAGTCGGACATGACTGAAGTGACTTAGCAGCAGTAGCAGTAGCAGGGAGGCTTGGCGTGCTGCGATTCATGGGGCCGCAAAGAGTCGGACATGACTGAGCGACTGAACTGAACTGAACTGAAGACATAAAAATTGACAGTACATTGAAACATGTATAATATCATATAAAAAATGAACACCAGTCCTGGTTCGATGCAGGATACAGGATGCTTGTGGCTGGTGCACTGGGATGAACCAGAGGGATGGTACAGGGAGAGAGATGGGAGGGGGCTTCAGGATGGGGAACATGTGTATACCTGTGGTGGATTCATGTTGATGTATGGCAAAACCAATACAATATTGTAAAGTAATTAGCCTCCAATTAAAATAAACAAATTTAAATTTATAAAAAAATAGTACAGTAGTCAACAGAAAGATAGCATGGCCTCCAATATTTTCATTACTTTGCATACATCTAGTTGTTTTTTGGGGGAGATGGTATAGGCCATACTGTTTCATAGGAGTATCTATGTAATTAGTCATGAGCTTTATTACATTACATCTTAAAATGGATCTACTTGTTAAAAACTGTTGTGTTGATCCTTAGTATAGCTTTGAAAAGTATAAAAATTGCTAGGATCTTTTTAAGACTGGAACAGGATAGTTTCAAAACAGACTGACTTTCAAATATCCTCTTTAATACATAATGTGTCTTTTAGTACTATAGAAAGATACATCATTTCCTATGTTGTGTGGGAACCTAGACTTCCTGAGAGGGCTATTCAGATTAGAATCATAAATCTTTCTCCTGAATATAGAAAGCCTGGTAAAACTTTCTCTCTCAATCAACCTATTTCATATTTTCTTTCCCAAGCAACATCTAACAGGCAAGGGAAGAACTGTTATCAATCTCTAGTGCTTCTGACTCCTGTGTTTTTAATTTATATGCACATTTAAAAATTGCTGTATTAAAAATAGAAGAGAACTAGTTATCTCACAATACTGTATTATCAGAACTTTAATTAGGAGCACTGTAGAGAAATTTGCAAAGCCATTCTCTTCTCAGTCAGGCATCCATTTAAACATTCCTTCCTCCTCAATCAAAATGTATCTAGTTTAAAGAATTTGCTGGTGACAGGTTCAATCAATAATTTAAGCACCAGGGCAGAGACATCTTCAGTCTGTTCAGCGTAACGCTCTATAGACATCCTATCTGAGAGGGAAGGGATTAAGAGAAGGTATTATGAGTCTTTTCATACAATCACTTATTCTGTAAGAGGTTGACATATTTTTATGGATGGCATCCTGCAATGCTGATAAATCAATCAGAATATGTTCTGAAGTAGAAATTACCTATATACAATTTAAGAACGTTGACATTTATAGGAGATGTGTATCCTTGACAGCATCTATTTTAAAAATGCAGGTGCTGCCATTTTTCTTGCCTTGCAGCCTGTTTCAGAAATTTTCCCTCTGCTTTTTCTCCCTAGTCTTGTGGTCACTGACTGCTATTCATCCCATGGGGTCCAGTTCACACATAACGTTCTGCAACCCTCCAGAACTTGATCAAGTCTATTTGTCTCCTGGATTATGCAGAATATTTATTGTTTTGCATTGCATTTTATTCCCTTCTACTAAAGGAAGATGCTTTCCATTACTTGTTATTACAGTACTAGTTCTCAGCAAAGTCATTGTTTTTCATATGCCCTCATACATATTTATTTAATGAATAAATGAAACCAAGTTTTTTCCCATGATACAGATTCAGAATGCTTACACCAAATATGATGAGCTCTACATAAAATCACACGAACTATGTATCTTGTCAGCTATTAAATGTGGAAAAGATTGAAGCATTTTAACATATTACTGAGAAAATTTAAGGTTGAAGAAGGAATTTGAAGGGAGTGAGCACATTTGTAAGTGAGCTAGGTCCATTTTGAAAGGCACTTTCAGTTATATCTCATTTGAACCTGTTAGCATCCAAGAGACATGAGTATTTTAATTCTCACTTTATATAGATGAAGGCATGGCACTCTCATCAGTTAAGAACTTTGTTAGTATGACTACAAATGCACATTTTCCCAGCTATACACTGTGAAGGTTTAAGGAATGTATAGTTGCAGAGGGAAATCCATTTTCCTCTCTCATGAGGAAGTCTTGTCTTAGAACTATCAGAGTTCTGGTGGATTTTTCTTTCTTCTGTCATATCTTCTTGATTTTAGGAGCTATCAGTGATTTCTGAAGAACATAAATCTCCAAAAATAGGAAAGCGGTGTAGAATTGACATCCCTTGAGGACTAACTTACAGCATACCCAATAGCAAGAATTTTGGTTTGATATGTGTAATGCCAGATGTAGTGGAAAAATTATGGACGAGTCTCTCCAACTTGAATTTCAATTTTAATTAAACTACTTATTTGAACTTCAATTTAAATTAAACTACTTACTATTTCATTTGAACAAGTCAAAACCACTAAGCTTTAGTTTTATTATTTGTAAAATTCTGGAAGTATTAGTGTCTACTGAACAGAAGGCTGGGAGAATTTGAAAAAAAAAAAAATAAATGTGCAGTACTTGCCATACATATCAACCTAGTGAAGTGGAAGCATGAAATCTGATTAACACATATAGACAGGAAAGATGGCAATCCTCTCATTTAGTGACTATTGGAAAGAGTGGCTTGGTAAGGATTCTGTGTGATTATTGGTTTCAGTTCTTAAATTTTCTTGGTTAAGTTACCTTTTCCCCCTCCCTTAAAATCACTTCAGTCTTCATAAGTGCAGAAAACAGACATGAGGGGGTACAAGGCACACATTTAGTCCACTACATCAAAATGATGGCTCTATCAAATATAGATGGCTCTATATTGATTTTTACCTGTAGATAAGTCAATTTAATTATAACACAAGTGATATCTCCTACAGTTATGTTTTTCTGTTCTCTACTAATTCACAGAAATCTATGGCCTTCAGATTAGAATATTACTCCTTACATTAGAAAACATTAGGATTTAATACAGATCATTAAACAGAGTCTGATGATTTTATTTAAATGACTTGCCCAAATTTTCCTCCTCTCTAAATATTCTTGCAAGTTGCCTAGAAATCATTTATCTAAATTTTTAGCATCTGAGTGTCTGTAGTATTAATAAAGTACTAAAGAATGCGAAAATAAAATAGTAGAGTAGTAACCTGTCAGAGATGGAATGATTTATTTTCTTAAAGTTTTAAAAGGCAAATAAACTTAAAACAACCAAAAAAAGGGGAAAAAACTATTTTGAGGCTTGGACAAACTGAGAGTGGTGTGTAATAGGAAATAGCAAATGGAATTGATCGTTTTTACTTGTGGATTCTGTGGTTGTGAATTCGCCTACACACTAAAATTTATTCGTAACTCCAGCGTGACCAGTCCCTGGTCACGTGAGGGCATGCATACAGTGGCAAAAGAATTGTTGCCCCACACATATATTCCCAGGGAAGGTCAAACGGTGAATTCTACCTTCCTGTTTTAGGTCTTGTAAACAAATATCCTTTTTGTGGTCTATTTACTGCCATGCTTCCAGATTTTTATGCTTTGTGTGGGTGAGTTCACTATTTTAATGGCCTCAAGGCATCACGCGGATGTGCTGCCTAGTGTTTGAAACTCAAAAACTTTGTGATGTGCCTTACAGAGAAAACATGTGACTCAGAAAATCTTCCTCCAGACATGAGTTATAGTGTTGTTGACTTTGGGTTTAATGCTTATGAATCAACAATATACATTAAATAAGGTATCTCAAAACAAGATTTATGTATTGATCAACTGATGAAAATGTTTTGAGCAAATGCACTCAAGAACCTACCCTTGTATTCAGATTTATAGAATATAATTACCAAGAGTAATGAGAATCAAGTATGGGTACTACAACTGAGTCTTTTCATTCATTGTATTTTTTGCCACTCCAGTTTCCACTTGGAAAGCATTCATCCACATAGACTGTATTGATTGAAAGCTCCCTTCTAAGTTAGATTTTACAAACAAGACTGTAGGAAATGGACAAACGAAAGAGATGGACTACCATTCAATCAATGTACGATTTTTTCTAAGGTATCAGCAATAAAGCATATAAAAAGGAGGACTGCAGAAATGGACACAGAAAAAGTTACATTCTTATATCCTTTTAAGGTTATTATTTCCTCTCATTTGTATCTCCATGTTAGGTATTTATAAGCACCTCTATTTTCAATCAACAAATAAATAAAGTGACGCTTAGATCAGGTAACATCTTTAAGAGAACACGGGTGGTGCTGCTGCTGCTAAGTCGCTTCAGTCATGTCTGACTCTGTGTGACCCCATAGACGGCAGCCATCAGGCTTCCCCGTCCCTGGCATTCTCCAGGCAAGAACACTGGAGTGGGTTGCCAGTGCCTTCTCCCACATGGGTGGTGCTAAAGCAGTTTTAACAAGAAATCAAATCTTTTTGGCTCAATGCACTTACAGAAATGACTTGGTGAACAAGATGAAAATTTATCTTCCAATGATAATAGATGTAATTTTGGACTAATAAACTACTTACTAAGATTAGAAAAACATCCATGTCCATTAGTGAACACAAGACCAGGACTTCCCTTTTGGCTCAATGGTAAAGAATCTGCCTGACAATGCAGGAAACTCTATATGATCCCTGGCTCGGGAAGACCCTCTGGTAAAGGGAATGGCAAGCCACGCCAGTGTTCTTACCTGGAAAATTCCACGCACAGAGAAGACTGGCAGGCGATAGTCCATAAGGCTGCAAAGAGTTGAACACGACAAAGCACACATGAAACCACTGATGAAGATTGTAATTTTGTACTGAATGATAAAGCCAGAATTCATTTCAGGCCAGAGACATGTGCTTTCTTAAGTCTTTTATATTAACTGTCAGAGAACATCAATTCTATAAAATATCTTCCAGATTTACGTGTTTACTCTGACTATTACCAAGTTGTGAAAAATAATATCCTCATTCTGCTAATAATATTCCAACATTCTATGGGTTACATGATTACTTTTAAACATGATAGATTTTGAATATGAATGTGGACAAAGAGGAAAAGAGTAAATATAAATATGGATAAAGTAAAAAATTCAAAACTGTACCAAACAGGAATGATTTAAAGCATTTAACAAGCAATTCTCTCACACAACTAGAAAAATAACAACGATGAATGCCCTTTGCCTCACTGAAAACGCATATTTCTAGCATAGCATATGGCTTATTTCCATTTTTTAACAAGTATTAATGGATTAATATTTCTTGACACTTGCAGCAAGGCAAAGTTTAAAGACACTGCATTATTTGTAAAAGATAGGAATACAGTGTAAATGCTGAAGTATTTTTAAACTTAAATTTGAAGTAGAAACTATAAATTAAACTATAATTATAAAATTTTAGTTTTAAAGATAGTAGCCAAGAATTGATTTTTTAAGTCACTCAGTCGTGTCTGACTCTTTGTGACCCCATGGACTGTAGTCTACCAGGCTCCTCTGTCCATAGGATTTTCCAGGCAAGAGTACTGGAGTGGGTTGCCATTTCTTTTTCCAGTAACTTATATAGTATGACTTATTTCCATTTGATATATGACTTATTTAATCTGATTCATTTGACAGCATTTTCTTTTCTTATATTTCTGGCCATTCTTTCTTTCATATTCTTACTTCTCCTCCTTCTCTTCCTTGGACATAATTTCAGAGATGTAAGCTCTTACAAATAATTATGTCCAAAAACACTGAATAACAGAGAAGGTCATGCTCATAAACGACTTGGTTTCCCCACGTGGATCTAACTTTATGGACTTTCAGTCATAAAAAAATATTTTCAGTTTGTCATGAACACAAATCAGAAACATATTCAACTTTATTTTATGTAGTAGAAAAATGATCTTTACTTAGGAGTATTTAAAAACACTATGTTCAATTACTATTTCTAACTTGGTTTGTTTTTCTTAACTTGTGCCTTGCAGAAGGTGATAGAGAAACTTTATATTTAAAGATGTCCTTTCCTCAATATTGTTGAGCTTAATGTTCCTTGATCAATCCTGAATATTCATTGGAAGGACTGATGCTGAAGTTGAGACTCCAATACTTTGGCTACCTGATGCGAAGAACTGACTTGTTAGAAAAGATCCCGATGCTGAGAAAAATTGATGGCAGGAGGAGAGGGGACGACAAAGGATGAGGTGGTTGGATGGCATCATCGACTTGATGGACATGAGTTTGAGCAAACTCCGTGAGTTGGTGATGGACAGGGAAGTCTGGCATGCTGCAGTCCATGGCGTCAAAAAGAATTGGACACAACTGAGTGACTGAACTGAACTGAAGAATAAGAATAGATAATGTTTGTGTCTGAGTGCTGAAGTGTGGACTATAACAATATTAACAGAAATTAATAAGTGATGAGAATATCTATATGTTGTGTACACAAAAATTACAAATATATAAAAGGGAAGGCAATATGTTTTCCTGCTTGGTTTTTTAAAAGTATTATTGTTACAACTTGAGAAATATTCTGGGGAAGAAAGATTTTTTTTTTCATGCCTGTTTATTTTTAATCAAAGCACATATTTTTATCAGAAAGAGGAAAAGAGAAAAATGTTCTACAAGGGATATTTTGTTTCAAATAATATTTGAAAATTGACATTGAACTCATTCAGAAAATCACAACCATGAGGCATAGACAGTATACTAAAAACCTAGACAGTATATTAAAAAGCAGAGACATTACTTTGCCAACAAAGGTCCATCTAGTCAAAGCTATGGTTTTTCCAGTAGTCATGTATGGATGTGAGAATTGGACTATAAAGAAAACTGAGCACCAAAGAACTGATGCTTTTGAACTGTGGTGTTGGAGAAGACTCTTGAGAGTCCCGTGGACTGCAAGGAGATCCAACTAGTCCATCCTAAAGGAAATCAGTCTTGAATATACATTGGAAGGACTGATGCTGAAGCTGAAACTCCAATATTTGGCCACTTGATGTAAATGGCCAATTCACTGGAAAAGACCCTGATTCTGGGAATGATTGAAGGTGGGAGAAGAAGGGGAAGGCAGAGGATGAGATGGTTGGATGATATCATTGACTCGATGAACGTGAGTTTGAGTAAGCTCCAGGAGTTGATGATGGGCAGGGAAGCCTGGTGTGCTGCAATCCATGGGGTCACAAAGTGTCAGACATGACTGAGTGACTAAACTGAACTGACTGAGGCATAGATAAAACTTGATAACATTTATGTGCTTTAGTATAACTTTATTCAAAATCACTGCAGATGGTGACTGCAGCCATGAAATTAAAAGATGCTTACTCCTTGGAAGAAAAGTTATGACCAACCTAGATAGCATATTCAGAAGCAGAGACATTACTTTGCTGACTAAGGTCTGTCTAGTCAAGGCTATGATTTTTCCAGTAGTCATGTATGGATGTGAGAGTTGGACTGTGAAGAAGGCTGAGCGCCAAAGAATTAATGCTTTTGAACTGTGGTGTTGGAGAAGACTCTTGAGAGTCCCTTGGACTGAAAGGAGATCTAACCAGTCCATTCTGAAGGAGATCAGCCCTGGGATTTCTTTGGAAGGAATGACACTAAAGCTGAAACCCCAGTACTTTGACCACCTCATGCGAAGAGTTGACTCATTGGAAAAGACTTTGATGCTGGGAGGGATTGGGGGCAGGAGGAGAAGGGGACGACAGAGGATGAGATGGCTGGATGGCATCACGGACTCTATGGACGTGAGTCTGAGTGAACTCTGGGAGTTGGTGATGGACAGGGAGGCCTGGCGTGCTGCGATTCATGGGGTCTCAAAGAGTTGGACATGACTGAGTGACTGAACTGAACTGAACTGATTCATCTTCAACTAAAAGAAAGTTAGTAACTAAGAGAGGACACACTTTTAAAATGGTCATGGTGGTCTGAATTCTTACTCAAGCCACAAAATTCAGCACACTATTGCATCTCTTCTTATGGAAATAAGACAGAATTGAGGGTTAGGCTGAATGTAGATTGAGAAGCTTTCCATATGGCTAACTCTCTTAGTCATAAAGAACAGGTGGACCAACAGCTGGCCAAAGATAGATAGAAACAAATAAGAAGGTAGTGGACAGAAATCCAGTCAAAAGGAGGGTGGAGAAGGATTCCTGAGCTTAAGGTCAAAGGTAAACTAATAACACAGTCTTCTAGAAGTCAAATTATGGCTAGCAATGATAATGATACATAATAGTACTATGAACAAATCTCAGTCAGTAACCATTTGCTGTCAGAAAATGTGCAGAATACTTTAATATATAATATTAATAGATCCTCTTATAGTAATTAATTCTGACTCCATGGATACTAAAATTAAGTTTTAAATTTGGTGTCCACAGAAGAAACACTAGCTGCCTGAGGTCTGTTATAAATTCTATTTAAGTGCTCTTGACAGTCTTCTCAAAGAGGTACTATTTTTATAACTTACATTCTAAAGATAATCCTACTTGGCTCTGATAGACCAGTGACTTCAAGTCATATAGCTTATAACAGAAAATCTTGTCACTCAAAATCAGGCAGTCTACCTCTAGATTCTATGTTCCAAACAAGTGGCGCTCAGACTATAGCTTGCTTCAGAATCAACCTGTTGGACACATACTGTTGGGCCCTATAGTCTGAGCTACTAAGTCAGCTGGTCTGGAGTAGACCCAAGGATCAGCATTTCTAACCACTCCCCAGTGACACTGCTGCTGCTTGGGGCCTCACACTTTGAGAACCACACTTCTATGCTCCTTCTTGGGTGCAGGAATGTCGTTTCAATTCTCCAAAAAATGTATAAAATAAATCTTCCTTGGAGGATCACTTTGAAGATTAAATAAGTTATCACATGAAACTGTGTCTGGCACACAATCGACACTAATTACTTGAAAGATATTATTGGGCGATAGTACTATAAAAGTAGTACTTGAATTAGATTGGATGTTTAAAAGAGTAGAAAAGTTGAAACAATCATGTCATAAAACTGTATTTTTTTTCAATTATAACGAATGCTAAAGGGTTATCCTATGACCTTGTAAGACAGGAAATCTTGCTTTGACCTCAGGTTGTTCTTTTTTTTTTCTCTCTCTAACTTGTATATAAGAAAAATTATATCATTCACCACAACACAGGAAGGCTGCAAAGAATAACTTGTAAAATTATTTTATAGCCCTTTGGGAAAATAATGGAGTATATAAAAGCTAATAATAAATTTCACCTTCCTCAGAGAACATTGTAAATTTTCATTCTCAGCTGATTTACTGCTAGACCTAAAGTGCTAAAGTTATAGACCAGAATTTTTTCTTGAAAAATCAGTACAGTTAGGCTTTCTCTTTTGATACATCATCAATATAATTTATAATGTCTAATTATCTACAACCCTGAAAATATATTCAATTTCCTTACTTTCAAGCACAATGATTATGTGATAAAATTTTGCTGGCTCAGAATAATAAAAACAGAAACAAGAAAATCAGGATACACCACACGTTAAGAAATTCTTTCAAAAGGGAAAATCAAATTTGAAGTTTTGAAAAACTTGAAGTATCCCTTTAAATTTTTGAGAGTGCAGTGAACTTTAGGTGAGTGATCCTTGCCTATTATTCCTTTCTAAGTAATGAAGATTAGCCACATGAACAGACATATCTTTCAGCAGCAATAGCATTAGGAAACATGTGTTTTCATAAAGAAAGTTGATCTATTGGGGTCTGTTTGAAAGTGGTGTGGCCTAGTGGACTAGGTGTCAGAAGTTGTGAATTTTAATCCCCCTCAAATACTGCTCCATGCTACTGACTTGTGTGGCCCGAGGCAAGTGAGTGAATTGTTTCCTTTGGCATTTAAATGCAACTTTTGGAAAAATGGATGAAATAACAGAAACTTACCACAAAAAATTAAGTTCATAATTTTTCTTAACCTACATCAGAAAGCACATCCTAGCTATTATGAACTTTGTATATATTTTCCATCATTGTAAACATTTGAGAGGAACTTTTTTGAAGGCCAATGTGAAATGAGACTAACAGCAAAGAGAGCTTAGAATTACTAACAGAACATGTTTGTAGCCTAATGGAATCACACTGGTTTAAAACAGCGTGTTACCCTATTGGTTTATTGTTCTTTTCTCAAACTAAGGATAATCTCAGAAACTGTTAGCATTCTAGTATAAAGCTTTTGAGTCTTTGCTTGTTCCCCATAATTTTCAGCTTTTAATTTTTTTTGCACTAAAAAAAAATAAGTATAAGCCAAAGTACAAATAAAATAAGCCAATGGTAAAGTTTGTGCTATTTGGATTTACCAGGACATCCTTTGTAAAGCTATTTTTAAAAAACTTAATTGGCTAAGCAACAATATCTCCTTTCCAAGCCTTTCTTTTTAATATATCATCTTCCAACATGGATGACTTTTAATGCCCATTTAGAAACATCCTTTCTTAGCTAATTCTGTTGCCTGCTTTCAAGGAGAAAAGCAGAGCTGACTTGTGTTAGTCAGTGGTGCCCAAGCCTTTTTAAATGAGAATAGGATACCAGACTAAATAAATCAACCTTCCTTTGCCTGAGTAACATCTGAATTAGCCACAGTATAAAACAGTCAAGGATAATTAATGATATGCTTTGAGTCAACCCTTATTCACTTCTAATTCAAGCATACCTACATCTTTTTAAAGTGTAGCTACAAAGAAAATTACAGTGAAGCTCATCATCTTAAATTTCTTGAAGATCTTATCATCTATTATAACTTTTATAATATATTTTGGCAAGATAAGCTTACTTCACTCATATTCATTTTTCTGTTTGGTTACTACTCACCTTTTGTTACATGTTTCGTTTTATTTCATTTCTAATTCTGCCTTAGAAAATCTGATTTCTGTTCATCCAGTTTGTTATTACTTTGCAAACTTTTCTATGCGCTCTGAGAAGAAAAGGACCCAGTCAGAAGATGAGACGGAATGGTAGGAAACATTAGACATTTTCATTGTTTTAAATGAAATGCTATTTTAAATATTTTATAAAGGCCGTTGCTTTCCAAAGGTCTTAGCCCTTTCAAGGTTGGACAAGTGAAGCTCTGTTTCTGAAGAAAAATGTTCTAGATTACATTAAACTTGGTTTTGAAAATCTCATTTCATATTTGGCAAATGATTGTGATTTTTTCATTGCTAAATTTTCTTCTAGTCTAGTCTTGCTTTTGAGTTGTTTTATTGTGCTTTTAATCATATACCTTTAAATAAAATCAATTGTTTATAATCAATCAAAATAGTAATATAAAAACAATTATAAAGATCAAGGGAGAATGTAAAAAAAATAAAGAAATATAAAGCATTTAGAAAATATTTAAATCACCAAGATGATTGAATATGCTAATTGCTTAAGAAAAGTTATATCTTTAGGACTGGAAGAAAATTAAGAGGTCCTTTATAAATACTTACATATAAATATTGAGAGTTTTTAATCAAAATCTATAGAAGTAATCAAAGTTCACGGATTCATGTATTGTGCCACTGTACTTAATTAAATAACAAAGATCACATCATATATTACTTTGCACATTTTTCAAAAAGTGTTTCATGAAATAAGTGTGCATCAGAATATTTACAAAAATTATTAAGATAAAAGTCTTTGGATGTGAAATTTATTTTTTCAAAAAATAAAATTTCTTTTCTGTAGAATTACTCAGAGCTGTTAACTCATTAATGTACTTTATGAAGGTGTCAGTATGAGAAGGAGGATATTGGATATTTTATTTCCCAAAATTATTTGGCCAATCTATCCCCCATATTTCCTAAGGGAGCCTTTACAAGAATACTGTTCTCTGTGATACTAGTTTTGCAAAATTTAGCCCCAGATGAAAGTTTTCTTAAAAGCAAAGAAGATTCTGCTCCTTTTTTCACTTATTACAATTACAACTTTGTAGATTTTAATCAATTTCACCAACTTATGTTAATAATTTTAAAAGTTACCAGTTCAACTGAAATATTGAGATCACTAAAAGCATAAGAGTTAGTTTTCACTTTATCGGTATTCTTAATGACTTTCTCGGACTTCATTACTAAATTGGGCACTTTATCCATGACATTATTCTAACTCCAAACATGGAGACAGAATTCCAAAACCATTTATATTTATTAATTCAATAAGTATTTCTTGAGATCCTAGTACTTGCCAAGCATGGATGTATGCTTTGGAGATGGATCAGTAAATAAGTTGGATACTGCTTCTATTCTCAGTTTTTATCCTACTTAAGGACATGGACATTAGCAAATTTATTTCAGAAATTATTTAATTGTAATAAGTGTTGATAAACAAACACACATGATTATTTATATGTCAACTTGACTGGGCTAAGGGATTTTCAAGAGTGTCCTTATAGTCTTCTAAGGACTTTGTCTGAAAACAAAGGCCATGACTGATTTCATATGCCATCTCCTCACAGGCCAGCGAACCTTGCTGCGGCTGCTAAGTCGCTTCAGTCGTGTCCGACTGTGTGCAGCCCCATAGATGGCAGCGCACCAGGCTCCTCTGTCTCTGGGATTCTCCAGGCAAGAACACTGGAGTGGGTTGCCATTTCCTTCTCCAATGCATGCATGCATCCTAAGTCACTTCAGTCATGTCCAACTCTGTGCAACCCTATGGACAGCAGCTCACCAGGCTCCTCTGTCTACGGGATTCTATAGGCAAGAATACTGGAGTGGGTTGCCATTTCCTTCGCAAACCTTACTGGAAATTACTTGGTATAGTAAGAAGAAGAGCAAGCTCAGCCTTTGTTGGAATATTAACTCCTCAGAAGCTAATGTGTAGAGAATGCCTGAGAGCAGAACACCTAAGCAGCTGTTTTGTATTGAGCAATAGCAGGTCAGCCTCAAAGACTTCAGTGAAACTGCTGGGGGGCCCATAGCATACTAACGGGAAACAATGGGAACCAGCAGCCATTCACCAATTAGTCTAGTGTGGAAATCAGCAAAGAGGGAGACTCTGACTGTGCAAAACAAAAAGGCAAAGAACAAAGTAATGTTATGTTCTGTCAATAGTGCCTGCAGCAGCAAGCTGAAGGATATTATTTATTTTCTGTTGGAGCTTAAAGTCAATATTACACATAGAGTGAAGTGAAAGTCGCTCAGTTGTGTCCCACTTTTTATGACCCTATGGAGTACACAGTCCATGGAGTTCTCCAGGCCAGAATATTGGAGTGGGTAGCCATTTCATTCTCCAGGGGATATTCCCATCCCAGGGATTGAACCCAGGTATCCCACAATGTAGGTGGATTCTTTACCAGCTGAGCCACCAGGGAAGCTAAAAAATACCAGAGTGTGTAGCCTACCCTTTCCCAGAGGATCTTCCTGACCCAGGAACTGAACCGGGATCTCCTGCACTGCAGGTGGATTCTTTACCAGTTGAGCTACCAGGGGAAGTCTTACACATAGAAAGTGTTTGCAAATACTTTTTTTTTTCTTCAAATAGTGTATGCCCCACTGCTCACATAGAAACTTCCAACACTTAAAATCCAAGATCTGCTAGTTAATTCAACACTTATTTAGAGTGCCTGCTATGCTGGAAGCATTTTTCTAGCTACTTGAATATCATCTATAAACAAAATAAAGATCTGTGTCCCAATGTGGCTTTTATTTTAGTCAGAAAGACAGAAAATAAACATAATAGCTAGGAAAATTATGACAATGTTAGACGATGGTAAGTGCTGTGAAAAAAAAATGTGGATCAATGTAAGAGGATTAGAGTGTGTGGAATGGTAGCATTTTGAGGTATTAAAGGCCATTGTATGTAATAGTTATTCAAAAACTTGGAGGTTAGTCCACAGAAAATCTGAGGAAACTGGATTTTCTCTGGAGCAAAGAACAAAGAGTGGAACATGCCCACAAAGCAGTAGCAAGGTGGCCGACAGTGGAAGCAGAGGCCATGACCTTAAGAGTAATAAAAAGGAATGTTGAGGTAACTAGACCAGTCATACAAGGCCTTATAGGACTTGTTAAGAAAAACACTTTAATCTTGAAATGAATTTAGATGCAGAATTCATTCACATGCAAAAATACCACATTTCCACATACCCTTCACTCAGCTTCCCTCAATGATATTATTCAATATATAAGTATAGAACCAAGCCTACAGAATTGATATTGGTACAATAAACTAAACTACAAATTTCCAGGAGACTTCCCATATATTCACTTGTGATCATTGTCATTTGGTGTAAAGCTGTTTGAATTTTATTGTGCATATCAGTTCAGTTCAGTTCAGTCGCTCAGTTGTGTCTGATTCTTTGCGACCCTATGAATCGCAGCACACCAAGCCTCCCTGTCCATCACCAACTCGCAGAGTTCACTCAAATTCATATCCATCGAGTCAGTGATGCCATCCAGCCATCTCATCCTCTGTTGTCCCCTTTTCCTCCTGTCCCCAATCCCTCCCAGCATCAGAGTCTTTTCCAACGAGTCAACTCTTCACATGAGGTGGCCAAAGTATTGGAATTTCAGCTTTAGCATCAGTCCTTCCAAAAAACACTCAGGACTGGTCTCCTTTAGGATGGACTGGTTGAATCTCCTTGCAGTCCAAGGGACTCTCAAGAGTCTTCTCCAACACCACAGTTCAAAAGCATCAATTCTTCAGCACTCAGCTTTCTTCACAGTCCAACTCTCACATCCATACATGACCACTGGAAAAACCATAGCCTTGACTAGACAGACCTTTGTTGGCAAAGTAATGTCTCTGCCTTTGAATATGCTGTCTAGGTTGGTCATAACTTTCCTTCCAAGGAGTAAGCATCTTTTAATTTCATGGCTGTAATCACCACCTGCAGTGATTTTGGAGCCCCCCAAAATGAAGTCTGTCACTGTTTCCACTGTTTCCCCATCTATTTCCCATGAAGTGATGGGACCAGATGCCATGATCTTCGTTTTCAGAATGTTGAGCTTTAAGCCAACTTTTTCACTCTCCTCTTTCACTTTCATCAAGAGGCTTTTTAGTCTTCACTTTCTGCCATAAGGGTGGTATCATCTGTATATCTGAGGTTATTGATATTTCTCTTGGCAATCTTGATTCCAGCTTGTGCTTCTTCCAGCCCATATAGTTTTGTATAAACACCACCATGGTCAGGGGGCAGAGTTGCTCAATCATTCCCAATAACTCTAATTATTATTACATGCTTTCCCCCTCAAAGACTCTTATATCTACCTAACCTTGAGTTGAAAGGTGAAGACTTTAGTTTTGAGTGAGATGGGCTCCTATGAACAGTTTTGAGCAATGAGTGACATGATCTGCTACAAAATGATGATGATGATGACATAAATATAGATATAGATATTTCTTATGCAATTATAATTCAAAAAAGTTCAACCTAATAGAATTTTGAAAGAATAAGAAAAAGAGCACATGTAATTCTTTTTGGTGGATAATGGTAAGGATCATGCCAATTGTTTTGAGAAGAGAGGGGAGGAGAAGCATCAAAGGTGGAAACAGAAGAGAGGTAAAGCTACTCAAACCTTAACAAGACATGAAGGTGACTGGGACCAGGGTACAAAAGTTCTATAGGCAGATCTTCCTTGACTTACCATGGGGCTACACCTAGGCAAACCCATTGTCAATTGAAACACTGTTAAGCCAAAAATGCATTTAACACACCTACCCTCCCAAACATCATAGCTTAGCCTAGCTCACCTTAAATGTGCTCAGAACCCTTACATTAGCCTATACTTGGGTCAAATCAGCTAACAGAAAGCCCATTTTTATACCAGAGTGTTGAATATTTCATGCAATTTATTGAATACTGAAGGAGAAAAATATGATACAATATGAAAAATATGATTATATGAGTACAGAATAGTTGTAAATGTATCTGTAGTTTACCCTCATGATCATGTGGCTGGCTGGGAGCTGCGGCTCACTCTTGCTGCCCCCCATCATGAGAAAGTATCTTATCACATACCATTCATCTGGGGAAAGATTAAAATTCAAAATTCACAGGACAGCTTCTACTGAATGTGTATTGCTTTCACACATGGTAAAGTAGAAAAAACACTTAAGTCGAACCATTTTAAGTTGGAAGGATCATCTCTATGGAGAAGAGGCTAGATTTTTATTACTTTCTGAAGGTAGAGCTCTTCAGAATATTGCATGTGCAATCTAACAGAAAGAGAAAAGGCAATATGCCACAAGTTTCTCAATATGTTGGTCCTATAAAAAGCTTTGCTGAACTTACATAGAGGTGGTGCTATATAGATAGGAAATTTTAAATCATTTAAACAATAATCTCAGGATTCACTAGGCATACAATTATAAGTAGATTTATCCATTATATAGCCTATCCTATTTTTTAGAGTAAATGTAATATCACAGAAGGAAATAATACTAATCAGAAAACTAAATATATAAAGATTATTTTCTATTTGATCAGTGCAGAGGAAAGTGATTTCAGGTATTTATTACTATATGCTGACACTCTTTTTTTTTTTTTTTTTAACTAAGCAAAGCAAATCGCATAGTGTGTTTCCAAAACATTTTAACAAAAGTTTATAGAACTTTATCTTGTTATTAAGTACAGGATCTGAATGTGAATTAAAGAGATAATTTTTTCTTTTCTTACTAATTTATTTTTTAAATTATAGGATAATTGCTTTATAGATTTGTGTTGGTTTCTGCCAAACATGAACATGAACATAGGTATACATGTCTTCTCCCTCTTGAATGCCCCTCCCACCTTCCTTAGTGTGGAGAAACATAAATTTAAAAGGTAAGGGAAAAAGTGAAAATATTGTTCATCATTTTCTAGTATTATTTTTATCAAACTGTACAGATCAATGGTGGGAAATGAAATGGCAACCCACTCCAGTACTCTTGCCTAGAGAATCTCATGAACAGAGGAGCCTAGTGGGCTACAGTCCATGGGTCTCAAAGAGTCAGACACAACTGAGCAACTAAGCAAACACACACAAATCAGTGGTCAGAACAAATGGATATATTTGATATTAAAGCAGCTATTCCAACTCCTCAGTGCAAGACTATCTGTATTATGTGCTTTTGCTACTGTTCAAAGAATAACATCATATTTTTTTATTTCAAATAAACTCCACAAACTATAATTTTAAATATATTTTCTCAATTTTTAGTTTATTTTTAGCCATAAACTTTTCTATTAATTAACTAAATTCAGTGCCTATGATAACATGAAATGAAACTGGTATTTAAGAAAATTTACAGACATAGGCATCTCACTAAACTGCTTTTATTTACTCAAAACAATACCTTAAAATTTACATTGTCACAAGAAATTGACAACTGATCTTGACCTCCTTTGTAAGTATAGGTTTCTAATAAATGTGTATATACACTTTAAAGCTCAAACTATCATGCATGTCATCATAGAGGCTAAGGGAACAAAGGAATGCACTAATGATTAAAGGCTGTCCTCTGCCAGGCATGTCTTTTTTGAGAATGTTCATCTTCTATTATACAAGTGCAACTTTGAGATGGGCGGAGGGCATGATGTGGGTGTGAATGGTATCTTTCAATTTCATAGATCCATTCTTTTCAAAGTATATATATGTGTGTGTGTGTGTGTGTGTGTGTATAAGTGTATTGAATCTGTCTCACTAACAAACTTGAGAGATTTTATACCTAAAATGTGGTATAGTGAGTACTGGGAAAAAGAAAAAAGGGATAATACAGCATATAATTTACAGCTATTAACAGGCAAAACTTTGCCTTTTTCTTAAAAAAATGTAAACCTGTAACTTCTGCTGGGATCAGAAGTATCATTTACAGAACTCTTTTAACCAGCGTTTCACCTCTCTACTTGACAATGCATAAATCTTTTTCTATTGCTCTGAATAGCTAAATGGCATCTGGCCATAGTGATCGACTGAACTGGGGGCAGAGAGAAGTAAAATCAGTTTAAAACAAACCAGTTAGAAGAATTGCATTCTATCAATATTTTCCCTAAAGTATTTTCATCTTTATACTAATACCTTACATGAAATATATATGATATACATGTTACATTAAACATTTATGTTTTCTTGCCTGGAAAATTCAATGAACAGAGGAGTCTGGCAGGCTACAGTCCATAGGGTCACAAAGAGTTGGATACGACTGAAGTAACTTAGCATGCACACATGCAAACATTTATTTAGATAAATATAAAGTCTTAAAGATGAACAATGAATTCCCTGCAAATGATATTGTACCTATTGTTGACATCTATTAAGGTAAGAGTATGAAAAACTTGAGCAATATTTTTTAAACATAAATAGACAAAAAGTTCAATGTTTTTTAATGATTACAGACTTTGGAAAATACCCACAAATTAGAAAAAAATGCTGAAGGAGCAACTGGCAAATGGGATCTGAACTTTTTTAACCAAATGTATTTTGCATCTGCACTCTACTTGAGAATTTTCTTTTTTATAACCACAAATAGCCAAAAATATAAAATATTCTCTCTCCTTTTAGAATCTAGTCTAGCATAATATATATTTAAATATGGTCTAAAGCAGTCTTGGAATTCAACATCTCTCAAAGAATTCAATGAAACATTAATTATCATTGTTCTTGGCAGGCATACATGGAAATTTGGAAATGACTTGCAGTATGAAAAATACATAGAATCATATTTACTCTGCAAATATTTCATATTTTTTAAAAGAAATGATCCTAAAACTATGACATGTTTTTGCTCTATACTTTACTATTTCTGAATAGACAATCTATAGAAACCAAAACTCAAAGTAAATTCATTGTTTTCTTTCTCTTGGGTTATATATATCATAGTTATTTTTATTCATATATGCTTCATTTAAAAAGACAGAACAAAATAATGTGGTTAATAATAAACATACATAATATCTTTAAATATAAACATCCTGAGATACTTGAAACAGTAAAATGCCTCATATATTTTTCTATTACCCCAAATATATGGCTATAAGATTAATCAATTTAAATTTTTCATCCACATAAAACAGTATCATGTAGTAAAATTAAGGCATGTAAATGGATTAACTTCTTCTAGATAAGACAAATTCACAAAAGTTCAAATTTTTATTAAATAAAAATGGTATTTGGGTACCATTATGGATTGTACCTGATTGCTTAATACATTTATCTTCATAGTTATGTGAGAGTTGAAAGAGCATGGGCTCAGTCAACAGATCAATGTGTGTGTAAGTAGGAATTTCACCCTTTACTGACAATGTTACCTTGGAGAAATTACTTAATGTCTCTGAATTATGGTTTAATTAGATTTATATCACCTACATTCAGGGTGAAGACATGCAAAACACATGATATGCTGTCTTCATAACAAAACATGATATGCTGCCATAGATTTTAGTCACCATTCTCATCTTTCATGTTCAGTGTTTATATATGATAAATTAATTCAGCCCAGAATTGTCATCATGATTGAAACATCTATCACTTATTAAAAGTAATTATATTAGTCTCTTTATTTAAAGAAATTACTGTGATCTATTTGAGAGGTTAAAAAAATCCTGTAAAGAAGTATTTTTCTGCACAGGATCTAATTCAAGAGAGTTGGTTTTCATTTTGCCTTTTTTTTTTTCCTGTTTGTTTTTTAATATAGGAGATTCTGAGGTAAAAATAGAAAAAACAAACAACAACCCATTGGTTTGACAAGAGTATGTCCAGAACTTTGATAATTGAACTTCTAAAGACTTTCACATTTTCAAGAGCAAAATGGTTAGAAATGATTGTGTATGTCTAACTGCTTAGATCTAAGGCTGAACTTTTTGTTTCATAATCCCAGACAACTAATTCTACATCCAATGTTTCTAACAATTCTATGAAAGATTGTTCTTAATGTTTGCTATCTATGCAATCTCATAAGAAGGGCTATAAAGCTTACTTGGATGAACATGACTAATCCATCTTGTCAAGTTTGCAATCTTACAGAAGTATATTACCAAGCATTCTTTGGGAGAAATTTTATCCTGGGGATCAACTGAGGCTTCACACAGAAATGGTATTAGAGACAGCATATGGAAACAACAAAAAATAGAATTTTTATATCTAGAAACCATCCCAGGAAAGACAGCAGTAGAAAAAAATAACCTAAATAATGGGCAGTCATGAGAGTTTTGGGGTCTTTTAAGGAAATTCTGATATAGTTAATGAATTCAATTTGTTGAAGTCCAGGGGAGCTCCAATTTGGTCTCAAGTATTATGTCTGTACAGGATGGCAGTAGGAATGAGAACAGAAGATAACTGAGATTAGACTATTGAAAGTCAGGCTGAGGAATTTGGTATGCAAAGAAAGACCCTGAGAATTAAAAAAAATAGTTATATAAGTAGAACAACAAGTTAGGAAAATTAATCTCATGGTCCTTCACAGAGTAGATAAAGGTAAGGATACAAAAGAGACCACCACCACCACCAATTAGTAATATTTTGGTAATACATGTGAGCATTACTGAATCCTAAATCAGAGTGGAAGACACACAGATTGGCCAATAAATATGAAAGAAGGAATCAATTGACTAAATGTGTGAGAATACTTAGGTCAATAAAGCTTCTATGGTTCTAAGCAAAGAAAAAAGGACCTTTCACTATTGGGGAAAAGCGATTTGGAAAAACTGATTCAATAGGGAAGATGCTGAGTTTGGTTTTGGATAAAAATCAATTAAGTTTTTAGTTTTAACACAAAATCAAATGTCCTTATTTAGGAATGTGTGACTAAAAATATGAAACTTCAGTTAAAAGACCTTAAAAACTGGAAATGTTCAATGATACTGGATAGATGATATTTTACTAAAATGGACAATGTTGGTGACTAACCCAGCATCCATCCTCATCTTACTACTTTCTGGCAAAAAATCCTTGAAGTATCCATAACCTTCCCTAACCTTGTAGTCATAACCCTCAGAAATCTGACTCTTCCACAGTTTCAGGAATGGAGGAGTGATTATTTCAAGACAGTGAGTAGTGGAACAATGAGCGTGTGACTTGATTCTAATCAATAAGATATGATGTAAAGTCGGCAATGATAAGTCTAGGGAAAAATATCCTCTCATCTAACAGAAAACATAGGAAGGCAATTTTTCTTTCAGGTATAATACCCGGGATTGCCACAAATTACTTCCAGCTCCCAAGGATGAAGCTGCAGGGATTATGGCAGAGTAGAGAAAGAATCTGGGCTCATTCTGAGATTGTTGATTTCTGATAAAAATATATCCGAAACACATCCTATCTCTGGACTTCCTACCATGTAGAATTGGATACATTTTCCTACTGTTTGCACTATTTCAATTAGGGGCCTATTCTTATACACAAATGTCTTCCAATTGCTAAAGACATTTAAAAAAATTTGAGATGCCAAAGGTTCAAAAATGGAGGTAATACTGGCTATTGAAGGGTCATGTCTTAATTGGGAAAAATAGGGATTAGAAAAGGACAGGGGTGATAAATCACTGAGCTACAGAAAGGCAGACTTTCTAGAATGAGTCATGATTAATAAAGCACTTGTTTCAGAGAAATCAGGGAAAGGGACAATTGAGAAAAAACATCATTGGTTTGGAAACTGGAGGTTCCACTGTGTAAACTCTAAGAATATTATTTCCATACGAGTACCACAGGGAAAAAATGGGCAAGGATTTTATGGTGAAAAAGCACACGTGGTAGATGTTGCAGTTCATTAAGGAAATGATTTAGTTCAGTTCAGTTCAGTCACTCAGTCGTGTCCAACTCTTTGCGACCCAATGAATCACAGTGCACCAGGCCTCCCTGTCCATCACCAACTCCCGGAGTTCACTCAGACTCACGTCCATCGAGCTGGTGATGCCATCCAGCCATCTCATCCTCTGTCATCCCCTTCTCCTCCTGCCCCCAATCCCTCCCAGCATCAGAGTCTTTTCCAATGAGTCAGCTCTTCGCATGAGGTGGCCAAAGTACTGGAGTTTCAGCTTTAGCATCAGTCCTTCCAAAGAACACCCAGGACTGATGTTTAGAATGGACTGGTGGATCTCCTTGCAGTCCAAGGGACTCTCAAGAGTCTTCTCCAACACCACAGTTCAAAAGCATCAATTCTTTGGTGCTCAGCTTTCTTCACTGTCCAACTCTCACATCCATACATGACCACTGGAAAAACAATAGCCTTGACTAGACAGACCTTTGTTGGCAAAGTAATGCCTATGCTTTTGAATATGCTATCTAGGTTGGTCATAACTTTCTTCCAAGGAGTAAGCATCTTTTAATTTCATGGCTGTAATCACCATCTGCAGTGATTTTGGAGCCCAAAAAATAAAGTCTAGATTTCCTTATTAGTTTAGATTAAGGAAAGGAGGTAAATGATAGGGTAAATTGAGAAGATTTATTAGGAAAGCACTTTTGTTTGTTTTAGTTGGGAAGATGTAGGTATGTGTGTTAAAAAAAGGAACAAGTGAAATGGTAATTCAAAGATATGTACCATAAAAATAGGCAATTGACAGAATAATCAAAAATTCCTTTAAGCATCTGTGTTCACCAGTTCGCCTTTGTTTGGAATTGTCTTCAAGTTTCTGTGGGCAATCTCATTCACTCTAGAGTTGCAGTTGAATCTGTTATCAATGATTTTCATGAATCTACATGTCAACCATGATTTTAGCAATGAAATTTAGAATCAAATTTACAGTTTGCTTAATAGTTTTACTTGGGTATCCGAGAATGACTTTGATTACAGAATGCTCAAACCTGAACACATCACTTTTTGTCACAGTCCTGTATTTCCCCACATTTCCTCTTTCTTATTAGAAAACTGGGTTACCTAAGCTTCTCTCTCCTCAGGTGACCTGTTCCCATAGATTTCATATCCTATGTGTTTTGGGAATTTACGCTTTTCTCCTCGGTTTTATAAAACCGGTCACAGGGAATTCCCTGGTAGTCCAGTAGTTGGGGCTGTGTGTCCTCGCTGTCGAGGGCTCAGATTCAATCCCTTGTCAGGAAACTAAGGACCCACAAGCCATGCTTGTGGCAAAAACAAAGCAAAACAAACAAACGAAAAATACCCAACTGGTCTCAATAAAGTCATTATCACTTCTTGAATTAAAAACTCTAATAGTCCCCATTTTGAAATCTCTAACTTTCCTCTCATCGCAAAGATCTTTCAACTGTTTGTTTTAAGACATTCAAAGCCAACACCTTGCTCCACAAAAACATACCTCCCAGAGACAGATAAGTCAAGTTTAAGTTCCTGGGATGGAATATGATATGATAACTGTAGTACCTGTCCCCAGCCTGTGCTTGTGTCCAGGTCTTTGCAACCCCATGGACTGGAGCCCACCAACTTCCTTTGTTGATGGGATTTTCCCTGCAAGAATTCTGCAGTAGGTTGCCACATCCTCTTCCAGTGGATCTTCCCAACCCAGGGATCAAATCCAGGTTCCTGCCCTCTCTTGAACTGCGGGTAGATTCTTTACTGCTGAGCCACTAGGGAAGCCTGTCCCAGGCCTATTTCTCAGAAAACATTTTCATTTCTGCCTGCAGAAAAATAAAGTCAGCCACTGTTTCCCCATCTATTTGGCATAAAGTGATGGGACCAGATGCCATGATCTTAGTTTTCTGAATGTTGAGCTTTAAGCCAACTTTTTCACTCTCCTCTTTCACTTTCATCAAGAGGCTCTTTCCTGTCCCAGTTTATATTTCAGCAGTACCAAAATACTTGCCATCCTAGCTTACATCTGTTTCTTACTTTTAAAACTTTGTTAGGATATCGCCTTATTTCAAATTCATCATTCATCTTATCTTTTATGTGCCTCACTTAAGTTCAGTTCAGTCATTTAGTCATGTCTGACTCTTTGTGACTACATGAACCACAGCATGCCAGGCCTCTCTGTCCATCACCAACTCGCAGAGTTCACTCGAACTCACGTCCATCGAGTCGGTGATGCCATCCAGCCATCTCATCCTCTGTAGTCCCCTTTTCCTCCTGCCCTCAATGTTTCCCAGCATCAGGGTCTTTTCAAATGAGTCAGCTCTTTACATCAGGTGGCTAAACAATTGGAGTTTCAGTCCTTCCTATGAACACCCAGGACTGATCTCCTTTAGGATGGACTGGTTGGATCTCTTTGCAGTCCAAGGGACTCTCAAGAGTCTTCTCCAACATCACAGCTCAAAAGCATCAATTCTTTGGTGCTCAGCTTTATTTATAGTCCAACTCTCACATCCATACATGACTACTGGAAAAACCATAGCCTTGACCAGACAAATCATAGCCTTTGCCTTTGTTGGCAAAGTAATGTCTCTGCTTTTTAATATGCTGTCTAGGTTGGTCATAACTTTCCTTCCAAGGAGCAAGTGTCTTTTAATTTCATGGCTGTAATCACCATCTGCAGTGATTTTGGAGCCCAGAAAAATAAAGTCAGCCACTGTTTCCCCATCTATTTGGCATAAAGTGATGGGACCACGTGCCATGATCTTAGTTTTCTGAATGTTGAGCTTTAAGCCAACTTTTTCACTCTCCTCTTTCACTTTCATCAAGAGGCTCTTTAGTTCTTCTTCACTTTCTGCCATAAGGGTGGTGTCATCTGCATATCTGAGGTTATTGAGATTTCTCCCAGCAATCTTGATTCCAACATTTTCCACTTCTGCCTGTGCCTGTCCCAGTTTATATTTCAGCAATACCAAAATACTTGCCATCCTAGCTACCTCTCTTTCTTACTTTTAGAACTTTGTTAGGATATTGTCTTATTTCAGATTCATCATTCATCTCATCTTTTATGTGCCTAATTACCTCCTAATAATTCTTCTGCATATATGCATGCTCAGTCATTACGTCGGGTCTGACTCTTTGCAACCCTATGGACTATATAGCCCACCAGGCTCCTCTGTCCATGGAATTTCCCAGGCAAGAATTCTGGAAAGAGTTGCCATTTTCTTCTCCAGGGGATCTTCCCATCCAAGGATCAAACCTGAGTCTCCTGTGTTGGCAGGCAGGTTGTTTATCACTGAGCCACCAGGGAAGCCAAATAATTCAATAATTCTCTTAGTTCCACCTTAAGTTTATGTGCTCTTTAGAATTTTTCCCTTTCCTCTCAGGCTGAACCTTTTCCAGTATCATAGGCAGGTGTATGTCAACCTCTATTGCCTTAACATGATTTCCTGTTCTTGAATTTTTCTTCTTTATCTCCTAAACTTGAGCTGTTTGGCAATAATGACTGGGACTTATTTACCTTTGCAACTATCTCCAGTATTTAGAAAAGTACTGGCACAGAATAGATTCTCCACAAAAACTTGTTGAGTGGTGCTGAATTATTCTTATTAAGAGTTGAAGTCAACAAATACTATCAGCCTACATACTATATGCTAACACTTTCTCTTATTTACACAGCATATTTTATACAGAGAGCATCAGTAAGAACTTCTAGACATCAGAAGAACTGATATCAGAGGAACCTCAGTTTGATATCAAGAAAGAAAATTCACTGTTTCAAAGAACATTAAACATACTATTTTCTGATGATTTCACACATAATAAGGGTCAAAATAAATAAATCATTAAAATGTTAGCAATGAATTTCTAATGGAGCCCAGAATGTTCTTTAATATAAATTTTATTTAGCTTTCTTAAATGCTATTCAAATTTCTGTCAAAGTAAAGTGATTGAAAGTATGTCCACGGCATCATAGAAAGTGCAGTGTGGCAATTGACATGCAGTATATTTGTACATATAATAATTGAACTGTCATAGTTCATGGAAATGATGGCAACTTTATTGTATCCTTTGCAAGCTCTTTGATACAACCTATTGGGAGAGTCAAAGAATTAGATCAGCAGGGGCCCAGATTTATTCATTAGAGGGTCACAGTGTAGACAGCTATATCCTATGTCACATTAAAGAGATATGGGGGCCAATAAAATATTACTTTATCTTTGTAATAAATAGCTTTTAATTTCAGAATTTCAAAAAAATGAAAATTGTAACTTCATATCTTATTTTTAGCATATAAAATAAGTAGTTGATAATAGGATTTAATGAGTTGCAAAAGTTTATTTTAGACTTTGCTGAGATTTCTTTAAGTTTTTGAAAACTTAAAACTGTATTTCCCCAATTATAAAATAAACTCCAACTTTCATAACTGAATTGGAAGTTTTCACTGGGACTTTTAGCCTAGTGTGATGTTTCTTGGCCACATTAAAATCTTCAGTCAATGTGATCGACAGTGCAGAAGATGGAATAGTTGTAACAATCCCCCATCCTATGTGAAAGTTATGTCACTTTCTCAGAGGGTTTCCCTTTGCAGAGTCAGTATTCATATGGTTTTAACTGAGTGCACCAGTCACATGGCATGGGGAAAAAGTAAAGAGTGATTGTGATTCTAGCCTATCCTTTCAGTAAGTGACTTTTGCTAGTATGTGGGTCTAATTTATTCTCCTGAGATTTCCCATTCTAGTATTTATAAATGATCTTGTACATTGCAGGGTTTTAAGTAACCTTATTATGCTGTTGCTTTTACATCATAGGCAAGGAATTAGAAAAGCTGTCTTTGTATAATATGATCCACTTCCTTAAAGACTTAACTTGAAGCAAAATCCATTTAACCAGTCAAGGCTAGCACTCTGATAATAGTTGCTGCCAGTGGGATGGCCAGGTCTATCTAGGACACAGGCATCCAAATTGATTCCAGATAATCCTAAATCATCAGATTTAATTCACACTTCTGAGAAGGTGTTTATAGACTAATCTTGTCCATTGCAGTAGGACTTTTCACAATTATAAGTCAACTAGATTTTTACATTTGTTCTATCTCACCAAACAATCAACATGAAGGGCCTCATAATTTTTCTTTTCCTTTTCATTATTTTCAATGTGAAAATAACTTCATTGGCAATGTATGAATAATATTTTTAATATTTATAACATTAACCATTTCCAAGATGTAGAAAGTCATTTTACAAGGTTTGATTGTATAAAAATTTGAAAATAGCCTAATGCTATTTTTAAGATTAACTCTGATATGCTTTAAAAGAAAAATAAAGCACTGACATTTTTTTCTATTCTACTTTCTTTCCTTTAACTATTGTTCTGATAATTATATATCTGAATTTATATAATTATAAAATTTATATATATAAATATATTTATAGAATTTATAAAAGCTTAAAATATATTTCCTAAAGTAGAGATATAAAGGATGCATAAATTTTAACTTGATTCAAACTTTTAAAAAAGACCAAAAATGTACTCATTAGTGCTAGGATTGACATAATCTTTAAAAAATGAAATAAAAGTGGATCAAAACCATTACAGATACTGGTATCCTGGTATGGTGCTTCTTTTTAAAAATTTTTTTCTCTAAGATTATCCAACCATACTTATCCTTTCTGCAACCCTCTTTAATAATTCGGATTGGCCTGAATGACACCAAGTTATGGGAACACAACTGCTCATCTGGAGGATGAACTGCAATTGATCTTTGCCCAAGACAATCTGTGCAACTTCATTTTCATAAGAAAACCTGTCACTACACTTCCAAAAACAAATGCTTAACACAGAATAATTTAAAAAAAAGAATTAAAAGTCAAATACATCTTACAGGAGCATTCACCTGTGCAGCATTTGACTGATGGAAGGCTTGCAAATATGACTGCTACTAATGAAGTTATGTAGCAACATCACTGTTACAGGTATTACCACTACAGTGGCTAAAATACTATTTTAATATAAAAAGCGAAGGTAATTTGAACTACTTCTCAATATTTTTTATTCCAGTTTTTTTCTCATATTAATATTTGTAGAGATACTATTACATTCTTTACAACCACTAAATTAGCAACTTTGAAAATAGAAAAAAAATAAAATACTTGTTTCAAGAACTAATAGATTTTATAAAGCTATTTTCAAAAGTTCTCATTTCTGTTACTGACTTAAAAGCTATTTTAATTCTGTTAAAATCTTTCCTTATAGGCCAATTTACCCCATTATGTTTCACATTTAAACTTTGTGTATCAATAATATAAAATGAGTATCACTAAAGAATAATGAAATTTACTGGCTATATTTTCTCATTTTCAAATGCAAAATAATCAAATTTTTAATTCCATATCATAGTACTGTGTTGGTGTATTATAGAGAAAAGCACTTTAGAAGTAGTATAAAAGAAACTACTAAAGAGGGAGCTTTTATTCCCTGAGTAAAAATAATTTCATACTTTAATAAAAAAAATGAATGAAAGATTATTTAGTTAAAAAACCATAGAAAATAAGAATGATAAAGGAAACTCTAAAACATCCTGCAGTGCCAATCAGACATGGTTTTCATAGTGAAATGTGCATTAATTTTTAACTTATTTTATTTGAAACATTAGTATCAATATGTGTCTCCTAACTAATAATTATGATTATTTTTTAACAGGAATAGTCTATGGATTTTTACCTCCTGTATCGGGAATGGCTGTCTCAGTAGAATTACAACTGGTTTAAAAATCATCAGCTCATATTGTAGCATTTGTACCAATTAGATAAATACATTACTCTTTAGACTTTGAGTTGGATTTCTAACTCTGCCAACTGTGCATTTCTTTTCATATCTGCATTGATTGGAAAGCACCTTAAAAGAATCAACCCAGGTTTGAAACCAGCATTTTATAGCACTAAAGGATAACTTAATCTTGTTTTCTGAAACAGGGAAGTGTAATTTTATTTACCATCCCATCAATACAAGTTTGAGAAAAGATTTATAATTCTGCCTGATGGTCCCTTTAGTTTATCTCTAGGGAGAAAAATAAATTATTTGATAATTAGAGAAAATAGTTTGTTTCTTGAGATAGAGTTTTTTTTATACTCTTGTTTAGGAAAAAAAAATACCCTCAAAATATATTATTACATTTTTATTGTAAGAAATACCGAGCTACTTAAATGAGAAACAAAGAATGTGCATTATGTTCTTTAAAATCATGTAGCTAACAAGAAATTGACTGATAAACTGTATAGGCTTTTTCTTTCTTTCTTTCTTTTTTTTTTACTTTTTGTTTTGTATTTGGGTCTAGAGGATTAACAAGCAATGTTGTAATAGTTTCAGGTGAACGGTGAAGGTAGTCAGCCATACATGAACATGTATCCATTCTCCTCCAAACTTTCCTTCCATCCAGGCTGCCATAGAACATTAAGCAGAGTTCCATGTACAATAGAGGTTTCTTCATTTTTTAAATGGAGAAAATAATAGTACTTGGCAGATAACCAATGTATGTGAAAGCTGTAGAACAGTGTCTGGCATAAAGTAAGAACCCAATAAATATAAGTATTAGTAGTGGTGGTAGTATGAATTAGATGGTAGTAGAAGTTGTAGTAGAGGTAGAAATAGTGAGGTGTTATAGTTCTTGGTGGTGACTTTAATGAAAACAGCTACAACGGGGTTGTTAAAATGTATAAAAATCACCAGCACCATGGTAAAATTTGGCTGAATGCATTGGGTCAGGGGCAAATGCTAATCAATTTTCAATTACCTGACATTCAGCTACAGCATGTTAAGAATGATTGGCTGGTTCACTGATTAATATATGGTATGAAAATTCCCACCAGAAACACAGTGGTAATTGGGTTCTGAGCAAAATAGCTAATCACCTTTTCTTATTCTCCCTGAGGAAAAACAAGAAGTCAAGTGGAAGAAACATTAAAAATTACATTGTTATCCAATGAGTGCTTTGGGTTTGTTTTTATTTTTAATATGTAAAGTAGATATCAGACTGCTGCAAATTAACAGAATAGCTGTCCTGTAGCAATAAATCTGTAAGGTATATGATGTGTCTTGGGGTATATAATTTTTTAAAAAGGAAAACTGAAGTGTGCCTCTGTAAAAACAATCAAATTTTTATTTGATTTTTGTCTGTTATCCATGTATTTAGTTTTTAAGAAACACTGTGTTGCTTTAGTCATTTCTGATTTAGTGTTTCATAAACTTGCTCTTAAATCTTTCTATTTAATGATTACTGAAACTGCCTCAAATCAACTTGTCACTCTTCATAACTTAAATCAGTGCTGCTTTGTATTATTTTTATTACTGACTATTACCAGCAGTACTTCTATTAACTAGTCAGACAAACACAAAATTTTAATCTTAAATGGAGGGACTATGAATGATTTTTATTTCCTTACTCTAGTCCCATATCTCTCATGTAATCCATATCTCATAAATGAACATGTTGTTTTTCATATTTAGAAAAAAATAAATGATATATTTATATTGTGGTAGATTAAAAAAATCTTATAGTAGGTACATTAAAAATTGGACAGTTACCTAAAAGGGAAAACACCGTTTATTGTATGTGTTGTAAAATACAGCTTTTATATTCCACAGAGCATTTTCACGCTTTCAAATGATAAGGATATATTATAACTTCCCAGATGTATGTTGTATAACGGTATCTGTACTTCAGAACGCTAGTAGCTATTTTTTTTCTAGAAATCTTAATTGTATCAATTATGCATTTTCCCGCCGTTAAAGCAGTCAATGAAGCAAGCACTATAGTTATTGGAAGCCTTACAGAAAAATGCTTAGGAAGTAATTTTCCACAAAACAAAACACAAAAACACAGAAAAGCACATCCGGAGATCATATCTCTGCTTCTATGCAGGGATTGTCTAGTAATTTCATAGAAAATATATTATTTCCACCATCTGACCTGCTTCATTACAAAAGCAGTCTCAGAAGAGCAACCCCTGCTCTGGCCCCACTGGGGTTAGAGCCACACTCTTGACCCTCCCTCCTGAATGCGCTCAGTAGTCAGTTTCGCCTCCTGCAGCTGTTGGGTATTCCAGTGGATCAGATGGCCAGAATGGGTCTGGAATAGACCTATTAGCATCTCAATATAGCCGCTCAGTCCCCTTTATTACCAATTCACTCAAATTAATTAATTTTTAATTTTGTACTACCTCAACTATTATAAATCAAGTCAGCCAGTGAGAGAGAAAAGCACACTGAGACAGGAAACCGTGGTTTAAGTCAGAGGCTCAAGCTATGCAATCTGTCACTTTGAAGATCAGGAAGAAAGGTAAATTATCTTATGCAGAGATTATTGAAAAATATTTTCTGATGAATTATGCTCCTTCAGAAGATCACGAAAGAGAGGAGGCATGGTGATAAATGTCTATGATGTGTGTAGCTACTTACACCCAAGTTTTGAGTCCAGAAAGGCTGGTTGACTTTAAAAAATGCTCCTATGGGTTTACATTTACTTTATTTGAACCTAATAGTTTTGGGAAGTGTTAAAATATATACTGTACAAATAATGATTTTGAGTTTTTGACAGCACCTGTAACTTTATAATATTCCTAAAATCTAAGATAATAAAATGTTTTTATTATTATGTAAGTTATTATTACTATTATTTTGTTGGCTTAGCTTTAATTTTCTTAGAGCAAAATTCTCTACAAGAGGGAGTGGCTAGATTGAAGAATCATCTAAATTATAAAACTGGTATTTTGAAATGTGGAAAGCAATGAAATCATTGGAAAAAATATCCTTCTGTGTTCCTTTTTCTTTACTTGTATTGATCTCAGGAATAAAACTCAGTAAGGAAGCATTTACTTTGAACAGTACAATCCTCTTTGAGTGAGGACTGATTGCTTTTGATATTCCATAATGCAATGCACACAGTTATAGACATAGCACATGGGGCTTTCTTTTTGACATTGAGCTACAAAGAATAAAAAAGACCAAAGATTAAAGGTATTCAATCACTCTAGTATAAGATGTATAACATCTTATGTCATATACTCCAGCAAGGAAATGTGGCCAGTAAGATGTATTTATACCATGGTGGGAAGGATTTTTTTAACCTAATATAAACCTGGCTGTTTTAGACAAAATACAATTGGTTTCTGTTTCTGAGAATAATAAAGGGTAGATTCATTGCTACCAAATAACTCCTAGAAAATTTTCTTTCCCTCTCACATATAATCAAATCAGTCCATGGTGTAGTTTATTACAAACATTATAAAGTAGTTTAATTTTAAATATTTTCAACTATTTTACAAGCACTTGGCATTTAAAGTTGTGGAAATGAAGTAATTTGTTGAGGTTAACAAAGCAGTAAAAGAAAAAAGATTAAGTCCATATTTTAGACCACTATTTCACAGATTTTCCTGGGCAAAACTGCTTCCCTAATTCTATACTGGTTGCAGATAAATTGCCATAAATGACAACTATCAACATTTAAATAAACAGTAAAATGAAATACTTCCTAAACCAAAAGTTGTTAAACTCAAGAATGGATTTCTTATGCTAGAATTGTAATAAAATAATTGTTTTGTGACTTTGGGACTGGTTTGACTGTGGTTCTGACCGAAGGCAGAAGATGTCAAAAATAAAAGAGAACTTTAGAAAAATATAATTATCAAATTCAAAATTGAGTTCACATATCTCAGAAAGATTTCAAGCTACTTGCGTAGTGAAAAATGTTCTTACATTTCCCAGTACTCTATTGTTTTCATTGAGATTGCTGTGCAAATTCTTTGTGTTGGTACTTTGGCAGAGAAGGTTGAACCAATTGCCAAATTAAATAGAAACTGGCCTTGCATTCCCATTAGGCTACCCCATGTTGTGTAATCATCTCCCCAAAATATACTTTTCTTCATACTAATGAACAGTAGATACCAGTTATTTAAAACTATACTGAATGTTGCCATGTTGTCATTGCTGCTTTTTCAGGTATCTCAGAAAGAAAAAAATCTTGCTTTGACTGATTTTAACATGTTGAAGGCCAATTAGTCTTTTCTCCTAATGAAGAGTTTTAATCATAAAAATTAAATTTTTTTCTAATATAATCTTACAAACTACAAAACTGGGTTATGATTTAACAGGTTGAACTTACTCTTGTATGCAAACAATAATCATCTATCACCAACCAAATTTTATGTAAGTCCATTAAAGTCATAGGCAGAGAGCTTAGAAAAAAAAGTCAACCAAAATAAGATTCTGTGGCAATTACGGTTTCACTTTCAAAATTAATTTTTATTGGAACTGAATTATTTTAATTCATAGAATTAAATTAATATAATCCATGGTTTATGAAACCTTTTATAATTGGCTCATGTATGGTCATCATTTAAGTATTTATATATTAGCTTATTTGTTCACTTATTTGACCATGCAAACACATATTCATTTATTCATTTATTTACTTCACTATAACACTATAATAAGTATCTATAAATCAATCATCCAGAATATGAAATTTTCTTATATTTATTTACTTATATGACTTAATTTCATATTTTAACACTTAAAATTATCTTTAACTTTATAACAGGTTTATTCTGATAGATGCAATTTTAAGAACTTAATCTGTCACTCAATATCATATTGCTAAGATTCATACAGAATTTTATATCATTCAGTCAGTTCAGTTCAGTCGCTCAGTCATGTCCAACTCTTTGTGACCCCATGAACTGCAGCATGCCAGACCTCCCTGTCCATCACCAACTCCCAGAGTTCACCCAAACCCATGTCCGTTGAGTCAGTGATGCCATCCAACCATCTCATTCTCTGTCATCCCCTTCTCCCCCTGCCTTCAATCTTTTCCAGCATCAGGGTCTTTTCAAATGAGTCAGCTCTTCGCATCAGATGGCCAAAGTATTGGAGTTTCAGTTTCAACATCAGTCCTTCCAGTGATTCATTAATTCTGATTGATGTATAGTATTCCATTGTGAAAATGTACTATAGCTTAGCCATCCATTCTGTTCTTAACGAAACTTAGATTATATTCAGGTCTTATGTAGTTTAAATAGTGCTTGATGAAAATATACCTTGCTGAATGTAAACCAGAGGCTTTCTTGGGTATGTATCAAGGAGAATGGCTCAGTTTATTTCTTGTAATAATACTAAGCTATTTTTCAAAGTAGTTAAAATGCTTCAATTTTCACAAGTAATATTAAATTAAGACTAGAAAGTGTGAAATCCCATTTTCTCCAACACAAGAAATAGCTGTTTTAAAAATACACATAATTTCTAACTAAACAGTTAAAAATGATAACATTAAATTCTTGACTAGTATTTCTCTGATGATTAATAATATTGAACATTTTCCTGTGTTTACTGAACATTTTCCTGTGTTTATTGAACATATATGTCTGCTTTTAAGAAAATGTCAGCTTATGACTTTCATTCCCTTTTATAGTCATACTTATTTATTAATAAGCAAAATTGTATACATAATTTTATATATTACTAATACATCTATTTTTCTGTTGTAAGTGTTGAGAAATTCTTCACTTGAAACTTGCTTCACTTTCTTGGGCTTCCATTGTGGCTCAGCTGGTAAAGAATCTGCCCACAATGTGGGAGACCTGGGTTCAATCCCTGGGTTGGAAAGATCCCCTGGAGAAGAGAAAGGCTAGCCACTCCAGTATTCTGGACTGGTGAATGCCATGGACCATATAGTCCATGGGATTCACAAAGAGGAGGACATGATTGAACAACTTTCACTTTCAGTTTCTTAAAATGTATTTCAATAAGCTGAATTTCTTTATTTTAATATAAATGAAAATTTAGTGTTAAGAATTTATCAAGGCTTCAAAAAGAAAAATGATAAACTTTATGAAAATATATTCAATAAGTTAATGAATGTATAGATATACTATGTTCATAGATAAGAATAATATATTGAAAATATATAATTTTTTCCCTAAATTTATCTAGTTTTAAAAATTTCAATAAAAACCTCCCAGGAATTTTCATAGCATTTAATCACGTTACTCTTAAATATTTATGAAAGAATAAAAGGCAAGTAATGTTAATAATAATTAAGGGCAAGAAGGAGAGACTTGTCCTTTCAGATATCAGGACTTATTATTAAACTGCAGTAATTAAGAACCTGAAGTATTCACACAGGTATAAAATGTTTAAGCAAAATAAACTTGTGTTTAGGCTTAAATCTTCATTTTGCCACTGAAAGTCACTTTGTTTTGTCTCTTTGAGTGTAAAAATTTTGTGCAAAAAAAGAGTACACTTGTCATGAACATTTTTCTATTCTACAAAGCTATCAATGAGTGTCAGGAGAGCATTTATCTTGAAAGCAACCCAGCCAAATCCCATGCAACCATTATAGCATGGCAAAAAGCCTCATTATTTTCTAAGTCAAGTATACTACTGAAATTCATCTCTAGAAGTAATTAATAGCCACATTACCAAGGAAGAAAGTCGCAAGTTTTATTGGTCCATATATATCAAATCATAACTAACCAAAATTACCTTAGTTAGTCACAAAGTTGACAGAAAATAAACAAGGAAATATAAATGAACATTCTCACAAAGACTGAATTGTGGTATATTACTGTGTAGTTAAATGATTACTTTTTTCTACATGGTTCTATAGAGTTTCATAAAAGTATGTTGATTAAAATACATGAAAACAGCTGTGCCATGAAAAATTAATAACACTAAAATTTAATGTCAGCTGCAGTATAAATCAAATTATCTTTTTTGTTGATATTAAGATTTTATAGCATTACTTCATTAATATTATTTTTCAAGTTTTATCCTTATTTATATAGCATCATTATTAGTCCATAAAATTATATTTAAATTGATTTTTCATTTTATATCAATTCAAAGTGGCATTTTTTACTTTAATGGCATAATTTGTTAAATTCTTATACCATAGTCCTTGCATTTGATTTATTTGAGAAGTAAAACTCTTAAAACCATAACACTTTGTCACTCAAAATTTTGCCATCTTATCAGAAGCTTCTTACTATTATTCTACTTTGCAACTTTATCTCACCTCAACTGCAGACCCCTAAATGGCATACTTTTTTAGCCTGTACAAAAGATAAAGTCATAGAAAACCCCCTGTCACTTCAATTATGGCTGCTGCTGCTGCTGCTGCTGCTGCTAACCTGCTTCAGTCGTGTCCGACTCTGTGCGACCCCATAGACGGGGGCCCACTGTCTCTGGGATTCTCCAGGCAAGAACACTGGAATGGGTTGCCATTTCCTTCTCCAACGCATGAAAGTGAAAAGCGAAAGTGAAGTTGCTCAGTCGTGCCCAACTCTTGGGGACCCCATGGACTGCAGCCCACCAGGCTCCTCCGTCCATGGGATTTTCCAGGCAAGAGCACTGGAGTGGGGTGCCGTTGCTACAGCCACATATTCAGTGTATATGTGAGTCATATAGCCCTGGTCTCCCAAGAAAACCAACATGAGGTAGGAAAGAAATCATTCCAAAGAAAAGTGAATCTTAAGTTCCTCTAATTGATTATGTTTTAAAAATGATAAATTATCATTACAGAGAACTTCAAAATGTCATATACCACAGAGTTTCTCCATAACAATATATGTATAAAAACATAAATGATCTCACTTATAAGGTTTTAAAAATCAATAGGACATTAAATCTTGGCATAAATTATCAAAATTTTTTTCATGCTTGTCTGTTTTAATCCATTAATCATTCATCATATTGAGAGCCACACTAGGCAATAGATATAGTTAACTCCATGACCCACTGATTCTGTAGGCACCTCCTAAAGAAAACCTGGACAGAGAACCATTTCTTTGACGGTTCTCTCCACCAGAGAATCTCTCTGGAACAGAGAATGGGTGGCTCACATCCCAGCTATGATTTTAAATAAATATGGATTCAGAAGCAGCCCAGTCACCATTATTTATTTTTCTGCTTTATGGAGTATCTGTGTGATTACAAAAAAGTCCAAATTGAAAAGAAGACATCTAACACACTCCTTCAACTATATATGCAATTTCTTTAAATATGGTGACAAAATGAACTTAAAGATCTAAAAATAAATAAATCATTCTCATTATCCCCACCTTAAGCATTTTCAAGCAATCTTAACATCTTTGCACGATGGAAAATGTAATTGAAAGTTTACAAGAGAAAAATTCCCATGAGTTAATTTTTTGCCTTTTCTAGCTGACAAACTCCAAAATGCCTTCATTTATCTTAGTTATGCCTTCCACCGTTTCCCTCAGAGAGAGGTAGCATGACCCTCTAGTCTCCAGTTAGCACAAAACCTGTAGCCAACTCTAATTGAGGAACCAGTTTAATTTTCACTCTTCCCTTGCAGTCTTCAAGCCAACTGCAGTTCAGCACATGAGAAAAAATAACAGCTGGTGCAAAGTTCTTAGGGTCTGGCCCAGCAGGGGAAGTAGAAGCAAAAAGTCATGTCAACAACAATAACAATGAAAACATTTTTAAAAGCTTTGATCTTATGAATAGCCTCAGTGCCAAAGGCAAGGCCTGCTGTTAATGCCTTAACAACAGAGCAAAAAGAGCAGACATCCTAATTTTCACATGCTAGTTCAATACCAAAGAAAGAAAAGTAGGGAAGACAATGTAGATCTTAGAGGGAGCACTAAAGTTAGGTTGATAGCATTGTTACTGCATCTATTACACTAAAAAAAATGCTACCAGTAAATGAGAACTTCCATTTTCTCTTTTTAATATCTTCTGTTCTTGAAAGATTACATCTTCAGCTGTCTTCAGCTATGAGAGAGTAAGTGAACTATGTAAAACCAAGCATGTTGCCCACCACCTGGTTCTAAAAGGACTAAGTCAGCAGCCATGGCAGTCCTTGAGACACAGTACCCTGAAAGGAATTCAGAGAGATCAAGAAAGAGGGACTCTGTGTGCTGGGAAAATAGGCAAAATAGTTTTTTTTTTTCATTCTTTTTAATTTTTGAGTAATTTATTGGCATACAGTTGATTTACAATGTGGTTTTAGTTTCTGCTGTACAGCAAAGTGAATCAGATATGTGTGTGTGTTTATACACACATGTCCAACTTTTTTAGATTCTTTTCCCATAAAGGTCATTACAGAGTATTGAGTAGAGTTCCCTGTTCTATATAGCAGGTCTTTATTTGTTACCTATTTCATACATAGTAGTATGTGCAATCACTCTCAGTCTCTCAGTTTATCCCTCCTCCCTTCCTACTTGGTAACTCTACATCAGTGACTATATTTCTATTTTGTAAATAAATTCACTTGAGTCATTTTTTTTCAAGAATTCACAGATATCAATATTATACAATATTTGTCTTTTTCTGTCTGACTTAGTAATATTTCAGGAGAATTCTTTTATGAACCTGGATTCTTGCATCTTCCCATACTTAGAAAAGCAGTAAAATTATTAATTGAGATTCTGTTCCTTGTGACTAGCAGTAACCTTCTAATGAGATGAGATTTATACTTGATCAAAAGTACACCTTTACCAAAATCACTGGCCTCTTTCCCACCTCTTTGAAGCAATTCTTCAGAGCTATGTGAGAGGCTGTCTCCTGGGCTATAGTCCTCCTTAAGTCCCCAAATAAAATCAAAACTCACAGCTCTCACATAGTGCATTTATTTTTTAAAATCAACAATGAGTTGACAAATATCTAAGACAAAAAGTTATTCTGCTCTTAAATTTCAATCATTTTGTTAACTTATGTGTCACTGTATTCACATAAGGTAAATATGTAGACATGGAGTATTTGTGATCTTTCATATTGGGATACATTACTATATTTTATGAAAATCAAAATTGACCATCCTTGCATATAAAATAGGATTCATTTTCTCACACCCGGAAAAGACAACTTTCCTCACGTATACTGAACTCAGTTATAGAGATAAAATTGACAGCTATGAATCAGTAAAACTGGAAGTTCATTCTGTCTACTATTTCTCTACATTTGATTTAAAAAGTGACCTGAATGAATGAATGATAGGCAAGTAGTTCAGGCTCTTCTAGCTTGGAGCATAGGATTAAAAAAAGTAAAAGTCATTCATTTTGAATCAGTATTTAGAATTTATTACAGAACACTTCAATTTCTTCTTGACTATTCAGTCTTCTCCAGTTTTAAGAGATAATCTTGTGTAATGTACAGTTATATTGTTTTCCATTATTAAATCCTGCATAAAGTAGGGAAATGGCTTCTGTGCCTACATTACATTATTTAAAATGCCATCTTTCCCCACCAGTAATTAAAATTTCCCATTAACCTAAAATTTAAATGTATCTCCAGAGAAGGGTGCATGTGTACTTATTTACATTTAGGCTATCCATATTAAACACACCATTCTTCCCTTTAAAGTGATTTGAAGCCTCAGACCCATTTCCCTTTCCAACATAAATTTGTCAAGCTTTTCACCAGTCTAGCCTGCCCCAACCAATCTGTCCCATCTCCCAGACACAGTTGCCACACTACCTAATGTTTCACAATTGGCCTCCTGGTTCTCCCAGCAGCAAAACTTCCTCAGATCTATCAAGCTGGCCAGAAATGGTTATTCCTCACTCAGCCAACAAAATTTGGCTTTCTATTTCTAAATAGGTGCATTTGAGTTAAACTTCTTTAAGAAAATTGTTTTATAAGTAAAAGTGAGTAATAATCACTCAGTTATGTCTGAATCTTTGCAATTCCATGGACTGTAGCCTGCCAGGCTCCTCTGTCCATGGAATTCTCCAGGCAAGAATACCAGAATGGGTTGCCATTCCCTTCTTCAAAGTAATAGTAGATATGTGTCATTTTAGTCTCTAAAAGTTTAGAATACTTTAGTCCATAGACAGGCATCATTCATATGTTCTGATGCTTATTAGCACTACTGAATATCAGGCCCAACCCAAGACCTACAGACTCAAAATCTGCATTTTTAATGAGACCTCTAGGTAATCCATATGAATATTAACATTTGAGAAGCACTTTCTGTATTGCAAAGAAGATAAATGACAACAGCAACATCACAATTAGTAGCTAGAAGTAAGGGAGGAAGGGAGGTGAAGGGAAAAAGTGGATGCCAAACTGCATTCATTTTGAGTCAATACATTAATTTTCTATTAATTTTAATTTCTATTAAATATAATGTATAGAAAATATAAAACCTAGATTGTGCTCACTTAACGTACATATATATTTAGTTCAGTACTGCCACAATATAGGACCAGTTGGAATATATGATAGTATGCTACAAGTGCAAATAGTTTGGGTTGATAGAGGCTGTTAGTATTCTGAATGATAAATAATTTGCTGTCACATTTTAAAGAAATGCAGATAAATTTTTGTGACCAATAAACTGGTACAAAATGTTATATAATATCTTTAGGAAAAAAATTGTGTCAGTTAGCTTATACTATTCACCTTAGTGCAAGTTATTAATAAAAGGAGAGAATTATATGTTACTTCTCTTCAGTTCAGCTCAGTTCAGTCGCTCAGTCATGTCTGACTCTTTGCGACCCCATGAATCGCAGCACGCCAGGCCTCCCTGTCCATCACCAGCTCCCGGAGTTCACTCAGACTCATGTCCATCGAGTTGGTGATGCCATCCAGCCATCTCATCCTCTGTCGCCCCCTTCTCCTCCTGCCCCCAATCCCTCCCAGCATCAGAGTCTTTTCCAATGAGTCAACTCTTTGCATGACATGGCCAAAGGACTGGAGTTTCAGCTTTAACATCACTCCTTCCAAAGAACACCTCAATTATTAGAAATATGGGGGGAAATGTGCAATAAATAAGATTCTTTGCATTCAACAAATAAGGTTTATTTAGAATAAATATAACATGGTAAAAAATAATATTATGGAATCATAGATATTTAGCCATGGAGAAAGCAAGTGACAAGGGTCACCATCCTTGGGACCTTGTGGGAGCAGATTTAGAGATGCAGTTGTGTGTGGTGTGTGTGTGTGTGTGTGTGTGTGTGTGTGTGTGTGTGTGGTGTATATGTGGTGTGTGTGTCTGTGCTGGAAAAGTGGAGCTATCCTAGTGGTTTCTAGTCATATTGTAACAACTGAAAGAAGGTAGAACATAATAAAATGAAATTGTATTAATTTATTTAAAATAGTGCCTTCATTAAATGACCTCCTCTGATCCAAACATTCTAAGGCAGTGCTTACTTATAAATTTCATGTTAGATTCATACTACTTTTCTCCTTTATTCTACTAAAAAACCTTCAACAGATGACATGTCACACAATATTTGAAGAAAGTTTAGGTTGTCTGGCTCCAACATAACTTTGAATCTTTATAAATATATAATCATATGTTATATCATTAATAATTATATTATATAGTCTATATAATATAATAATATGGGCTTCCCAGGCGGCTCAGTTGTAAAGAATCCATCTGCCAATGCAAGAGACGCAGGAGACAGAGATTTAATCCCTAGGTCGGGAAGATCCCCTGGAGTAGGAAATGGCAACCTGCTCTAGTGTTCTTGCTTGGAAAATTTCATGGACAGAGGAGCCTGGTGGGCTACAGTCCATGAGGTCATAAAGACTTGGACATGACTGAGCAACTGAATTCATGGCAAATAGATGGGGAAACAGTGGAAATAGTGGCTGACTTTATTTCTGGGGGCTCCAAAATCACTGGTGATTACAGTGATTACAGCCATGAAATTAAAAGATGCTTGTGCCTTGGAAGGAAAGTCATGAACAACCTGGACAGCATATTAAAAAGCAGAGATATTACTTGTCAACAGAGGTCCATCTAGTCAAGGCTATGGTTTTTCCGGTAGTCATGTATGGATGTGAGGGTTGGACTATAAAGAAAGCTGAGTGCTGAAGAATTGATGCTTTTGAACTGTGGTGTTGGAAAAGACTCTTGAGAGTCCCTTGGACTGTGAGGAGATCCAACCAGTCCATCCTAAAGGAAATCAGTCCTGGGTGTTCATTGGAAGGACTGATGTTGAAGCTGAAGCTCCACTATTTTAGTCACCTCTTGTGAAAAGCTGACTCATTTGAAAAGACCTTGATGTTAGGAAGGATTGAAGGCAGGAGGAAAAGGGGACAACAGAGGATGAGATGGTTAGATGGCATCACTGACTCAATGGACATGAGTTTGGGAAAACTCCAGGAGTTGGTGATGGACAGGGAGGCCTGGTGTGCTGCGGTTCATGGGGTTGCAAAGAGTCGGACATGACTGAGCGACTGGACTGAACTGACTGAGCAACTAAACAAGAAACAGTACTAATATATTCCAACAAAACTGTGCAGTTCAGGCAGACTAAAATATTCTATGATTCAGGGATAAAGTTATTACTTATAGGTGAAGACTTACTATCTTTAAAACTCTCCACTGCCTTCAGAGGCCATTTTTACTCAGTAAAATTTTGGTTTCCATGTTACATCCTTCATGAAACCTTTCTTTTTTCCATAGGCCCTTCTAGCTGGTTACTGCTACTAAATACCTGAGGTGACCTTGGAGATAAAGTTAATTGTTTTGAATCTTCATCTCTTCATTGGTAATAAAAGTGGTTGGCCCAAATCTATGAATTTCTAACTTTTATTATACACATGCTCCCTAAAATAATCCTTTAAAACCTATATACTGACTCATATTTTAAGATGGCATAAAATGTTTCTTCATGAATTTAAATAACTGGAAATGATGTAACATCCAGCATATAATAAATATTGATGTTTTAAAATAAAGCTGTTACACCACTCTTTTAAATGTACCCAGTGGAATCTAAATATCATAGTAATCTGATATCCACTATCATGTAAAAATAATTATTCACATTCTTCTCTAATCATCAAAATTTTTATGTTACTTCTTCTTGAGTTCATATTTTCAATCAACTTCTCCATAAAACATGATAAAGTGGGGTTTTTGCTTGAAAATTTTATATTAATCACTCTATCACATATTGTTGTGATATTATGCTAATTATAGCAAAGAATAGCAAGGAGAGATAAAAAAGCCTTCCTCGGCAATTAATGCAAAGAAATAGAGGAAAAGAACAGAATGGGAAAGACTAGAGATCTCTTCAAGAAAATTAGAGATACCAAGGGAACATTTCATGTAAAGATGGGCTCGATAAAAGACAGAAATGGTATGGACCTAACAGAAGCAGAAGATATTAAGAAGAGGTGGCAAGTATACACAGAAGAACTATACGAAAAAGAGCTTCATGATCCAGATAATCACGATGGTGTGATCACTCACCTAGAGCCAGACATCCTGGAAAGGAAGTCAAGTGGGCCTTAGAAGCATCACTACGAACAAAGCTAGTGGAGGTGATGGCATTCCAGTTGAGCAATTTCAAATCCTGAAAGATGATGCTGTGAAAGTGCTTCATTCAATATGCCAGCAAATATGGAAAACTCAGAAGTGGCCACAGGACTGGAAAAGGTCAGTTTTCATTCCAATCCCAAAGAAAGGAAATGCCAAAGAATGTTCAAACTACTGCACAATTGCACTCATCTCACATGCTAGTAAAGTAATGCTCAAAATTCTCCTAGCCAGGCTTCAGCAATACTTGAACCGTGAACTTCCAGATGTTCAAGCTGGTTTTAGAAAAGGCAGAGGAACCAGAGATCAAATTGCCAACATCCACTGGATCATTGAAAAAGCAAGAGAGTTCCAGAAAAACATCAATTTCTGCTTTATTGGCTATGCCAAAGCCTTTGACTGTGTGGATCACAATAAACTGTGGAAAATTCTGAAAGAGATAGGAATACCAGTCCATCTGACCTGTCTTGAGAAACCTGTATGCAGGTCAGGAAGCAACAGTTAGACCTGGACATGGAACAACAGACTGGTTCCAAATAGGAAAAGGACTACGTCAAGGCAGTATATTGTCATCCTGCTTATTTAACTTATATACAGAGTACATCATGAGAAATGCTGGGCTGGAAGAAGCACAAGCTGGAATCAAGATTGCCAAGAGAAATATCAGTAACCTCAGATATGCAGATGACACCACCCTAATGGCAGAAAGTTAAGAGGAACTAAAAAGCCTCTTGATGAAAGTGAAAGAGGAGAGTGAAAAAGTTGGCTTAAAGCTCAACATTCAGAAAACGAAGATCATGGCATCTGGTCCCATCACTTTATGGGAAATAGATGGGGAAACAGTGGAAACAGTGTCAGACTTCATTTTGGGGGGCTTCAGAATCACTGCAGATGGTGATTGCAGCCATGAAATTAGAAAACGCTTACTCCTTGGAAGGAAAGTTATGACCAACCTAGATAGCATATTGAAAAGCAGAGATCCAACCAGTCCATCCTAAAGGAGATCAGTCCTGGATGTTCATTGGAAGGACTAATGTTGATGCTGAAACTCCAACACTTTGGCTACCTCATGTTAAAAGTTGACTCATTGGAAAAGACCCTAATGCTGGGAAGGATTGGGAGCAGAAGGAGAAGGGGATGACAGAGGATTAGATGGCTGAATGGCATCACTGACTTGATGGACTTGGGTTTGGGTAGACTCCGGGAGTTGGTGTTGGACAGAGAGGCCTGGTGTGCTGCAATTCATGGGGTCGCAAAGAATCAGACACCACTGAGCGACTGAACTGAATTGAACTGATAGTGGCCTAAGGCTACAAGTTGTTTTTCTGAATTTTATTATTGCAAGCAAAGAACAGGGCTTCCTAGGTGGTGCTAGAGGTAAAGAACACTCCTGCCAATGCAGGAGACATGAGATGTGGGTTCAACCCCAGGTAGATGGCATGGCAATCCACTCCAGTATTCTTGCCTGGAGAATCCCATGAATAAAGGAACCTAGAGGTCTACAATCCATGGGGTCACAAAGACAGGGACATGAGTAAAGAGACTTAGGACACATTCAAGTGAAGAACTGATCTAAGCTACATAGATTTCCTTATTAAAAAACTCACATATTTCTATATTAAAAATGTTTTAAGTAAAATTTGTTAGAAATCCACATTCTGTTGAGATGAATTCAACTTTTTTCCCAATTACGATAGTTGTTACTCATTGCTACACACTCACAATCAGTTCATTTTTTAAAATTGCTTCAGATGTAAGCATTAGGAAATCTTATTTACATAAGGAAATTATTATTTATGTAAATAAGTGGATAGAAATGGAAATAGTTTATACAGTAGCATGACTTATTCTTCAATCTGAATGAAAACAAAGAACTAAAACTGCTTGATTTGAAATACTTAGTATTTGATATATAGCCATTCACATTCTTCACACCAAATTTTAATTCTCTTTTGTTTAACACATATACAAGGAACAATGCACCTTAATAAGATTTTCAGAAGAATGAAAGGAATGATTATATATATAAATAAAGCAAAAGAGCAATTGTGAAAATAGAATTGGGAAAGAGATTTAGCTTGAGAGTTTGAGCTTAAATACAATGTGATTATCCATAAGTCAACATCAGCACTTATGAAAGCTGAGGATATGAAAACTGATTTCCTTAAAGTGTAAATGACAATGTACCTCTTGGATATGTTCTATGATTCTCCAATTTACATGTACCTCCGTTTGAAAACTGCCAGAGGTACTTTCATCCTACTTCATGAATGTTTATGGATTATTCAGGTGTTGCATAAAGTGCTTCATATAAAGCCTTGAATTTAATAGTCAAGCAATACTTATATATAAAATTCATAACTTTTAAAGCCAAATTCATGCCATATGCTAATGTACCTAATCATACTATATGCAACATTTTTAATTTAAATGAACATGTCACTGTCATTATGCTTTTCAATATTCATTCCCAAAGATGTTGAATGACAAGGGCACTAAACAGTATAATGAGCTTGTGAGTACACTGTATTTATTAGACCTCTATGGGAACACCACGAAATTAGCCCACTATAATTTTATTGTCAGGCTCTTCCATTTGCATTTTCTACAATTTTTTGTCGCCAGTAATACTACATCCCAGTCAAGTTTTCATCTTTGGGATTCTCCTTTTATTTCTACACTTTGGTACACCGAATAATTACACATTACACACACCCTGTCCATGAATATTAGTGAATAGGTAACATTATTTTAGCAGAAAATTTTAATTTAAAAGTGAATCAAAGTAGGCATTTTATCTGGCGACCACGTGTCTAATAGAGCAGTCATTTCCAACTAAGGATAGTGAAGTCAAAGTTACAGCAAATCTACTTTACAATGTTATCATACATGCCAAACATAATATTGAATTACCAACAAAATGTGTTATGCACAATGCACTATAATTAGACTTATACATTCACTGCACTCGTAGCCCCAACATGTATGTAATTTGGTAAAAAGAACCATAGTGTTGAAAGCAAATGTAAAATTTGCTAAATGAATTTTTGAAAGCCTAAGTCATTTGACCTTTCCTGTTTAAACAACCTAATATAAAAATTAGTCATTCTTGGACTTGGGATATTAAAAATAAACTGCCCAAAATAATAGTCATCATGTTCTGGGTTATTCATACACTGAATTATTATAGTAAAATTCTGAAGTGTTTCAATGAATAAAATAATAATACTCAGCCCTCTAATCATAGATAAAGCCAAGAATCAATCGCCCCTCTTTGTATTTGTGTACACACAAACAGAACTAACCTGTTCCTGGAAGGGTACAGGGCACTTGAGCAATTTTGCTCTCAGTTTCAGGGTTTAAATTTATGTCATGACTTATAAGATTTTTTCTTAATTTACTGAATACTGACTTAAATATTCAATCTTTAGCAATTTGCAAGTTTCTTACCTCAACATAACATTTACTCAAGAAACACACAGGAAATAAATTATGATTGATAAGTGAGTAATCAGAGAACTGGAAGTGATCCCCTGAGCTTATCTCCTCAATATCTAAATAAAATTCTCGCCAAAGTCTGAGGTCAATTTCTAGACTATCTTGGAGAGAAGTTATTACTTATTCTCAAAGGCAATTTGAAACAATTCTTTTAAAAATGATTTAGCATCTAGTAGCTACAATTAGAATCCCAATGTGAGATTTACAAACACAATGGTAGAAATGAAAATACTGAGAAATAATATTTTTAAAGCACTATATTAAAAAAGCATATACTACTCATGATAGGTACCAATTATATATTTGACTGAATATTTACATTTAAAATTGAAGGATTCCAGAGTATCTGGTTTTCAATGATTTCTCTCTTTTGACTACTTTCAACCAAGATACTGTGTAATATGTATGTACTATCTCTTACTCTCTTTCTGCCTTATAATCTGTTCTCTGCTTTCCTGCCTATGTATATATACATTGCGATGCTTATTCTTGCATCTCTTATTTATACTTACAATCTTATCAAACAGATTGCATCTGTAGAATTTAAATGTGATTAAGTCTCAGTAATCGTGCTTGAGCTACATATTTCATGACATTGCAAAATATCTAATTATTTGGCCTTAAATAAGAACTGATTTTCTACATGATAAAGAAAAAGTACTGTCATAGCAAAGTAATTCAAAATTCGTAAAGAAGTCAAAATGGTATGATATGCCTTGTTTTAAAAGAAACAACCCTGAACCATGTTAGACAGACCATCAAAGCCAATTACTGAACCAAGTAAGTTATTTGATTCTGAAAAACTATTCAACATGGATTAATCTAAGTTCTAAAGAAATAGTTGAAGATCTCTCAATTTAAGAACATAAATATTGTAGGTTATAAGACAAATTGTATGTTGTTTAGTTAGAATTTATTTTCTTCTGGCCCTTTTTTTGGATGTATTTGTAAACTTTGATTCTCTGAATTCTGTTACTTCCAAGCAGTGGGTGGGGGTGGAGAAAACACACCTTTCTAGATAGCTGACTTTTCCTCCTAGCTAATGCTTTATTCTGATTATGATAATAGCTAATGCTTATTAAGTACTTATTACATTCTAGGAGCTGTTTTGTTTTCTTACTTTATCCTCCCAACAATACCACAAAAGAGATGCTACTGTTATTGCTAGCTATCTCTAATTTATATATGAGTATCCAAAGTGGTTAAGTATTTACCCATGGTCACACAGTAAATAAGAGGTAGAACAAAGATAAAATCTAGATCCTCTGATTTATGCCATTGATACTGATTAAAGCAATGATGCCTTGAATTATTGTTTTCTGCAAAGGAAACTATAAAGTATTTAAATGCTGAATTCTTTACCAGATTGGAGACAATATGATTTAAACATTTATCAATACCTCAAAACCATAACTCTGGATATGTCTGCGTGCTTTATACACTTTGTATCAAGTGTTAGGATGCACTCAGAATTTACACAGGAACAGAAGAAAAGGGTCCTGCAGAGGCCCAGCCCCACTAGAGCTTGAACACATGTTATCATACACCTTCTGGATTTTGCCCTGTTTCCTTGCTGCCATCATACTCATTCTGTGTAATACCTTTCCCCTTTTATTTAGCTTTTAGAATTTACTCTGCTAGCAGCTTTGAAACCAAAATTAATCTGGGTGTTGTAAATATATGTGTAAAATAAGGTAGGCTCTAAATGGAGTCTCGGTGCTGCTGTGAGAATCAAGAACTTCACTACGGGAACTCATGGCACACCTAGAAGAGATATGTGCCACCTTGGATTCCAAGCTTAACAGCAAAGGTGTTTCTTAGAAAATGATTTGGAAAAAACACATTATTCTTAGAATATATATTAGGCTCGTATGGCATAATGTTATAAACATGATATTGTTTCAAGGTCTTCTGCACCATGGGTGAATTCTTTACCATCTGAGCCACCAGGGATGCCCCATTAAGATAAAAAAATATATAAAAATATATCAGTATTAACATATATAAAATCTTGCAGAAAATGTAAAGGTTACTCCTAGGCTACTTTCAGCCTAGTGTAGTATGAGAAAAATGTTTTGAACATAAGAAAAACCTTCTGAGAAATTATAGAGTGTCCTCAGAGGATTCATAGAATATCTTCACTGACATTCTTAGATATGGAATCTAATAGATTGCTTCTTATATACATAGGTGATGCAGTTGGTAAAGAAACTGCCTGCCAATGCAATAGACTCAAGAGACAGGGGTTCGTTCCCTGGATCAGGAAGATTCCCTGGAGAAGGAAATGGCATCCCACTCAAATATTCTTGCCTGGAAAATTCCTTCAAGAGATGAATTTGGCAGGCTACAGTCCATGGGGTCACAAAGACTTGGACATGACTAAGCCTGTGCACACACAGATTATAAAGGGATTTTTTTTTCTTATGACAGTGATCTAAGCAGCCTCATATATCCATGCTCCTTTAACTGACTAATAGATAAATTGCTGTTGTTTAGTTGCTGAGACGTGTCTGACTCTTTGAAATCCCATGGACAGTAGCCCTCCAGGTTCATCTGTCCATTGGATTTCCCAGGCAGGAATATGGAGTGGATTGCCATTTCCTTCTCCAGGGGATCTTCCGGACCCAGGGATCAAACCCACATCTCCTTGGAAGGTAAATTCTGTACGACTATGCCACCTGGGAAGCCCAACAGATGAGTATTAGCAAGTAAAATGTAATTTTACCACCACCCTTATGGCAGAAAGTGAAGAGGAACTAAAAAGCCTCTTGATGAAAGTGAAAGAGGAGAGTGGAAAAGTTGGCTTAAAGCTCAACATTCAGAAAACTAAGATCATGGCATCTGGTCCCATCACTTCACGGGAAATAGATAAGGAAACAGTGGAAACAGCATCAGTCTATTTTTGGGGGCTTCAAAATCACTGCAGATGGTGATTGCAGCCATGAAAGTAAAAGACGCTTACTCCTTGGAAGGAAAGTTATGACCAACCTAGATAGTATATTCAAAAGCAGAGACATTACTTTGCCAACAAAGGTCCGTCTAGTCAAGGCTATAGTTTTCTAGTGGTCATGTATGGATGTGAGAGTTGGACTGTGAAGAAAGCTGAGTGCTGAAGAATTGATGCTCTTGAACTGTGGTGTTGGAGAAGATTCTTGAGAGTCCCTTGGACTGCAAGGAGATCCAACATGTCCATCCTAAAGGAGATCAGTCCTGGGTGTTCATTGGAAGGACTGATGCTGAGGCTGAAACTCCAATACTTTGGCCACCTCATGCGAAGAGTTGACTCATTGGAAAATACCTTGATGCTGGCAGGGATTGAGGGCAGGAGGAGAAGGGGATGACAGAGGATGAGATGGCTCATCTGGGAGCTGGTGATGGACAGGGAGGCCTGGCATGCTGTGATTCATGGGGTTGCAAAGAGTGGGACACGACTGAGTGACTGAACTGAACTGAACTGAACTGAACTGAACTGAACTGAACTGAACTGAAGTTACAGATCTTAAAATCTTTACATTTGAGATTATATCCAAATGGATAATATCAGGTGTAGTTGTTGTTGTTCAGTCGCTCAGTCGTTTTGGATTCTTTGTGACCCCATGGACTGTAGCACGCCAGCCTTCTTTGTCCTTTACCACCTCCCAGAGCTTGCTCAAACTCATGTTCATTGAGTCAGTGATGCCATCCACCTAGCTCATCCTCTGTCAATCCCTTTTTCTCCTGGCTTCAATCTTTCCCCAAATCAGGGTCTTTTCTAATGAGTCAGCTCTTTGCATCAGGTGGCCAAAGTATTAGAGTTTCATCTTCAGCATCAGTCCTTCTAGTGAATATTCAGGATAGACTGGTTTGATCTCCTTGCAGTCCAAGGGACTCTCAAGAGTCTTCTCCAACACCATATTTCAAAAGCATCAACTCTTTGATGTTCAGCCTTCTGTATGGTCCAATTCTCACATCCATACATGACTACTGAAAAACCATAATTATGACTAGACTGGCCTCTGTTGGAAAGGTAAGGACTCTGTTTTTAATATGCTATCTAAGTTTGTCATACCTTTTCTTCCAAGGAGCAAGAGTCTTTTAGTTTCATGGCAGCAGTCACCATCTGCAGTGATTTTGGATCCCAAGGAAATAAAGTCTGTCACTGTTTCCATTGTTTTCCCATCTATTTGCCATGAAGTGATGGGACCTGATGTCATAATTTTCATTTTTTGCATGTTGAGTTTTAAGCCAGTTTTTTCACTGTCCTCTTTCACCTTCAGCAGGAGGTTATTTATTTTCTCTTCACTTTCTGCTATAAGGGTGGTGTCATCTGCATATCTGAGGTTATTAATATTTCTCCTGGCAATCTTTATCCCAGTCTCTGTTTCAGCCAGCCCAGCATTTCTCATGATGTACTGGGCATATAAGTTAAATAAGCAGGGTGGAAACATGCAGCTTTGACTTACTCCTTTCCCAGTTTGGAACCAGTTCTTTGTTCCATGTCCAATTCTAGCTATTGCTTCCTGACCTGCATAGGGGTTTCTCAGGAGGCAGGTAGGATGATATGGTATTACCATTTCTTTAATAACTTTCCACAGTTTGTTGTGATCCACACAGGCAAAGGCTTTAGCATAGTTAATGAAGCAGAAGTAGATGTTCTGGAATTCTCCTGCTTTTTCTATAATCTAATGGATCTCTTGTTCCTCTGCCTTTTCTGAATCCAGCTTGAACATCTGGACATTTTTGGTTCATGTACTGCTCAAGCCTCGCTTGGAGAATTTTCATGAAATGGGAATACCAGACCACCTTACCTGCCTCCTGAGAAACCCCTATACAGGTCAAGAACCAACAGTTAGAACCAGACATGGAACAAATGACTGGTTCCAAAGGGGTATGTCCAAGCTGCATATTGTCTTCCTGCTTATTTAACTTATATGCAGAGTACATCATGCAAAATACTGGGCTGGAGGAAGCACAAGCTGGAATCAAGATTGAGGGAGAAATATCAGTAACCTTGCATAAGCAGATGACACCACCCTTATGGAAGAAAATGAAGAGGAACTAAAGAGCCTCTTGATGAAAGTGAAAGAGGAGAGTGCAAAAGCTGGCTTAAAATTCAACATTCAGAAAACAAAGATCATGGCATCCGGTCCCATCAGTTCAGTTCAGTCGCTGTCATATCCAACTCTTTGCAACACTGTGGACTGAATATGCCAGGCTTCCCTGTCCATCACCAACTCCTGGGGTTTGCTCAGACTCATGTCCATTGAGTCGGTGATGCCATCCAACCATCTTATCTTCTATTGCCCTCTTCTCCTACTGCCTTTAATATTTTCCATCATCAGGGTCTTTTCCAATGAGTCAGTTCTCCTCTGGTTCCGTCAGTTCATGGCAAATAGATGGGGAAGCAGTGGAAACAGTGACAGACTTTATTTTCTTGGGCTCCTAAATCTCTGCAGATGGTGACTGCAGCCATGAAATTAAGAGACACTTGTTCCTTGGAAGAAAAACTATCACAAAACTAGAGAGCACATTAGAAAGCAGAGACATTACTTTTCCAACAAAAGCCAGAATAGTCAATGCTATGGTTTTTCCAGTAGTCATGCACTGATGTAACAGCTGGGCCATAAAGAAGGCTGAGTGCCAAAGAACTGATATTTTTGAACTGCGGTGTTGAAGAAGACTCTTGACAACCCCTTGGACTGCAAGGAGATCACATCAGTCAATCCTAAAGTAAATCAGTCCTAAATATCCATTGGAAGGACTGATGCTGAAACTGAAGCTCCAATACTTTGGCCACATGATACGAAGAGTTGACTCATTTGAAAAGACCCTGGTTTGGGGAAAGATTGAAGGCAGGAGGATAAGGGGACAGCAGAGGATAAAATGGTTGGATGGCATCACTGACTAACGGACTTGTGTTTAAGGAAGCTCTGGGAGATGGTGAAGGACAGGGAAAGCTAGCATGCTGCAATCTATGGGGTCGCAAAGAGTGGTACATGATTAAGTAACTGAACAACAACAATTTTGAAGAGTTTGTATGGAAAATGATTTGTGTAGGAAGGAGAGATGCTATCTCTAAAATAACAAAAAATAAGGGTATAAGAAAAGTGTAGGTATATGAATTCCTTTGTTCACCATTTGTGCCTCCATTCAAGGAAGTTACCCACATTCTCTTATTGCTTTATATTGATATAGTGCATATATTAATAAAAAAGCACAAATCTTAATAAGTAAAAAAGCCATCAAAATTCACACAAAAGATGCATCCATTGTATACAGATTTTTGAACAAATCTCTGAAAGGATTTCTGGAGGAGTGAGAAAGCACATCGATAATCATAGAAATATTACAATCTGTAACAGTGAATGCTTGCTCTTTATTCACTTAAAAATTTAGTACCATATTTTAGTACCATATTTACTATCAATATTGTAGTACTGTATTTTACAATTGTCTTCTAACTTTGACTTTTAAAAAGTATTCTAGGTCAAGACATGCAGAAACCAAGCTTATTCATAGATTTCAGATATTATAATAAAGTGATCAAACAAGGTCTAAATAAAAAAATGAAATGGCTAAGGAATCTTACTCAATTTTTTTGTGATGAATTTAGATGTATATTAAGTCAGGTAAAGCAAATGCAATCTTACTAAACCTGTCAGGTAAATCTTGGGTTTATTACTGGACTAAGAATATACAGAAACCATCTACAAATGGAACTGACAATTCCTTTGTAATGCTGACCCTTGTCTGAGGTTTACAGCATGAGCTTGGCTACTGGCCAGTGTGAACAATGTTTAAACTTCTTTATGGCAGCTACATGAGCTTTCAGACGTTCATCTTCTTTACCTACTGTGCTTAATAAAAAGCAAGCCAATGCATTTTCTCATCTCTTTTTCATCACTAATAAGAGCAACAATCAACCTTATGAAAGATATAGTCTGCTTTTACTTTCAGTTTTTTTTCCAGTAGCTCTGCTCTGAAACTTTAATAGAGCACCATTATCCCACCTATCATCATTACACAGATTTGGATATAAAGCTATGTACATCTTGTCACTAAAATGCAGTAACTACAAACAGTAAAAGCCTTAGGGAATTACTTCTGTTCTTGAGCATCAACATTTAAAAAGAGTTTCAGTATATTAATGAAATAGTTGATTTATAGAAGCCTTCATATTCTGGAAAACTGAAAAGTTTAAGAAATTTCTAATAGCAAAACAAGATTTTATAATGCATAACACCAATAACTTTTCAAAGAAAAATTAGTTTTATATATTAGTATATAGTGCTAATATATATATATGTATATATGAGCATGTAACCTGCATACATATATGTATATAATAGACATGTACATGTTATATACATCCATATACATATAAACTTATTCATACGTATACATGCATATATATTTACATATGCATGTATATTTTTACATATACCAATATTTATGGTCTTCGAAAAAACCCAGTATGGTAGCAGATACATGAGCCAAATCTAAAATTCACTCCCAGTCTGCCACTTGGAGATCTGTCAAGCTAATAATGAAGCATATTGTGCAAGCATACACACTGGGCACATAGCAAGTGTTTTTTGAACCCTGGTTCTACACTCGCCATCATCTCCTATCAATCATGTCCTCAGCAACAGCAGGGGCAATGGAAATAGAAGCAGAGGTAATTGGAGGCATGACTCAGTTCCACATGCTTGAAAAATAAAGGCCCCAGATACCCTGTTAAAACATTTTTGTGTTATAATTTTACCCAATTCTATACAGAAAAAAAAGAGGAAAGTATTAATGAATATATTAAGTTTTTGCCTCTTTAAATAACTATTGTTAATCTTTTTTTCTCAGTTCCAATAACCAAATTCTCCAGTCACTAATTCAGCAGCAAGAACTTGCAAATTTTCACATTATGATGCTGTGCAAAATATCATCAAAAGAAAAGTATTCGCTTACTAGATTAGAAAAAGGATTGGGTTTCTTAATTAGACAGACCTGAATTTATATCCTGGCATTAAGACACAGGGCAAATCAGTAAGTTCTCTTAGCCCTGTCTAGGTAAAGTGTGGCTAACAATATTTACCTTGTAAGGCTTACGCTGAAGATCAAATGGTATGTTAACCACTGAGTACACCCTAGGCAATCAATAAATGCCAATTCAAATGTATTTATGACTTACACTTAAGACAGGATACACACAATTCAAGATGGAATCGATTACTATAAAATACTCATTAAAAAGTGAAGAAGAACACACAAAAGGAATATAGGGAGAAAAAACAAAATTGTGAGTTTAGTATCCAAAAGACACGTTGAAAGGGTGTAGCTCTTTGTAGGACGTAGCAAGTCACATAATTCTGGGTTCCTGTATAGAGAATGCAAGCAAGATACCATGGCCGTGACATGAATCAATTTACAAACTTGAAAACAAGCCCAAGGAACTGTGCAAGCTCCTCTGGTACTGGCATGCATGTTCAGTCGTATCTGACTCTTTGTGACACTATGAACTATAACTCCTCCCTCCATAGGATTTCCCAGGAAAGAATACTGGAGTGGGTTGCCAGTTTCTCCTCCAGGGTCTGGTACTAGAGCTAGAAGTAAATGTAAGGGGTCTCAGAGAGAAGACATAGTGAAAAGTATTGAATAGCATTCTTAAAAGCATTCTTGCATATCTACAGCCCTGAGCTTCACAGGCTATTTCTGAAAATACAGGTTGGTAGGCTTTAGGTTCCTTATTTCCCCAGGTTCTCTACATGAGTGCCCCACACTCAAGGTCCAGTTTCACACTTACTAATTGTATGTGACCTTGGACAACTGGGCAATTTCTCTAAGCCTCTAGTTTCCTCTCATGGGAAATGGGGACATGACGGTGCTTCTCCACGGACCTTTGTGTGTGTGTGTTAGTCGCTCAATCATGTCTGACTCTTTGTGACTCTACACACTGTAGCCTGCCAGGCTTCTCTGTCCATGGAATTCTCTAGGCAAGAATACTGGAGTGGGTTGCCATTCCCTTCTCCAGGACCATGGGCCTTTGGGGGAATTAAATGAAATGCTGAGCTCAGTTACATGCCAGAGGACAGAAGAGGCTATGTCCTATATGGGGGGAAAAAAAAAACACCACAAATGTGTGTGTGGGGGTGTCCTCTAATTTTCAAAAAAGGCACAGTCACTGAACTTGATCTATAGGAACTTTTTTCTATCAAGGCTATTATTAATACATCCTGTAATATAACCACATTTACCTGTCATCTTTGCATTAGTATCACATTACAGGATAAAGGAAATCAAATGTCAGATTTGAATTTGTGTCAGCATGTCAGAGTATCCTAAAAGAGAACTAACTCCGTAGCAGCTGTCTGAACCCTTTGCCTGAGAAAATTCCCTAACTCCAAAGGCTTTCTCCTCGATATCTCTTTTATTACTTTCTTCACATTCTTAGGTCTTGCACTACCACATCCTAGTCACTTTTTCTAGCTCTGTGCAAGTAATGTTCATTTCCTATTTTTAAATATTCACCTTTATGTGACTCTTCCTGAAATTTTTATTTTTTCTCCCAGATAAAGAAATTTCATTTTATTTATTTATTGCATAAGTGTCACTTTTGAATTAGCTAAGTAGTAAGTATGACTTCGTATGCCTTCAAAAGTTACACACATTTCTAAGTAAATCCCAGAAAGGATGAGACCTGAGGAAAAATTGTGAGTTAGATGCTTCAGCTTGGGTTCTGATTTAGGCTCTGATAATGTATGATTTGAGATTTTAAATTTAATTCTTAGCTCTGTAAAAGGAGAGATTATTCTAGATCAGGTTTTCTCAATCTTGAAGAGATTGGCCTAGATTATTCTTTGTTGTAGAGGATGCTCTGTGCATTACAGGATATTTAGCAACACCTCTGGCCTCTAAGCACCAGATGCCAATAGCAATCTCCTTCCCTAACTGTGACAACCAAGAATGTCTTCAGACATTGACAAATGTCCCCTGGATGCAAAATTGCCTGAGTTGAGAATATTAGACTAGGCTTTAAAATTATATGAGTGTTACGTAGAAAAAGTCTGTATCAGCATGTTATTTCTTCATATTTCCACTAAAATCTAACTTCCTTGAATGCAGGGACATTTTTATGGTTGGTTCAGAGCCACGTTTTCAGTGAATACTTGGTAGAGTAGGCACTCATTAAATTTTTGTTGACAAAAATGAATAAATGATGGAACAATATCTAACTCCATAAAGGTTGAAATCTCTCCATTTATTACATCTTTGCGGCACATTTTGATGGGTTCTTAAACACTATTTGTCCTTCATGCTTATTCCACATTTATTTCCTTAAAAATATTGCATTTCATCCTTTTAACATAAATTTAGTTCATATACCCTTTAGAATCCAAGATACTTGGAAGGAAGAACTGTATTCTATTTCTTTCCGATTTAGCACATTGATAAATGTTTGCCAGAGAAACATTACATGTGCTAAATCATATTGAAATATTTCACATATCTTCAATACAGTAGTATGATATAGACAGTAAATGGATCCTAATTTCTGAAATACAGATTTTCTTCCCTAATAATTACCAGATAAGCAAAATTATTTATTCCCAACCATTCATATACACAGGTTTGTTTCTGAGCTTCACAAAGCTTTACATGTTCTTTATGCATTAATTCAAGATCAGTATTCTCCCATTCCATAGCATATGCTTTCTCTTTTCTTGTTGAAAGTGAGTCTGCATGTCAAAAAGTAGCAGCTGTTCTCAATTAGAGTATTCACTTTTAACCTCTTGTGTCTTTGTAACTGACCACTGAACAGAGAGTTCAGGGATATTTTTCACATTCAAGATCTTTAGCTATTAGAAGCCATTCTTATTATTTTTAAAAATCACACAAAACAATCTGTAACTGATCATATGATGATTTTGAGTTTCATAATCTCGATGCTCCCTTGAGATTCCTGGGTCTCCTCTCACACAACAAATCTGTGATTAAATGTCCACATTGTGACTGTGCTTCTGAAAGACAGTCGATAGCTACACATTTCTGAGGACTGCAGGGACAGAGGTAGATGAGAATATGATCAAAGTTTTACTCTAGGATAGTTCTATTACTATCATAGATTCTGTTCTCTCATAGAGGGGGCCATAAGTGATTTTAGAGTTATTTGCCAACAGGATGTTTTGCCTATATCCAAGAAGACGAGAATTTACAATAGCAGAGTATACATTCAGTCTTTCTAATCATATGATTCTTTCCAAATGGCTCTGACTTTGGGAGCACTTTTATCAAATATTATCAAAACTCATACTTCTCTGTACAATTTCTCTCTATTAAAGTTTAGTGCCAGCTGTCAGAGCTGTAATGTAAACCCTTATTAGCTCTTGTAAGTTCTACTCTGGAACTAATAAGGGATTGTCAAAACTATCCAAACACAGAGAGAAATGGGGGGATAAATCACAGAAAAGAAGATGGAAAGTGTTCAATGAATCTGTACTAGCAAAACAATCTTTGTGAAATGATTACCAATGCGTTTTGCAAAATCTGTGCATCTCAAGGTGGAGAAAAAGATCTAGCTTTCAGTTTATTTTGTATAGGGTTTGATTTTCTTTCCTGTGGGAGAGGCTGACTAAAAGCAATAAAACAAATTGAAGAAGTTAATGAAATATCAATAATCTCTTAAAAAATCTTTCCATGTATTCTGTAAAAATGTTATACTGCATTCCTCAAATTTTAAAATATGGAAGATTTGATAATATCTGAACAGCTAGAAAGAAAAAGTTTGAAAAACTGAAGATGAATATTCTTTTAAAAAGCCATAGATTATATAATATCTAAGCTTTAAAAGCTTTTTTTACATACTGGAATGCAGCAAATCAGAAGTAAGGAAGGCTGTCTATATAAACCCCAAAGTAATCTAAGTTAAAGAAATGAAATTTAAGACTTCCTACAGGGTCCAACTAGACTTGATGGTAAATTACTATGACAGATGCACAATCTATTTGACAAGGTGATACTCATTAAGAAGTCAAAATAACTATAAATTTTATATACTCAAAATAACCAATATTTCCCCTTTCACAGACATGGCTTTTTCTTGGAAAATTTGAATCACTTTTCAGATGAGTTTACATTTAATAGATATTTTGTGAGTGGTATCAGAGCAATATTCTGATCTTCCTTTGAAATGAGACTGAAAATGCAGTGACAGGAATAACCCATTTCAAGGAAAATCAGAGCTATTTTACTTCCTGCAACTGAAATTATTTTTTTGATGTCTTAGATTCGCATAGTGAATACCATCCCGAGAAGCTTCATCCATATTTCTCACAGACATACTCTCAAACAAACTACACAATGAACAAATTATTTGTGTCTCCCAAAGATTATACATTTGGCATATAGGTGTGACCTAAATTATTATTTCCCACTTTAAACATTGGACCAGACAAAGCATCTGAAAGTTCACAGAACTTGAAGTGAAGTGAATTGAAGTTGCTTAATCATGTCCAACTCTTTGCGACCCCATGGACTGAGGAGCCTACCAGGAGCCTACCAGGCTCTTTGGTCCATGGAATTTTCCAGGCAAGAGTGCTGGAGTGGGTTGCCATTTCCTTCTCCAGGGGACCTTCCTAACCCAGGGATTGAACCTGGGTCTCCCGCACTGCAGGCAGACGCTTTACCATCTGAGCCACAAAGACAGAAACGAACTTTATATTCTAAAGCAAATACCCTAGAGTTATTTCATGTAAGACAACTGCAATCTAGGTTAGAACCTAAGGAAAACACCTTAATACTGACATACAAAATGGTCTTCTGTGTTAGGATAAAGAGTAGTAAAATATTTATTAAAAGAAGAAATTCTTACTATTTATCCCTCTTTGAACAATGCAATCACTATAACTGAAGATAAATCTATGTTTTACTAAAACACTGTAATTCTTATTTATTTATAATCTTGTGTGAGAGTTTTAACATCTATAAAACTGTCTGGATCTTTTAAGGTCTCTTATGTTGATTTGCTGCTGATCACTTGACTTGTTCTTATTTATTATGAGGTATTTAAATGATTAGATATGATTTTGTTCTACTCTCTAAATTTAATGATGGTCATATCTCCACTAATATGTTTGCAATTAAATCGTCTCTGTCTACTCAAAATAATCTGATTTGTAGTGTATACAGAACAAAGATTTCATATTTCTTTCTAGTATCTTAAACATGCAAATTCATGGTTTAACTTTATACTGTTTGTTTTTGTATAGACTAAAAATGAACTATAATACTTAAGTCACAAATCAAATACACTCCCTTATTTTTCCTCTCTTCAGATTTGAAAAGAGTTTTTACTTAATTACTGTTCAGATAGTATGTTGACATGCTTGGATTGAAAGTTTCTAGTAATAGCACATGATAATTCATGTAAGCATATTTGGCATTTACTTCATAAAATTTACGCTGTTTCCTCTATGGCTCTTTTTTTCTCTTTGTGTGATTTTCAAGTGAACATAAATACCTAAAATAAATCAAATAGATATAGTTATTTTCTATATAAAGTAAATTGGTTTGACAAATATTTTGACTCACTTGATTACTTATTTTTGACTCAGATAATTTCTTCAAGGCAAGAACAATATTTATTATTATATCCTCACCAACTATCTAAGATAGTCTTGTATACAATAAATGTTAGGGTATAAAACAGTTAGCAAAAATTTTAGGTTTAATGTTTTTGAAATTTAGCAATTTTATTTTACTATTGTAATTGCTTATTTCCTAAACTGCATTTTCTTAAATCAGTCAAAATCTGTAATTCCCTCTGGTTACACAATAAAAAAATGTCCACGTGTAAATTCAAAGACACTTTTGAAAAATCAGTGGAAAAAACCTGTGCTAAAGAACATTAGAGACTGAGTCAAATACTGGATGGGAAAAATCAAAGGTCAGGAGTGTTTAGAAGAAGAAAAATGAAAGCTAATGATATTATAAAAGAATACAGGAAATATCACCTATGATTGAACAGACTAGAGGTTTAATGGAACTAAAAATGAAGTCATCTTGGAAAACCTCTAATTAAAAGAAGGTGGTGAACCAATTAGAGAATAATGAATACGAAGCACTGAAGAACTGATGCCTTCAAACTGTGATGTTGGAGAAGACTCTTGAGAACCCTTGGACTGCAAGGAGATCAAACCAGTCAATCCTAAAGGAAATCAATCCTGAATATTCATTGGAAGGACTGATGCTGAAGCTGAAGCTCCAATACTCCTGCCACCTGTTGCAAAGAGCCAGTTCATTGGAAAAGACCCTGATGCTGAGAAAGATAGAAGGCAGGAAGAGAAGGGGATGGCAGAGGATGAGGTGGTTGGATGGCATCATCTATTCAGTGTACATGAGTTTGAGCAAGCTCTGGGAGATGGTGAAGGACAGGGAACCCTGGCATTATGCAGTCCATGGGGTCGCAAAGAGTTGGACATGACTGAGTGACTGAACAACAAATATACATTCATTAGACAATTTCTCTCCCTCAAGTTATCTCTAAGTTCTAATGTTTAAGGTTAGATAGAGACTAATGAATGGGTGAGTCTGTCATTTCTAAGTGAACTGACTCTGTGCCACCCCATGGTCTGTAGCCTGCCAGGCTCCTCCGTCCATGGCATTCTCCAGGCAAGAATACTGGAGTGGGTTGCCATTTCCTTCTCCAGGGGATCTTCCCCACCCAGGGATCGAACCCAGGTCTCCCGTATTGCAGGCAGATGCTTTAACCTCTGAGCCACCAGGGAAGCCCAATTATCCATCTAGTTCCTATCTAACTGAAAATATCTTCAGTTATAATCTGCTAGGTTGAAGGCACAATGTCCTTTAAGCAGATATAATATAGTCTCTCCCCTCAAGACACTTCCAGTCTGAAAACAACTGTAAAGAAATACTTCTGAATTCATTAAAACATATGAACATCTCGTACTTCTGGAAGATGCACACAGACTAAGAGGTGCTGGAAAACCTCTGAGGTTTTTGATTTTCTCTAGTGCCTCTGTCAAAGCGAGCATTCTGTTACTGAAATGTGTCTGCTTCTTTAAGAGACTTTCTGAACAGACAGAGAAATGAGTAAAGAGCAAGAGCTGGTAGGTTAAATAAACATAATTATGGAAAATCATCGAGAATTCTAGATATCTTCATACTTCACATCAAACACACTTTTCTACGCAGCTGCTAATGTACAAGAATAAGGAATGAAGTTAGCATTCCACAATGAATGTACACAGATAAAACACAGAGCAACAGATTCTTCAGTGACATTAATAAGGTATTTGGTACATTAAGTCTAAACAAAGTTTGTAGGAGGAATATTTATAGTAACTCCCGGGTCTCTGGCTCAAATGTAATTAACTGACTAAATAAAAAGATATTAGCATTCTCATTTCTTCTCTCCAACTAAATCAAAATAGATAAAACAATTCATTTGCCAGGAGTAAAAATACATATGTAAAGATCACAAGGCTCCCTTGGTATTAATGTGAAATTTCCTCACACCTCCAATCTTCAAAACACAAAAGTGTTATCCTGGGATGTAAGAACTATGAAGGATTTCCCAAATGAAATGAACCAAGTAAACTCTGACTGTCAATAACTGAAAACAAATAGCACAGGATTTAGGTTTATAATTGAAAAATTTCAATGCTATCTTATTAAAAAGAGGTTTATTAACATACTATAATAACATCTCAACCTGTAATTTGACAATAGTCTCAACATCAAGCAAGTTTGTCAAAATCTGAGGAACATGGCCCAAAAAAGGTGTAAATCACACAAACACATGGTAAAATAAAAAAGATACTATAAGAGATAACATTTAAAGAAAAACCATATTTTAAAATGACATATTAGAGAAACTTCTAGAAAACCAAATCGGATGCATGATTTCTTACTTCCCTTACTAAATAATTATGTTACCATTAGTTTAAGTTTTTGTAGTTATTTACATGTGCATTTCTGTTTTACCAAATTCATCTTAATAAGTACTCTCTACATGGGAATTAGATGGGGAAACAGTGGAAACAGTGTCAGACTTTATTTTGAGGGGCTCCAAAATCACTGCAGATGATGATTGCAGCCATGAAAATAAAAGACGCTTAGTCCTTGGAAGGAAAGTTATGCAACCTAGATAGCATATTAAAAAGCAGAGACATTACTTTGCCAATAAAGGTCTGTCTAGTCAAGGCCATGGTTTTTCCAGTGGTCATGTATGGATGTGAGAGTTGGACTGTGAAGAAAGCTGAGTGCCAAAGAATTGATGGTTTTGAACTGTGGTATTGGAGAAGACTCTTGAGAGTCCTTTGGACTGCAAGGAGATCCAACCAGTCCATCCTAAAGGAGATCAGTCCTGGATGTTCTTTGGAAGGACTGATGCTAAAGCTGAAATTCCAGTACTCTGGCCAACTCATGCGAAGAGTTGACTCATTGGAAAAGCCTCTAATGCTGGGAGGGATTGGGGGCAGGAGGAGAAGGGGACGACAGAGGATGAGATGGCTGGATGGCATCACCGACTCAATGGACATGAGTTTGGGTGATCTCCGGGAGTTTGTGATGGACAGGGAGGCCTGGTGTGCTGCAATTCATGCGGTCGCAAAGAGTTGGCCATGACTGAGCGACTGAACTGAATTGAACCGAACCTTCCTGAAAGTTTTCTTTTTTGCATTTTCAATTTATTTGGTATGCAATTTTTGATTAATTCTTTAGCTATTAACATTTCTTACAATCTTCCTGTATTTCCTCCCTCTAACCAGTATGTGAAATAGAAAGGTTCATAATTTTCCACTCTTACGTTTCCTGTGTTCAAGCTCCCCTAGCAAAAAAAGCCAGAAACATAAAGCATCTTAGTATAGAAAATTCTGTTTTCCTCGCACTCATCCCCTTCCATACAAATACACTTCCCTCAACACAGGACTTATTTTAAAGTGTAAACTATTGACTTAGCTCCGTTTAATAATTCACTTAAAAATATGTTTTTTTTAGAGGCAGAAACCAAAATATTTTAAAACACATACACACATTTTTGCACTATAAAGCAAACTAGTTTGGCAGTGATAGTATTCATCTTTCTCTTTCTAGCATCCTTGGCAGGATTTGGCATATAGTAGAGTCTTGATATATATTTAATAACTGAATCCATGGTCAAAGTATAACTTTACTACTTTTCCTCATTCCAGGAAACATGAATTGAGCTAAAAGTTTGTATCAAGTACAAGACAAATATAATGATATGGCTAAAATTGTGATCCTGCATAAAGATACCTTTGGTTTTACTTATAGTTCTGAAATCGATGACCTTTTTGTCTACAAAATATTTTTCCTATCAGAGATTGTCTCATTTTCATCATTTAGTTCAATGAACTTTATCCCAAATATCCAGCTAGAGGGGAATAGATAATTTGGAGTATTTCATTACTAACATTGGAAAATGACCTACTAATGAAATTTAGATCCTTTATAAGACTTCTGTATAGAATAAGCTCAGAACACAAAAACTTTAATGGAACTTCTACACATTTGGGATTTTTGAGAAAATAACTTGATAAACAAATTATAAACCATTCCTTCTGGAATGCATAAGCTGAGTAAGATAGTTTCCTTTTTCCCTAACGAAAAGTTTCTAAGGACAATAATGATAGGTTCAAAACTCTCAATGCAGAGTCTTCTCACTATTAATGAAAAATTTCCATTATTAATTTTGAAATGCTCTAAATTAATCTCTCCTTCTGTGTCCTTGTCAAGAAAGTTTGTACCTAGTAGATTGATTGGTCTGTGTTGCATTAAAATTATTCATTTATTATCTGTCTTTCATATTAGATTGTAAGCTCTGAGAAGGGAGGTACACTGACTTATTTATCTACATTTTCTCACTGTCTGGTACATTATTGTTTAAACTTAGAGATTTTTAGAGATATTGAATTAAATTTGCTACACTTTTTGGCATATCTAAGTTGCTTGACAACTCATTTATCCAGTTTTGTTAGATATCGCCTGAGCTAATCTTGGTCTTCCCATGGCATTTTGTCTAGTAATTCTTCTTTCTTAAAAAGCTAGAAACAGAGAGCTGTGATACATAAGCTGAAAGAGATGGACCTTATATTGACAGATGCTTGGCTACTTTGCGCCAGTTGCCTATGGCCCTGCTCATCCTTTAATACACAACACTCTAACTTCAGTAGAATATGTGTCCTTGTGGGGCTTCCTGGTCTCTGCCACCGTTGGACTGAAAAATGGGGAAGAAGTGTGGGTTGCGGTTTCAACTGCAGCATTCAGAATCAGACTACCTAGCTTCAGATCTCACGTTCAACACTCCTAAAGGACCTAAGACAAGATATTTAATCTTTCAAAACTTTTTTTAACTTCCTCATTTTAAAAATGGAGCTAATAATAGGACATACTCATAGGCTATTTTGAGAGATAAGATAACTCATGGACATAACTTAGCAAATGAGCACAGTTTCTGGCATCCAATAAGGGCTTAATGCATATTTTTAAAAAATTCATTGCATTCTTCCTATGCTTCTTATAATTAAGTAGATTCTCTCTAAATATTTCTTGAAATAAAGTGACTGAGTCTTATTTTCCTGTTTTAGAAAACTGTAAACCTCTGTTTGCTGATAACTGTGTTATAAAATTACCCTGAGGTGTTTAAAATCTAGCCACATATGTATGTCAAGGTATTGTTCCATCCTTCTGTAAAATGAAACAAAACAAAACAAAAAATAAGCTCATGAAATAGATGAAATGTATTTAGTTATCTTTTCCTCTATATCAATTCTAAGTAATACCATTCCTTTGTGTGCCTGAATTGAAGCCCTGCTGATAAAACAATGATTTGTGAGTCATAGCAAATGATCCTTACTAGTTCACAAACTTAAAAACCAACCAGATTTTTAAAATTAAAAAAGGAAACCATAACACACACCAGCACCACCATTGACAACAAAAGCAAAATTACAAGCCACAAGCCATGTTGGCCTATTATATTACAGGCTGTAAATTAATTGGTTGTATATTAGATATTTAAAACATAGTAGACTATGCATTTATTTTTATTTATTTATTTATTATTTTACTTTACAATTCTGTATTGCTTTTGCCATACATTGACATGAATCCACCACGGGTGTACATGCGTCCCCAAACATGAACCCCCCTCCCACCCCCCTCCCCACAACATCTGTCTGGGTCATCCCCGTGTACCAGCCCCAAGCTATGCATTTAAACTAACATATTTAAAAAATTTGCTAATATACAGCTGATTTAGACTCAACACTACATGTAAATCAGCATGAAGTAGAATATGTTGACACATTCTCTAATAATTGGAATATACAAAATTACTTTTACTGTGAAATAGGAGGAAGCTAAATAGGGAAAGGAGTACATCAAGGCTGTATATTGTCACCCTGCTTATTTAACTTATATGCAGAGTACATCATGAAAAATGCTGGGCTGGATAAAGCACAAGCTGGAATCAAGATTGCCGGGAGAAATATCAATAACCTCAGATATGCAGATGACACCACCCTTAAGGCAGAAAGCAAAGAAAAACTAAAGAGCCTCTTTATGAAAGTGAAAGAGGAGAGTGAAAAAGTTGGTTGAAAACTGAATATTCAGAAAACGAAGATCATGGCATCTGGTCCCATCACTTCATGGGAAATATATGGGGAAACAGCGGAAACAATGGCTGACTTTATTTTGGGGGGGCTCCAAAATCACTGCAGATGGTGACTGCAGCCATGAAATTAAAAGACGCTTGCTCCTTGGAAGCAAAGTTATGACCAACCTAGAGCCCGTATTAAAAAGCAGAGACATTGCTTTGCTAACAAAGGTCCATCTAGTCAAAGCTATGTTTTTTCCAGTAGTCGTGTATGGATGTGAGAGTTGGACTATAAAGAAAATTGAGCACCGAAGAATTGATGCTTTTGAACTGTGGCATTGGAGAAGACTCTTGAGAGTCCCTTGGACTGCAAGGAGATCCAACCAGTCCATCCTAAAGGAGATCAGTCCTGAATATTCATTGGAAGGATTGATGCTGAAGCTGAAACTTCAATTCTTTGGCCATCTGATGTGAGGAACTGACTAGATAAGACCCTGATGCTGGGAAACATTGAAGGCAGGAGGGGAAAGGGATGACAGAGGATGAGATGGTGGATGGCATCACCCACTCAATGGACATGAGTTTGAGTACACTCCAGGAGTAGGTGAAGGACAGGGAGACCTGGTATGCTGCATTCCATGAGGGCACAAAGAGTCAGACACAACTGAGTGACTGAACTGGACTGAACTGAACTAAAATTCACCTGGCAACATAAGCAAATGGTAAGATATAACCCTAAGAACAAGGTGCACCTTTAAGTTACATTACTGAAAAGTCACTACACCTGTAAATTCCAATCATATCCCATTTTATCTTCTATCTCTAATTCTACTATAATTAGTTCTTATTCAGTATATTTTTCTTCAAATAATTTGCTATTATGCATATGCATCTAATGCTGCAACTAGTATTTTTAAATGTTGAAAAAAGTCTGATAATATATCATCACTATGTCGAGGAGGTGCTAATAATGTCTTCAATATAATAAACTATAATAATCAAGGAAATAAAACTTTGATACAAATATTATCTCTAAGAGTAATTTTGCCATAGAATATCACTGAGTAACATAAAAGTTACTTTAAAGAAGTTGTTCGGTAAATTAAAATAAGTTTAAAAAACAGAAGCAGTTCTGAATCCACTGTAAACTTTCTGAATATAATTTATGTTCCTTTCTTTTTAAAAATCCTTCTGCTAAAGTTTGTCTCAAGGCAGCATGTGATACTGGTTAATTATGTGAATGTTTTATTTATTTATATTAATATTTTATGTGATCCTATTTATCTGGCTGACACATTTTTCTATTATATTTTTAAATAAGACACAAAGCATCATATAAAAATTATTTAAAATCCAAACAATGATTAGGTTTGTGCTCAATGGAAAAAATTGTGTGAGATAGTTCGGCGCATACTGATAATGATATTGAGACAGAGGCACATCTATTCCTTTCTTGGTGTGGATATCAGAGATTGTCAGTAGAAAACAAACTGGAGGAAATAGTTTTTAAATTTTTCCTGACCTGTACTCAGTTGCTCAGTTGCATCCAACTCTTTGTGACCCCATGGAACATAGCCCATGAGGCTCCTCTGTCCATGGGATTTTCTCAGCAAGAATACTGTAGACGGTTGCCATTTCCTCCTCCAAGGCTCCCTGATCTAAGCTTTTATTATTTTATTTAAAATAAATCCCACAAAGATAACACAAACAGTACCACAGTGATAAAATATAATTCAAAGTGGAATATAAAGGTTACTGAGACTTCTTCTCTCCAAGCAAGTAGTAGCTAGTATGTTGTTTCCAGTTTAGAATTTTCAAAACCATATTTAGTAACAGTATTCTGATCTCTTGCCAAGGATCTAAATAACGTGGAGAAGTATCAGACTAGGGTATATCATTTGCTGTCATTAAAAAAAAAATCTATAAACTATCTATAGTTAAAAGCAAAATGCTATGTCCTGTTCAGATTCTGAGAAAGGTCAGTTTATATATAAAGTAGATTCATCTCTTTCACATGGACTTGAGACTTACTAAATGACCACAAGTAGAATACCAAACTCAATTCTTTTGATTACGTTAACAGCAACAAAAAGGTATTAAAACAGACTAGATTCCAAAGACTATAAATTTAAGTTCTCCCATGTATTGAAACATTTAAAATTTTAATGATAATTTTTGTGTGTTCTTAAACACTAAACCTTGACTAATGCTAAATAACAAACTTTGGGATTAAGTGGAAATTATCATCTAATATAATCTTTTGTGGAAAGGATGATCTTTTATTTGATTTTACTTACCATGATCAAAATTTTAAATAATTTAAATTATTCCTCTGAATACCAAAAACTGAAGCATCAACTCTGGATTTTTAAATAAACTATTTTTTATTAAAACACTAATGTTTTATAAGTAAATCCATATTTTATGCACAGATCACTGAAGAGACACTATTAATATATCTTATAGCAATGAATTGTGTATTACTCTGAGATTGACAAGCACAACCATAAATAGTCAGTGGAGAATCTAATTCTGTTAGAATCAGATTACCTTAGTTCCAATGCCATTTCTTCCCTCTACATAAAAGAGACAGAGATTTTTTTCCCCTTTCAATTGGTCTAGTAGTATGTAGGTTAGTGCCACATAATCAAATATGCTAATATTTGTACAAAATTATGAATCAACACATCAACAGGGATAAATTTAGTCTATAAATAGTCTCTGTTTAGTTTGAGCCACATTTTGCTGCTAAGTGAAATGTGGTTTCATTTATTTCAATTACTCTACCATAAATTCACAAGTAAGAAGTACCACTCTAGGGAAAATAGAGAAGACTCTTACCTTGACACATGAAACCTCTTTCTTCATAGCCAGCATTGCAGGAGCACTTGCCGATGGGTACAAGCCATTCACCTTCTGTACTGCAGTACATCCTAGGAGGATCTTCCTCCTTAGAATTGTTAACACAAGAACCTCTAACCTCCACCAGAGATTGGGAATCCATGGGTACTGTGTCTGGAAACATAGCCAAATTCTTCACTGTAAACGGGCACTTTTTGAAGTACACTCTCACAGACACTAAGGCAACACAAGCACCAACATCTTGAAAAGCCAAATAAAATCCCTTTTTGTTGACAGGACCTACTTCTCTAACCTCAGTGTTGAGTTTAAGAATACGGTCCCCGAGATCCATTTGCGTGAAACTTTCATCAGCTGCAATGGTGTCAATCTTTGTAAACTGATGTTCTCGGAATTTGACTCCATGGTCATCATCAGACTCCATGTAATACAGATTGAAAGTCTCCTTGCAAGTTCCCAAAACCAATGGAATGCTATTGCAGTCCCGGAGAGTGAACTTCAGCTCCACATAGATCTTCTGAGCTGAGTTCCTGGGGATCCAGTTTGTCCTCAGCCAATTATTTTGACTATGGTCCATGACATTGCAAACTTGGTAAGTGCGGATGGGCGTGTAATGTTCATCGACACCACTGATCTCCTCCCACTTGAAGAATGAAAGACGAAGAAGAAAAGAAAGACAGAATTAACGAGTTAAGCATGATGAATAGCTGTGAATACAAGATGAAGTTGTTAATGACATCACAGGAAATAAAAAACAAGCAGAAACTTCACTGTTGCTCATTAAAGATCAAGATGTACAGCAACTCTGTAACATTCTTGTTTGCAGTTTTTATTATTTACAAGGTTCTCTGAGTTCTTGGACACAAAATAATTCAAAATTTTGATGAACACATTTGAATTTTACTGGAGTTTGTGTGATATTCAGGAAGAAGTTGCTTAGCAATTGATTGAACCTAGACAAACATCCTAGGATAAAAATGTTAAATCAGTCATCTCTAATAACATGATAAAAATTGTTTTGTTGTATATTTTAGGGGATTATTATTATTATTTTTTTGGTTTGTTCTTTAAAAAGAAAAAGAAAATACCACTGCTTAGCACTTCTCTTTATTAAACTTTCCCCAATTTGGGCCAGACTTGGGTAAAGTCAGTATATCACAAAGAAAGTGAATCTAAATTATTTCATTACCAGGTAGCTTTATGCATGACATTATTAACATACTTGGTCATTTCAAGAAATACACGATGGAGAACTTTGAATTTCTGAAGTAAAAACATGAACATGTCTCCTTCCCATCTCTCCAAAATCCAACAAATAGTTATACATGTAGAACAGAAGATTTAAGTATAGTGAACATTTCAATTCTTAATATCTTTTATCCACATTAAATTTTCCACATGAAAGAAATACACAGCTACTTAAGTTGTTGTTATAGCAGTTGGGCTATGATGGTAATAAAACTTTTTTTCATTGTAAATACACTCAAAACTTTCAAGACTTTTTAGAAAAGTTAAGCAGTGTTTTCTTGATCCTTGTACAGGTTTTGAGAAGCTTTCAAGTTAGCATCACATTGTTTATGTTATTTATGATTCTAAAACTATTATTCTATTTAACTGTTACACCTGTGTCTACACTCTGTTTATACTATGCCTAGTTATCTTATTGCTGCTAGAAAAATACATCGTTTTCCATGTCATATTAGAGTTCTAACCTTCTATGGCTCCCCGTTACTCATGTAAGAACTTCAAACTCTTCAGTTGGCATTTGTGCTTTTCCAAAAACTATTCCCAACTTACATTTATTTTTTTCTAAAAGTTTGAACTGAGATTAGAGAATTATAAGTTTCACTTATGCACATACTGTTCTTGTCTCTGTGAACTCTTTTTTATGTTTTCAAAAGAAATGTTGGATCTTCTTTTGTTATGGTATAAAAAAGAGCATTGGTCTCTGCTCATTTCTCTGTGATGCCTCCCATAACCTTAACGTGCTTAAGACACTTTCTGTTTCGTATAACACTTATTAAATATCTTTTTCAGTTTTAGATTTAATTCATGATACATCATTAGATTAGCTTAACATTGTTTCAAATACATTTGTTAGATTTTAGAGCTCTTTATATCCTTTATAATATGCAGCACACAACTTCACTTTTTGGGAATAAAAGATGAATAAAATGCATAAAATGCATAAAATTATATTTTTATAATATATTTAGTAATAATTCAAGGAAATAATAAAGTTCATATTAGAGAATATATTTTAACTTTGTAAATAAATAAATGAAATCCTTGTGATGCCCATTATAAATAGGTTCCTAAAATCTTCTCCATTAAGAGATTTACTTATTTTCATAAGGAATAAGTTTTAAATAATTTTTAACTAAATCAATGGCATTTAAAAAGTATTAATGTATTTTCTACTTATATTTATTAAATACACATAGGAAATCCAATCCACAACTTCTAGTTACAAAGTGAGATAAAAATGCTATTTTTTCAAAATTCACAATAACCAAAGTAAAGAAATATGGCATTTATCTGGCCTTTGAACCTCATTAGCCAAAAAAATAATTATTTACATTAAAGTGTTTGAATTATCAAATCCAAGCTGCACCCTTCCCCACTACCAAGGTGAGAAACACAGTTTTAAAACTCTTTAGTCTCCTTAGCACTCCTACCAATCTAAGAACAAACCAAAAGCAAATAATTAAACAGCACCACTTATTTCAGTAACTTGGATCATTCAGGGTCTGAAATATTTGAGAAGCATTCATTTTCTGGAGGCAAAATTGGCTTGTCTTTATTGTCATGCCTAACATCCAACAAAGGAGCCCATTTTGTTATTTTAGAAAGCCCTAGAATAATATACAAGAAAATACTCATAATGTATTTTTAATAATCACCAATTTATCATTTTCAAACAACCACTCTATAAATACATTATATGGACAGCTTTTAAGAACAAAAGTATATATGAGAGTCTCATTTCTGAGGATTTTACACTGAGGTGCCTATAAAAGTAAAGTCATACTCAAAACCAAAATTAATGTATAACTTTAATATCAGAAAATTTAAAACCTGTGAACTGAGTTGAAGCTCAAAAAAATTGTAATGTTAAACAGTATTATTATGTTGCATCTTTATTAATATTACATTGATTCTATGATGGCACTGTAAAGTATAGAGCTAACAAAAACGCCAGAGAATAAATGCTTTTTGTGGGCATTTTACAGAATGTTAGATGAGAGGCCTATTTAAAAATTAGCCAACTGACTTCAGAAATTTTAGGTCAGAACTTTCTTATCAGAATAGATACGTTTGTAATTTGATGAATCAGTTGCAATTTTCTCCTGCTCTGGACAGCATTTTGTTAGACACCAAACAGAAATGACAGAAATGACACCATGTAAAGATTTTCACAATTTGATGTAAAATATGATTTTAATTATGGAGATATCAATGTAGTCTAACATTTTCCTTTGAATGCTAATTTGGCAAGCTATCACAAGCCCTTGAATGCAGAGGTACAAATTGCAAGAAGATAATGCAAACAGCACCAGCATGCTCTGTGCATAAAAAGGTTGCAGAGAGCAATTATCACTTCATTAATTTGTAATGAAAACCAAATTGCCTGTAAGTGATGGTGACTTGCCATCTCAGACCATTTGCAAAAAAACAGCAGATCTCTAACTCTAGCATCTGGTGAAGACTTGTTTAGTTGCTCAGTCCTCTCCTTTTGCTACCCCATAGACTGTATGTAGCCACCAAGACTCCCTGTCCATGGGATTTCTCAAGTAAGAATACTGGAGTGGTGGCCATTTTCTCCTCCAGGGGATCTTCCGGATCCAGGGATCAAACCCATGTGTGCTGCTTGGTAGGCAGATTCTTTATCACTGAGCCACCTAGGAAATTGCTGAGGACTTGAGAGTGGAAATAAAATTTCTAAAAAAGCAGTTTTGCAACAGCAGCAACAGAAATCATTAAAGTGCTGTTGTAATTCTTCCATTTTATAAAAGAATACTCATATTTACCCAATCTTCATACTCCAAGAACTAATGTGTACATTCATAAATTATTAGAGATAATATACTATCATAGTCATTGTGCCAAGGCCAAGGTGAACAAATAAAATGGGTGAATTAGAATTAGTGACATAAAACTGGGAGGTACAAAGCATTTATTGCTTCATTTTTCTAATCCTAAGGAAGAATCTCTTCAAGGGGTGTCCAGCAGTAACACTGTCCAGCAGAAAGGGACACAGAACTAGTAAGAACAGAACTAATAACACAGACACAGAACTAGGGACTAGTAAGAACACAAATTCCTTCTAAAGCTCAAATTCTTCAAAATAGATAATTCCAGGAAAATAGCCTGGCTCCCAGATTCTCACTATACAAGCTTTTATCATTAGACCACAGAGACCAGAGTTGAATTTCTTGTTTTGTTTTTTTCTTCTTTTTTCCAGATTATTACATCTGTAAGAAAAACATTTGCCCAGACTTCTTTTCCCTAGAAGGATGAGTCAGAATTCTATTCCCTGTAACATTAGCACCATGAGTCTCCTTATCAACAAAATACAGTGTAAGATGTGATTCAGTTTATATTTTTTAGATAGCACAGGCTTCTTGTCACTGAGTCAAATATATATTTTGAGGGAAACATATTTTTAACAATTAATCAGCATTTAACCTAATAACTCTCATTCTAATGAACCTCAATTATAGTAATAAAGGATTTATACTCATTGTTAACATTAATTACTCTCTTGGATACATTTTTTGCTACTTGCTAATAGAGAGTAGGAGGAAAGTGTTTACATTTTCTTTAAAAGAGGGAGAACCTGCGATACAGTTAGTGCATAGGCTAACTTAAATATTTAGAAAGTGAGAAACAACTTCGTGATTTACTTTATAAGGTTTAAATCACTTCCTAGAAATTTGCAGATGATATTAAAAAAGAAAATGATACCAATATTCTTATGTTTGTAATACTACATTTATATTTCAATGGTGAATAAGAAGCACACAGTTCTGCACTTTAGAAAATGCTAATGTGACTAATGCTGCCCTTAGCAACTGTGAAAGTGAAAGGGAAAAGTGAAAGTGAAGTCACTCAGTCATGCCCGACTCTTTGTGATCCCATGGACTGTAGCCTACCAGGCTCCTCCGTCCATGGAATTTCCAGGCAAGAGTACTGGAGTCAGTTGCCATTTCCTTCTCCAGGGGATCTTCCCGACCCAGGGATCCAACCCAGGTCTCCTGCATTGCAGACAGATGCTTTACCCTCTAAGCCACCAGGGAAGTCCTCTTAATAACTGTAAGTGATCTTAAAGTTGATTCATGTCATTCTTTCTCCTCTCCTGTTTCTACTCTTACATGTTTTTCCCTTTGCACATATCATAGCTGTTTCAGAATGCAGTGTTCATCCTAGAAATATTTGAACACTTATCACACATCAGCATAAGCTTGGCAAGGCATAATCACTTACAGGAAAATGTCACTGGCAAGTGTCAGACCCAGACGTATGTAACAAACTCACTATATTTCCATCTATTATTAAATAGAATTTTCTTAGCCAATAGGCCTCAAAAGTATATATATACACACACACATACTTGTAATAGTATTATATTAAAAGGTAGAGTAAAATAAAACAATTGAGACAAATGAGAAACAGAATTTGGGGGTTTGAAAGACTTTGTTGGTGATGATTTGGGGTCAAATCAGAGAAATATATTTATAACCAGAGGACTGAGGAGAGAGAAGATGGGGATTTGATACTGAAAATTCAGTATCAGCAACAAGGTGCAGGCCAAAGTCTAAAGATAATGATGCCCAAAGGTACATGCCTGAGATGGCATTTCCAGCAATCTTAATAATAATGACTACTATACATCGTCCCACCCATCTTTAACTCCTAAGTAATTAGCAGAAATTTGATAATGGTATTACAAATATCTTGTTGAAAAAAGAGAGGACAATGTCTCAGTTTGGGTACAGTATACAGAAAAGAGATAGGAAACCAGGAAAGGAAAGAAAGACCAGAGATTATTATTGAGGAAAGCCATATTAAAAAGCAGAGATATTACTTTGCTGACAAATGTCCACCCAGTCAAAGCTGTGGTTTTTCCAGTAGTCATGTATGGATGAGAGAGTTGAACCATAAAGAAAGCCGAGAGCAGAATAACTGATGCTTTTGAACTGTAGTATTGGAGAAGACTCTTGAGAGTCCCTTGGACTGCAAAGAAATCCAACCAGTCTATTCTAAAGAAAATCAGTCCTAAATATTCATTGGAAGGACTGATGCTAAAGCTGAAACTCCAATACTTTGGCTGCCTGATGCGAAGAACTGACTGATTGGAAAAGACCCTGGTGCTGGGAAAGATTGAGGGCAGGAGGAGAAGGGAACAGAAGAGGACAAGAGGGTTGGATGGCATCACCAACTGGATGGGCATGAGTCTGAGCAAGCTCCGGGATTTGGTGATGGACAGGGAAACCTGGCATGTTGCACTCTATAGGGTCACAAAGAGTCAGACATAACTGAGTGACTGAACTGACTTCAGAGGATAAGAGAAAGAGTTAGGACCAGGAAAATGTGTCATCTCTGCTTGGGTATTGGGTAGGCCCTGGTACATTCTGTAGTTAGAACAAGATGCTGGCTATTCAAGGCAATGTCTTCTGAAAGTTTGAGCATGCGTGGGGGTGCTTGGGTCCCCATCAGTGCCTACTTTGGATTCTCTGTCTTTACTCAGCACTTTACAGCCAAATATACATCCATCTTCAGCCTCAGGATTTCTCAGTTCCTGCTACCCTTAGACTGAGGCAAGAACAAGGGCAGCCTCAGCTTCACCTTTCTAGGCCTTTGATTTTAGCAATTCTCCCCCATGTTGGGGCTAGTTTAGTGGTACAGTATTGAGATCTCAGGGCTGTTGCCACATCTTTGCATCTGTGGAAAAACATCCCATATTTCTGACTACAGTCTGTCTAATTTCCTTACATCAAAGGTTCTTATTTTTGGCTAAGCATTAACCAGAGACCCTTTGAAAAATACTACTTCATAGGTGTCTATCCAAAATATTTTATTTTACATTCCCTAGGATATTTGGATTTGAGTAGGCAACTCCCTAAGGTTGGGAACCAATGTTCTATGCCCTTTGGACAACTTTTGCCCTCAACTTCACCTGGCAGCATATTCTACTATCAGCTTCCAAGACTTCCTTTTTTTTCATATTGGAGGATAATTGCTTTATAGTGTTATGTTGGTTTCTGCAGTTCAATTCAGTTCAGTCACTCAGTTGTGTCCGATTCTGCAACCCCATGGACTGCAGCACACCAGGCCTCCCTGTCCTTCACCAACTCCCAGAGTTTATTCAAACTCATGTCCACTGAGTCAGTGATGCTATCCAACTGCTCATCCTCTGTCATCCCCTTCTCCTGCCTTCAGTCTTTCCCAGCATCAGGGTCTTTTCAAATGAATCAGTTCTTCACATCAGGTGGCCAAAGAATTGTAGGTTCAGCTTCAGCATCAGTCCTTCCAATGAATATTTAGGACTGATTTCCTTTAGGATGGACTGGTTGAATCTCTTTGCAGTCCAAGGGACTCTCAAAAGTCGACTGGTTGGATCTCCTTGCAGTCCAAGGGACTCTCAAGAGTCTTCTCCAACACCATAGTTCAAAAGCATCAGTTCTTTGGCTCTCAGCTTTCTTTATAGTCCAACTCTCACATCCATACATAACTACTGGAAAAACCATAGCTTTGACTAGACAGACCTCAGTACATCAATGTGAAACAGTGATAATTATATATCCCCTTCCTATTGAGCCTCCCTTCTCCCCGCTATCCCACCCCTCTAGGTTGTCACAGAGTGCTGGTCTGGGCTCCCCGTGTTATACAGTAGTCTCCCACTAGTCATCTATTTTACACATGGTAGCGTATATATTTGGAGAAGGCAATGGCACCCCACTCCAGTACTCTTGCCTGGAAACTGCCATGGACAGAGGAGCCTGGTAGGCTGCAGTCCATGGGGTTGCAAAGAGTCAGACACGACTGAGCAACCTCACTTTCACTTTTCACTTTCATGCATTGGAGAAGGAAATGGCAACCCACTCCAGCGTTCTTGCCTGGAGAATCCCAGGGACGGAGGAGCCTGGTGGGCTGCCGGCTACGGGGTCGCACAGAGTCGGACACGACTGAAGTGACTTAGCAGCAGCAGCGCATATATGTCAATACTACTTTCTCAATTTTCTCTACCTTCTCCTTCCCAAGACTCTGAATCTCCTCAGAAACTGTTTCCATGTCTATTTTTCCAGATAGTCTGCCTCTGTTTCTATCGAAGGCCCTATTGCTCGGCCCTCATCCCATATGTTGTTGATGCCCGATTTGCTGAGGCCCAGATGTGCCTTATGTAGAAGCTCACCTGAATAACCTCATCTTCTACCTCCCACCAAGATTTGTAAGATATTATTATAATAAACAGCATAAGTCTAATCATATTGCTCTTCTATTTCACATCTGGTGGTAAATGCAAAATATGTGCATTACAAAAAAATGTAAACAGTGTGTGTGGGAGGGCTACCTTCAGTCACATATCTCTCTTGGTGTGAATGCAAGACAACTGGTTTTAGATATGCTACAGTTTTTAGAGTTCACTATAATTTGGTTGTCTCCTACTGTGATTTCTGAAATGATTTGTGTTTTTTTAAGATGCCTCTATAACAGTGGTTTGCAGTCCATGAAGTCGCTCAGTCGTGTCTGACTCTTAGTGACCTCATGGACAGCTGCTGCTGCTGCTGCTGCTAAGTCGCTTCAGTCGTGTCCGATTCTGTGCGACCCCACAGACGGCAGCCCAACCTGTTGCAGCAGCAGCTGTCCATGATGTTGCTAAGAGTTGGTCATGACTGAGCGACTTCATGTTCACTTTTCACTTTCATGCATTGGTGAAGGAAATGGCAACCTACTCCAGTGTTCTTGCCTGGAGAATCCCAGGGATGGGGGGGCCTGGTGGGCTGCCATCTATGGGGTTGCACAGAGTTGGACACAACTGAAGCAACTTAGCAGCAGCAGCAGCAGCAGTATAATAGTGGTTTAATTTGATTTCACAAGCATTTATTGAATGTTTCTATATGCAAAGCTAAGGTTAGAAGCAGTAGACAGTAAAACAATAAGTAAAATGTGATTTTTGCTATCTGGAAACTGGTGCTGGAAGGAAGGGCATGAGTATTACACAAGGCAGATGATGATACATGGTCCATTTGAGGTGTTGCAAGAAGCTGTGGGGAAATAAAGGATTACTGGTGGAAGGGGGTTCTGGAAAATCACTAAAGAAGAATAAATGGAAAGGTAGGATGACTAGAATCTCTACAGGTGGAAATAGCAGGGTTCACTGAAAGAAAGAGTATGAGCAAACAGGAAGACCCGTGAGGACAGAACCTGTGTAAGGAGTGGGGTTCCAGTATGACTGGAATTTGGGGCACTGAGCAGCTGGGATGTGGACAGTTACTTAGAAAGGACTGGGAAAATTTGGGAATGTCAGCTGATATATCTTTACTTCATTTGATGAAGTGAAGGTTCGATCCCTGGGTCGGGAAGATCCCTGGGTCAGGAAGATCCCCTGGAGAAGGAAATGGCAACCCACTCCAGTACTCTTGCCTGGAAAATCCCATGGACTGAGGAGCCTGGTAGGCTACAGTCCCTGGGGTCGCAAAGAGTTGGACATGACTGAGTGACTTCACTTCATTTGCTAACATGAAAAACTCCTGAAAAGAGGCACATGGTTTGCTCCAGACTGGGAGTTGGTTCTCCAAAGGAGAAAGAGGGAATTCAGAAAGACCTCTGCAAGTTCCAGAAGAGAATTCTGAAGATCACCGCTGCTGAATTTATGACCATTGAACATTTCCCAAAGATTATAAAGAGATATATTTTTTGCTTATGAATTATATACGATACAGCTACATGTGCAGAAAGGAACACAGCTCATTATACTATAATTTTGTGACTACTAAAACATTTCAGAAAAATTCCCGTTTGTACTGAAACATTGCAAACAACAACAGAAAAACAATTAAAGGTACATGTATGTAAATAAATGTTTCTTTCATGTGTTTTTTTTTCTGAAATAGTGTTCTCATTAGATCCCACATATCTGATTTCAAGAACATCTAATTAATATTTATTGAATAACTACTATCTACCAAGCTCTCTTCAAGAAAATTAGAGATACCAAGGGAATATTTCATGCAAAGATGGGCTCGATAAAAGACAGAAATGGTATGGACCTAACAGAAGCAGAAGGTATTAAGAAGAGGTGGCAAGAATACACAAAAGAACTGTACAAAAAAGAACTTCATGACCAAGATAATCACGATGATGTGATCACTCACCTAGAGCCAGACATCCTGGAATGTGAAGTCAAGTGGGCCTTAGAAAGCATCACTACGAACAAAGCTAGTGGAGGTGATGGAATTCTAGTTGAGCTGTTTCAAATCCTGAAAGATGATGCTGTGAAAGTGCTGCACTCAATATGCCAGCAAATTTGGAAAGCTCAGCAGTGGCCACAGGACTGGAAAAGATCAGTTTTCATTCGAGTTCCAAAGAAAGAAATGCCAAAGAATGCTCAAACTACCACACAATTGGACTCATCTCACATGTTAGTAAAGTAATGCTCAAAATTCTTCAAGCCAGGTTCAGCAATATGTGAACTGTGAACTTCCAGATGTTCAAGCTGGTTTTAGAAAAGGCAGAGGAACCAGAGATCAAATTGCCAACATCTGCTGGATCATCAAAAAAGCAAGAGTTCCAGAAAAACATCTATTTTTGCTTTATTGACTATGCCAAAGCCTTTGACTGTGTGCATCACAATAAACTGTGGAAAATTCTGAAAGAGACGGGAATACCAGACCACCTGATCTGCCTCTTGAGAAATCTGTATGCAGGTCAGGAAGCAACAGATAGAACTGGACGTGGAACAACAGACTGGTTCCAAATAGGAAAAAGAGTACGTCACGGCTGTATATTGTCACTCTGCTTGTTTAACTTCTATGCAGATTACGTCACAAGAAATGCTGGGCTGGAAGAACCACAAGCTGGAATCAAGATAGCCTGGAGAAATATCAATAACCTCAGATATGCAGATGACACCAACCTTATGGCAGAAAGTAAAGAGGAACTAAAAAGCCTCTTGATGAAAGTGAAAGAGGAGAGTGAAAAAGTTGGCTTAAAGCTCAACATTCAGAAAACTAAGATCATGGCATCTGGTCCCATCATTTCATGGCAAATGGATGGGGAAACAGTAGAAACAGTGTCAGACTTTATTTTTCGGGGCTCCAAAATCACTGCAGATGGTGATTGCAGCCATGAAATTAAAAGACGCTTACTTCTTGGAAGGAGAGTTATGACCAACCTAGATAGCATATTAAGAAGCAGAGACATTACTTTGCCAACAAAAGTCCGTCTAGTCAAGGCTATGGTTTTTCCTGTGGTCATGTATGGATGTGAGAGGGGATGGTCAAGAAAGCTGAGCATGGAAGAATTTATGTTTTTGAACTGTGGTGTTGGAGAAGACTCTTGAGAGTCCCTTGGGCTGCAAGGAGATCTAACCAGTCCATTCTAAAGGAGATCAGTCCTGGGTCTTCATTGGAAGGGCTGATGCTAAAGCTGAAACTCCAGTACTTTGGCCACCTCATGCAAAGAGTTGACTCATTGGAAAAGACTCTGATGCTGGCAGGGATTGGGGGCTGGAGGAGAAGGGGAGAGCAGAGGATGAGATGGCTGGATGGCATCACCGACTTGATGGACGTGAGTTTGAGTGAACTCTGGGAGTTGGTGATGGCCAGGGAGGCCTGGTGTGCTGCAATTCATGGGGTCGCAAAGAGTCGAACACGACTGAGTGACTGAACTGAACTGAACCAAGCTCTATAGTGATAACATTTTAATGAAGAAGATAGGAAAGGTACCTATCTTTAAGGAACATACCGTATTTATGTTAAATCCATTGTTATATCCATTTTTATTTTGTATCCATTTGTATGTTAGATGCATTTTCATTTATTTCTTTGCTCATTATTCTTTCTCACCTTCATGGTTTCTGGTTTGACTTATTTTTCCCTCCCAAACATTTAAGTGAAAGTGAAAGTTGCTCAGTTGTGTCCGACTCTTTGTGACCCCAAGGACTACATATATATACACTCCATGGAATTCTCCAGGCCAGAATACTGGAGTGGGTAGCCTTTCTCTTCTCCAGGGCATCTTCCCAACTCAGGGGTCGAACCCAGGTCTCCTGCATTGCAGGCAGTTTCTTTACTAGCTGAGCCACAGGGGAAGCCCCCCAGCATTTCGCTCTGTGCCTAAAACTAAATACCTCTTACAGTTTTACTAAAATCAGATATCACGTGATGAGCTAAATGTTAAACTCACATAACTAACAAAGCAAGTATGCTTTGGGGTGCAGAAGGCATTGATTTTTAAAAATAAATACTCTGGTTAACTATGTGTTAAAGAGTGACCTTAACCAATTAAATATAAGACACATACCATGTCTATAAGAGTTTTGTAAAAATAAAAATAAAAAAAAGAATCAGGAAATTAGTTTCTACAAAATGTGTGTTAGTAAATTTATGATAAAGATTTTGGAATGTATAATGAAAATTTTTTGAAAGATGAAAAACAGTCTTAAAGTTTGAAAGATGGTGGGTGGCAAGGAAAAAAAAACTTTTCAAAATAATGCAAAATGCTTAAAGATCTATCAAAAAGTGAATTTCTAGCCAGAAGAATGAGCTTGCAAAAGATATAATACATTAAAATATAAAATATACCATGGGAAGGTCATGTCTACATTCTTCATTGTCAAAAGTTTTCAATTAAACCTGCTATTTGAATTTACTTCTCCTGTGAGGGGAAAAGTATCAATGTAATGAAAGACAGGAAAAGTAAAATTTTCACTGTAGAGGTTTGATTTTAATGGTGAAATATTTCTATTTATAATGTAAAAGAAACATAATTGCAAAATGTTATTTTTAGAAGTATAACCATGAAAAAATTTACCATTAATCTGAAAATTACTTTCGTAAAGAGAAAGCCAAAATAGTTTAAAAATCATTAATTAACTATTTATGTATTCCATAAAGTTGGGGGAAATTGTTCATATTTATCAGAAATTTTTCACTCTTTCTGTTGCTATATAGTCAAATAACTACACTTTTCATAGTTTAAATTCCCCTTTAATGTCAGGGAGTAAAACAATGAGACTATCATGTTTCCAATTCTTGGAAACATATTTAATATGAAATTGCCCAATAAAAAGGTAATTTTAGAATTCAGTATAACTGCTTGAAAATGTGGGGTAAAGTTCCACGCACATTGGCTTAACTTGTCTAGACTGAAAACTGTGTTAAAATGGACATTTACAGAATTATTACAAACGGCCAACTACTTAGAAATTAATGCATAGCAGTGACAGCAGTGCATTTCATACCAGTTGTGAGATTCATGTAATTTCCTGCTATGATAACGGGTCACAGACACGGTAATTCATAGCAATTTACGATGTACCTGTGGAGCACTCACAGTGACGGAAATGAAATTAACTCGTGTCACTGTGGAACATACGCTAAGCTTACACGTTTTCAGATAACTCAGCTTATTTTTTAACACAATGTGTGTAATTCCTGAAAGCAGTTTTCTGAAATGTAACCTGCTTTATAGCAACACTTTTAAAGCTGCAGACACATCTTTGGGTGCTGGGTGGCAACCCTGTTTTATAGGAACATTTTTCATCATTTATCCATTTAGTATCTTAGGAAGGCCAGCTATCTTAGTGTCTAAGCTCTAGATACAGGCAGATCCTAGGTTTGAAGCCTACCTTTGCTAGTTAATAGGAGGTTTGAGAGCCTATGATTAAATTCACACAACTCTAAAATGCAAAAAATCATAGTAAACTCTTTCTAGATACGTGAACAAAAGTAGACTATCCATTTTAAAACAATTGTAACAGTGCGTGGCACTTGGGAAGCAGTAAACAAATATTATTATTCTGCTAAAGTTAACAAAAAATGTCATTGGGATATATGGATTTTTTTTCTTATAAAATAATAGAAGTGTATTTTAAATTCAAGATTTATCTATTTTCTATTCTTATTTCACTAGTCTAGAGATTTTTCAAATTTATTTAAGGTCACCACAGTTTCTGACAAGTGTAATTTGTTTTACTCTTTCGAAATTCAATAAATATAATTAATGACAGAAGTCAACTGACTATATTGTAAATGAGCCTGCTGTCTATTATCTATGATAAATATGCTATTCCATGTGGAGTAAAGTTTTGCCAATATTATTCCACACTTTCTTAGGTACTATAGTTCTGTAACATTTTTAGACAATTGAGTTCAATTCCTTTCACTATTTTTTTAAATGGAAAGTATATGATCTATCTGTATATTAAGAGACATGTTTTAATAAAACAAAAATATGTATTATTATCATACTATGCTTTTCATTCATACTGGTCACTGTGTTGTCTCAGTTATGTCATGTCTAAATTGAGATGATAATAGTACCTTTCTTACAGTATTGCTTAGTTTCTTAGCAGATTATATTGGCAGTTAATAAGTGCTTACATAGTTGTCACCTGCTAAGTAAAACAAATATTTATTAAGCACATACATGTTGTAAACTTGTTTTCTAGTACTACCATTATGATAATGGTGCAGAAGTCATGGTTTCCTGACCTTGATAAATCTTAATCATAAGAATGGAAATATGTTTGTGTAAGCTTAATGTTAGACAGTCATTCATTTATTGAATAGAAATCCACTGAGAGCCAAGCACTCTTCTATTTCCTGGGGACCACTTTCTCCATGGGAAGAATAACAGTAAAGTCATCAGTGTCTTAATGGAGCTTATTCTGTCCTTGAAAGAAAACAAAGAGTAAATAATCACACGCACACATGAAAGGTAAGCTGATGATAATTATTATAAAGAAAAACAAAGACAGAATGGAAGACATAGGTGGCTTGATGAAATGACATTTCAATAGGGTAACCAGAGATAAGTTCTCACTTTAGTAGGCACTTGTTTGAAATGAGTAACCAGGCATAGAGAATACTCATGGATACAGCATCGCAGACTGAGAGAACAGAAAGAATATGAACTGTGAGACTGAGGATGGTGGTATAATTAAAGCGTGGCAAGGAGGCCACTGTGGCTGAAACAGAGTGATCCAGGAGTGAAGTGGTGAAACCTAACCTTAGACCTGAAAGGAAGTTGACTACAAAATCAAGTAGGTCCATGTTGGCCATGTGAGAGACTCTGGATTTTATTGTCAGACAAGAAGGAACTCAGTATATGGTTTGGACAGAGGAGTGACATGATTTGACACATATAGGCCTACTGTGTGAGAAATACATTGTAAAGATCAAAGACCTATGATGTGAGATCATTAGGAGGTTATTACAGTGACAGAGGATTGGACATTTCCAGTAAAAGAGGAGAGAACAGATTCTGGAACTCTTTTGGTGGCAGATCCAAAGGGCTTGACGACAGGCGGAGTGCAGGACTTTGGAGAAAGGTGGAGACCGCAACACAAACACTCACTCAAAGAATGGCAACAGCTGATGTGATACCAGAGAAAGAGAACAGAAGCCAGGAGCTGGCATCTAGGTGAGAAACTTAAATGTAAGGGGAATTTTGACTAGTGAGAATGGGTGATGATGGTTAGAAAGAGGAAAAATAACACATTCTGGGCAGGGGAAGCAATGTGTAAAAAGACATAGAAACACAAAAACATCCACTGAGTTGGGTGTCATGAAGCTGCTAAAGTGAAAGATGGAGCTAGTCTTTCTTTGATTAATTTGACTCATATTATACACTTGTTATATACTAGGACTCTATTTCCTCTGTTAGAGACTCTGTTTAGGGACTCTAAATATTTAGACTCTTTATTCATTGCAATAAAGTGCAGTGAATAAATGGTCAGAAATCTGTCTCCCCAGGAAGCTTACATTCTAGTGCCTGCGAAGTTGCTTCAGTCCTGTCCGACTCTTTGCAACCCCAAGGACTGTAGCCCACCAGGCTTCTCTGTCCATGAAATTTCCCAGGCAAGAATACTGGAAAGTGAAAGTGAAAGTCACTCAGTCGTGTCTGACTCTTTGCAACTCCAGCCCAGAATGCTGGAATGGGTAGCCTTTTCCTTCTCCAGGGGATCATCCCAACCTAGAGATCGAACCCAGGTCTCCCACATTGCAGGCAGATTCTTTACCAGCTGAGCCAGAAAGGACTGGAGTGAGGTTGCCATTTTCTTCTCCAGGGGATCTTCTCCACCCAGGATTGAACCCACATCTCCTCTGTCTCCTGCATTGGCAGGCAGGTTCTTTAACACTGAGCCAGCTGGGAAGCCCATGGGGAAGAATTGGTGGAGTTAAGTCCAATCCTGCGATATGAGCAGAGGACTAAGAAGACTCAGCCTCTCCATGGGATCACTCTGGTTTCTATGAAGAGAACAGCAGAGAATTAGAGGAGGAGTGGACAATGATTGTGTGGATAGTATGGAATGTAACAGAGGATTTTCTCATCACTCAAGAGATTCAAACAAATATGAGATTTAGGGACATTACTTTGACAAGAATATTAAGGATGGGTTGGAGGAGGAGTGGAGGGAGATGAATTGAAGAAATTGTAGTTAACCCATTACTGATTCCCAGCAGCAACACAGTTCCACATAATCCATTTGCTGAATGAGTAAATGAATGGGTTAATTTTTGAAGGCAAGTGGTATTTTGGTGGTAAAACTGACTTGGCACTTGATGGGTATTTGCTTTGAAAAAAATGAAAACCTGATAATGACTCTGAGTCAAGTTAACATTTGATAATCATATTGACCATTTTATGAGGCCATTACAGTAATGGGCTTTCCCAGCAATGCATCATTTTATCCTGCAAAACCCCTGTGCGGCAGGTTCTATCATCAATTAATTCTACAGAGGAAACAAAGGAAGCTGAGGAAGAGACTCAACTTCTCACCCCAAATCACACAGCTGTAAATGGTGGAGCCTCAATTCAAACCCAGAACTCTTCCATTCCAAAGCCTTTCCTATTTTCCACTAATCTGTTTTGATGACCTGGAAATGAAAGTCATCAGCAGAGAGGGGCAGCAACATAGGTGCAACAGGTTATGTGAAGAAGAGGAACAGTTGTCTTTAACATAAGCTGAGCCTGATGTGTCAGTGAGAAACAAAGAAGTTTGCAAAAGTTGGCACGTAACCCAGAAGTCAGTAGACATTCAGACTTTGGAGTTGCATAATCAAAGCTTTGGAAATGATTGAGATGATTTTTAAAATATATAAGACAAAAGGAATTTTAGAAACTGTATTTTGAAATGCTTATATTTAGAGCTTAGAAAGAAAATGATGAGCTGATGAAAGAAATGGAAATATTATAAAAATTGCTTTTTCAAAGCATTCATGTTGAAATGTTTCCTACATTAAAAAAGTTTTTTCAAGTTAAGTATAGTAAATACTGCTAGAAAAGGAGCATTTACAGAGGTAGAAGTAGAACAAGAAGAAAACAAGTCAGAGATAGCAGATCAGAGAATTTCAAGAACTTTGTTTTTAATATGAAGAATACCTTAACATAACAGCATATGGTCTGAAAAGAATGAACTTGTTAGCAGAAGGATTCAGGTGACTTACAAAGATTTTTTTTTTTAAGTAGCAGAGGTTTTTATAAAACTTTCTGGTATTAAGGAGCAGACAGCAGAGAACACGTTGAAGTAGCAATTGTAGTCTTTTACAAAACAATATAATTGAACAGAAAAGATTCAGTGATTCTTCAAAGAATGAGCCTACTGTAATGCATTTTACCACATATAGAGACCTAGAGACTTTCTTCACAGGTGAGAAACTGACATCTGGAGAAATACAAGTGTCCAATGTTACAATGCTAATTAGGGACCAACATAGACCACACAAGATCCTGGTCTTATTCTCAGTCCTGCATTAGTGCTCATATACCACACTATATTTTTGCAAGAGAGAAAAGACTAGTCTTAATGTCAGTTTGGATAGAACTCTGGTTCACTAGTTACGTATATGAAATTTTAACTAGAAATTTCCCTCAGTTATGGGCAAAGATTGATGAATTTGAAACAGTATGAGGGATCTAAGGTCTCAAGCAGGGTTGGAACCCACATTCCCTAAAGTGGAAGCATGGAGACTTAAGCTCTGGACTGCCAGGGATTATCAGGTTTTCATTTTTTTCAAAGCAAATATCCATCAATTGCCAAGTCTGAGTTTTACCACCAAAATACTACTTGCCCTCAAAAATTAACCCATTCATTTACTCATTCAGCAACATTCATTTCTCAACTCATTCAACAGTCATTTCTGTTGTATTTTTAGATGAAACTCACTGCTTTATTAGATTTTCATTTTCTAAGCATATCAATTTATCTTCTTTATACCATGTTTTAACGTGATCTGAAATACTGATATATTTTTAAAGAAAATCTACATATCTGGGAGAATATTTGAGAATGGACTTAACCTTATGTCAGTCCTGACTTACAGAAAACTGTAAACAAATCAAAAGTGGTAAACATTCCACTGTGAAAATTATCATGATTATAACTGTTCTATAACATAGTGTATTCAGTTTCATAGCCCAAAGTGAATATGATTATAATCAAAAACAATGAAATAAGTTGGGATCTTAAATATTCACATATCCAGAATTAGAAATAAGTGTTAACACATAAAGTTTTAACCATAAAACTTTAGGGGTGAATTAAAATTTAAACATTTTGAGCTTGGAAAAATGGTTCAATATTATTTAGCTAATATTTAGATAGCAAGTAAACACACTGGAATAAATCTATCAAGCTAAGTAGTATGTATTCAGAACAGTATTTTGTATAAAAAATATTACAAAGAAAAAGCAATGACCTAATATAAAATGATCAAGGACATTTTTCTAATGACAAATTAAATTGTGCACAATAAATTATCAAGTTACAACAATTGTTACCACAGTAATGCCAAGGCCACTATCAACTGAAAAAACAGTTATTATCTTGAAAGCAATTTGAACGTTAAAAGAATTATACCCCAAAATAATAGCCAACTACATGCTACAGAATTCTTGTTTTCTTTGCTCATAGTTTGACCATTTGTTTATTTATGGTATCTCAAATTATCTTATAAATGCTCCACATAAAGAGAAGGCATTGAACAACATATATTATTTTGTGGTTTTGAATATTATAATAATATAAACTACAACTTTGTTATTATATCTCTATTCACTATCCAAATAAATTTTAGTTCAACTGTCTACAAAATATTGTAGAGAATATTCAATGATAAATTCAACATTTAGGTATAAATAACATGTGCCAATACACAATTAGTAGAAAATAATTTTCTAAATTCTGCTTCTAATTTTACAGAAATTGATGATCAGTTTCTGCTTTCCTGATCAAATGTGGCTAATGCTGGTATATTTCAAAGCAGTTTGCGCTGGTTTAGCAGCTGGATGGCTCTTAGAATTATTTTCCTAATATTTCATGCCTCCAGAATTCTTCAGTATCTAGAACTATATGGCACCCAAACTGATAACTTATACTAGTTTGTTTGCTATATTATGATCCTGTTTAAAATATGGAACCCATGTAGTTTCTGGGGGATTAAGGAGGATTATAGTACTATATTGAAGAAAATTAACTATAATATTAATTAACTACGATCATTACAAGTAAACTGGAAAGAAAATATTCTGATAGGATGTCCTAGTCAAATTTATACTCTGATTAACTGAGAAATAATTCCTAAATCTACAACTATTTGGTTGTAATGCCATTTAGCATTTATTTCTATTTTCTTTTACATATATAATATGTATTATATGTAATGTATACCACTTTACACTATATATGATATGTGTATATACACAAAAACATATATTTGGTTGTGATTTTATATATAGAATATTTTACATTTATTTGCATTCATTGTCATAATTTACTGCTTTAAAATTTCAGCCTTGTTATTTTGAAGACAAGTAACCCTTTATTCCTATAAATCTGGATCTGAGAAAAGTCCAGGCTGTATTATTTTCAGTATCAGCAATCTACCAATAGTATTATATAATGGCTCAGCCTAAGTTAATGAATACCATATTGCATAATGTGCTTTCTAGAACAATGTGCCTAGGTTTCTGCCCTTAGATTTTGGTCTTCTTTCATTAGGCTTGCCTGCTGCTGCTGATGCTGTTAAGTCACTTCAGTCGTGTCCAACTCTGTGCCACTGTGCCACCCCATAAACCGCAGCCCACCAGGCTCCCCCATCCCTGGGATTCGCCAGGCAAGAACACTGGAGTGGGTTGCCATTTCCTTCTCCAATGCATGAAAGTGAAAAGTGAAAGTGAAGTCATTCAGTCGTGTCTGACCCTCAGTGACCCCATGGACTGCAGCCTTCTAGGCTCCTCTGTCCATAGGATTTTCCAGGCAAGAGTACTGGAGTGGGGTGCCATTGCCTTCTCCATAGGCTTGCCTAGTCCCCAACATAATCATGCACTGACAGTTTTCAATTGAGCAGATAATTTTCCAAGTTTTGATATGTATAATCTAATATAATCCTCATTACTAACCTATAGGGTAAATGATAATCTATATCTTATACAATAGATAAGGACACTAAGCTACCTAAATACTAAGTATGATCCTGTCAACACACTAGGAAGCGATGGAGAGATTTGAATTTAGGCACTCTAGTCACAGGCAGTACTCTTAATCATTTTTCTACATTGATTTGGCTCTGCTTGTTTTACTTTTCTTTCTAGTGTTTGGTATTATTATTTTTATTTAGAGGAGTTAATTCCAAAAGGCACTTCTATGTCATTCTTCTAATCACATAAAAATTAAAATTCTTCTTTTCCCTGTTCTACTGCTTCCTAGTGCCTGCACAGTGAGCTACTCTTTGATTGTTAAGTCCCAATTCATATGGCACCTGGTCTGTTGAGATTCCTTCCCTCCCAGCTAACCTGAGCGAGTCACTGATTCCTTAGCTATACATTTCTATCACTTCCTAAATAATTCCCTCTTTGCATATATTACTTCTTACTGCACTGACTTGCAAAAGTATTTTTCTCCAAAGAGGCTATATTTTCCCTGAAGGTAAATTTATGTGATCTCTAAGAATACAAATTCTTTGTGTAGCTAAAGAATCCAGCAGAGTGCTTGAAAATTTATATACTTGCTGGGGAAGATCATATAAAGCATAAAGCTGGTTGGGCATGGTGAGGTCTCAAGAGAATCATGGTAAGCTAGAGAGTATATTAATGGTCTGAAGAAATTCCACTTTAATTTTTCTTAAATACTGTTATCTCCTAATCTGTCACCATATCTAAGTAGGGTCATATTTGCTCAACCAATGAAGGAGAAACATTATATTTTATTTTTCTAATAAAATAACCAAAATGAAACAGGTAAGCATGTAACCATGTGTTATGGGCTGAATTGGGCACTTCCCAAATTCATATGTTGAAGTCCTAACCTCCAGTACCTCAGTATGTAACCATATTCAGAGATAAAGTCTTTAAAGAGACAATTCAATTAAAATGAGGTTGTAAAATGCTAATCCAACATGACCGGGAAGGTCTTATAAGAATAGGATATTTGGACATAGACAGGTATAGATAACAAGCTATGTGAAGACACAGGAAAAACAGAGCCATGTTTAAGCTAGGGAGAAAAGCCTGAAACAGATTCTTCCCTCATGGTCCTGGAAAGAACCAGCATTCTGACACCTTGATCTTAGACTTATAGTTTGTAAGCAAATACATTTTTGTTGCTTAAGCCAGACAGTCTGTGATATTAGGTTAGTGAAAAAGTAATTACGCTTTCAGGCTGTGAACTTTAAATCATTATATATATTAAGCTCAAAAACATCTTTATTAATCAAATAGGAACAATAGCAATCAACACATTTTTGCCAAACAAGAAATGTTTGTTTATTCCTGTAGCATAAAAATCCATGACTCAGGATTCAGTGAACTCTTGGTAAGCATTTTCTGTCTCCCACTGACTGTGGAAGCATCTTCCCCACAATAAGTTGTCAAGATGCTCGAAGAAGTGATGGTCGGTTGGTGAGAGGTCGGTGAATATGGTGGATGAGGCTAAACCCCATAGCCCAATTTGTTCAACTTTTGAAGCGTGGTTGTGCAGTGTGTGCTCCGGTGTTGTCATGGAGAAGAATTGGACCTTTTCTGTTGACCAGTGACAGCTTCAGGGTATTTCAGTTTTCGGTACATCTCATCAATTTGCAGAGCATACTTCCCAGATGTAATGGTTTTGCCAGGATTCAGAAAGCTGCAGTGGATCAGACCACCAAACAGTGACCATGACATTTTTGGCATAAGTTTGGCTTTGGAAAGTGATTCGGAGCTTCTTCTTGGTCTAACCACTGAGCTGGCCATTGCTGGTGGTCATATAAAATCCACTTTTCATCACATGTCACAATCTGATCAAGAAATGGTTTGTTGTTGCTGCACAGAATAAGAAAAGATGACACTTCAAAATGATTTTTTTCATTTGTGGTCACTGTATGAGACACCCATTTATCGAGCATTTTCACCTTTTCAATTTACTTCAATTGCCAAATGACTGTAGAATGGTTGATGCTGAGTTCTTCAGCAACTTCTCATATAGTTGTAAGAGGATCAACTTTAGTGATCCTCTCAATGGGCCACTGTCAACTTCCAATGGCTGGCCCCTGTGCTTCTGATCTTCAATGCTCTCATCTCCTTTGCAAAACTTCTTGAAGCACCACTGAACTGTGTATTTGTTAGCAGTTTCTGGGCCAAATGTGTTGTTGATACTGCGAGTTGTCTCCACTGCTTTATGACCTATTCTGAACTCAAATAAGAAAATCACTAGAATTTGCTTTTTGTCTAACATCATTTCAAGTGTAAAATAAATATAAAATAAACAGTAAGCAATAAGTCATTAGCAAAAAGAACATGAAGCAAGAACTGTGCATTACAATGATGTATAAGATAACCACTTTTATTTAATGTATTTGAATATCAAACAGCAAAGTTCAACAAAGCAAAACCACAATAAATTTTGCACCAACCTGGCAGCCCTAGCAAGGAAGGAAAGCTATGACAAACCTAGACAGTATATTAAAAATCAGAATCATTACTTTGCTGACAAAGGTCTGTGTAGTCAAAGCTATGGTTTTTCAGTAGTCATGCATGGATGCGAGGACTTGGACCATAAAGAAGGCTGAGCGCAAAGAACTGATACTTGAATTGTGGTGCTGAAGAATACTCTTGTGAGTCCCTTGGAAAGCAAGGAATCCAAACCAGTTAATCCTGAAGGAAATCAACCCTAAATATTAATTGGAAGGACTGTTGCTGAAGCTGAAGCTCCAATACTTTGACCACCTGATGTGAAGAGCCAACTCATTGGAAAAGGCCCTGATGCTGGGAAAGACTGAAGGCAAAAGGAGAATGGGGCAGCAGAGGATAAGATGGTTAGATAGCATCATCAATTCAATAGACACAAATCTGAGCAAACTCCAGGAGACAGCAGAGGACAGAGGAGCATGCCCTTCTACAGTCCATGGGGTCGTGAAAGAGTAGGGCACAACTTAGCAACTGAACAATAACAGTTGTTGAAAGCAAAGGATATACCATGTAATAACAGTTATGCAAAGTTTTAGAGTGTAATACTCAAATAAAGGCTATGTTTTTGCTGCTTAGTTAATGGGTTGGTTTATTATATTGTTCTCTGAAACTCCTGGTTCAAATGTTTTCATAGATACGCTTGGCAAACAGAATTTCAAAGAGAAAAATGAAAACAATATAAGACCTTTTATTATAATTGAACTATCCTAGAAAAATTAAGTATCCTTTGTCAGCATTTTCTAGCAAGGGTTAAAAAGATAAGAAAATAGCGACCTGATTTCAATAAGATAAATAAACTATATCAAAGAAGCATATATAGCTTTTAAATTAAGTAGTCATGAAACAGTTAACAGCAAAACCTCCAATAGCTACAGATGGAGGATGTTTAATGGTGTTGCACAGGAAATATCTTAGAGTCCAAGTTTCTGCACAATGAGAGACCTGTTTTCAGACCTAATGTTGAAATTATGCTTCCAAATAAAAGGAGCTGAGTTTAAAATTTCTTTTCCATTATTATCTGGGTAGAAAATAACTAGGGTATTGCACAAAGAAGACATATATTAATAATAAATTGCAGAACATATTGAACAAAATTAATGTCTTCTTTCTAATTCTATTGTTAAAAATAGAGTAATTACAGTGATTTTTTAAAATGGAGCAGCTGATGTGGAAAAAATATTGCAAATTAAAACAAAGGTTCTTTTTCTGGAATAAAAGCAATTGTATCTGGCAACTTGATTTGGGACAATGAACACTAAAAGAAATATCTCTGAAAATCGGACTTTTCAAGAAAAGATGTGCTATTCAGAATAGAGATGTTTCTTAGTATAGTTTTCACTGGTACCATGGTAAAGAATCCACTTGCCAATGCAGGAAACACGGGCTTGATACCTGAGTTGGGAAGATCTCCTGGAGTAGGAAATGTCAACCCACTCTAGTATTCTTACTGGGAAATCCATGGACAGGAAAATCCATGGACAGAGCCTGGTAGGCAAGAGTCCATGGCGTCACAAAGTCAGACATAATTCAGCACACATACATACAGTTTTCAATACTATACTTAGAATGAAAGTTTGAGTATTAATACTAATGCAATAAAAGTTCAGAATTTAATAGCAATCCTATATTATATCCACTATGGTCTATGGTATACTTCTTATTTCATAATGTAGAATCAATTATTTTTGTTTAGTTCTCTTTATATTCTTGAGAAAGGCTCAAATTTATCCCTTTCAAGTACTTTTATAAACATTTTCTAAGTGGACAGGAATCCACTTAACAACTACACTCCAGGCACAAGCATCTGGTTTAAAGTGGAACATGAAAGAAACACTTATTACAGGTTTACATTCAATCAATTCAAAAGTATTTATTGAGGGCCTATTATTGAGGGCCCAGACACTATTCAATACTGGGTATAGAGCCAGTAGGGGAAAAAATGAATGGCAAAGAGTATGTTCCATGGAGATTATTTTCTAGGGGAAGAAAGAGAGCAGAAAATGAAAAATCAAAGATGGTAAAGGGATACAGTGGTCAAGAATCACTATACTGACAAACTGTTATGGGCAGTGATCTGAGTGATACGAGGAAGGAAACTATTTGTCAAGACAAGAAGAATAACTGTAGGAGGAGCAGGTCTGAGGGGGGAATATGAAGGTACTTTGATATATTAGTTATAAATGCATGCTAGACATCCAAGCCAAGATAGCAATAAGCCTGTGTCCTTGTGAGTCTGGAATTTGGAAGCATGATGGAGACAGAGATGTGATGTAGTGATACACAGATGGTGAGACTGATGAGGAAATAACCGTGGAGAGATGAGATTTGAAGAGTGAATTCTGGAGTTCTTAGTTTATTAGAAAGCAGGAATAGTAGGAGAATCAAGCAAAAGAGTCAAAAGAAAAGTGACTAATAAAGCAAAAATCTATAAAAATTATGCTCTGATACCAAATGAATAAAAAGTTTTTAGAAGAAGACAATTAATGAAGAGTTTTGTCAAATGTTCCTGCTAGATGAGAAAGTTGAGGTTTGAGGACTGAACCACTACATTTAGTAGCATGCATGTCTTTGGTGAGGGGCTTCCCTCATAGCTCAGTTGGTAAAGAATCCACCTGCAATGCGAGAGATCCCAGTTCAACTGCTGGGTCAGGAAGATCTGCTAGAGAAGGGATAGGCTATGCATCCTAAGCAAAAACAACAGCCAGTTGTATATGTGACTGGTGACAGAAGCAAGGTCTGATGCTGTAGAGCAATATTGCACAGGAACATGGAATGTCAGGTCCATGAATCAAGGCAAATTGGAAGTGGTCAAACAGGAGATGGCAAGAGTGAATGTCGACATTCTAGGAATCAGTGAACTAAAATGGACTGGAATGGGTTAATTTAACTCAGATGACCATTATATCTACTACTGCCGGCAGGAATCTCATAGAAGAAATGGAGTAGCCATTATGGTCAACAAAAGAGTCTGAAATGCAGTACTTGGATGCAATCTCAAAAATGACAGAATGATCTCTGTTTCCAAGGCAAACCATTCAATATCATGGTAATCCAAGTCTATGCCCCATCCAGTAATGCTGAAGAAGCTGAAGCTGAATGGTTCTATGAAGACCTACAAGACATTTTAGAACTAACACCCAAAAAAGATATCCTTTTCATTATAGGGGACTGGAATGCAAAAGTAGAAAGTCAAGAAACACCTGGAGTAACAGGCAAATTTGGCCTTGGAGTATGGAATGAAGCAGGGCAAAGGCTAATAGAGTTTTGCCAAGAGAATGCACTGGTCATAGCAAACACCCTCTTCTAACAACACAAGAGAAGGCTCTACACATGGACATCACCAGATGGTCAACACCAAAATCAGATTGATTATATTCTTTGCAGCCAAAGATGGAGAAGCTCTATACAGTCAACAAAAACAAGACCAGGAGCTGACTGTGGCTCAGATCATGAACTCCTTATTGCCAAATTCAGACTTAAATTGAAAAAAGTAGGGAGAACCACTAGACCATTCAGGTATGACCTAAATCAAATCCCTTATGATTATACAGTGGAAGTGAGAAATAGATTTAAGGGACCAGATCTGATAGACAGAGTGCCTGATGAACTATGGATGGAGGTTCATGATATTGTACAGGAGACAGTGATCAAGACCATCCCCATGGAAAAGAAATGCAAAAAAGCAAAATGGCTGTGTAAGGAGGCCTTACAGATAGCTGTGAAAAGTAGAGAAGCGAAAAGCAAAGGAGAAAAGGAAAGATATAAGCATCTGTATGCAGAGTTCCAAAGGATAGCAAGAAGAGATAAGAAAGCCTTCCTCAATGATCAATGCAAAGAAATAGAAGAAAACAACAGAATGGGAAAGACTAGAGATCTCTTCAAGAAAATTAGAGATACCAAGCTGGTTTTAGAAAAGGCAGAGGAACTAGAGATCAAATTGCCAACATCCGCTGGATCATGGAAAAGCAAGAGAGTTCCAGAAAAACATCTATTTCTGCTTTATTGACTATGCCAAAGCCTTTGACTGTGTGGATCACAATAAACTGTGGAGAATTCTGAAAGAGATGGGAATACCAGACCACCTGACCTGCCTCTTGAGAGATCTGTATACAGGTCAGGAAGCAACAGTTAGAACTGGACATGGAACAACAGACTGGTTCCAAATAGGAAAAGGAGTACGTCAAGGGTGTATATTGTCACCCTGCTTATTTAACTTACATGCAGAGTATATCATGAGAAACGCTGGGCTGGAAGAAGCACAAGCTGGAATCAAGATTGCCGGGAGAAATATCAATAACCTCAGATATGCAGATGACACCACCCTTATGGCAGAAAGTGAAGAGGAACTAAAAAGCCTCTTGATGAAAGTGAAAGAGGAGAGTGAAAAAGTTGGCTTAAAGCTCAACATTCAGAAAATGAAAATCATGGCATCTGGTCCCATCACTTCATGGGAAATAGATGGGGAAACAGTAGAAACAGTGTCAGACTTTATTTTTTGGGGCTCCAAAATCACTGCAGATGGTGACTGCAGCCATGAAATTAAAAGATGCTTACTCCTTGGAAGAAAAGTTATGACCAACTTAGATAGTATATTCAAAAGCAGAGACATTACTTTGCCAACCAAAGCAGAGACATTACTTTGCCGACTAAGGTCCGCCTAGTCATGGCTATGGTCTTTCCTGTGGTCATGTATGGATGTGAGAGTTGGACTGTGAAGAAGGCTGAGCGTGGAACAATTGATGCTTTTGAACTGTGGTGTTGGAGAAGACTCTTGAGAGTCCCTTGGAATGCAAGGAGATCCAACCAGTCCATTCTGAAGGAGATCAGCCCTGGGATTTCTTTGGAAGGAATGATGCTAAAGCTGAAACTCCAGTACTTTGGCCACCTCATGTGAAGAGTTGACTCATTGGAAAAGACTCTGATGCTGGGAGAGATTGGGGGCAGGAGGAGAAGGGGACGACCCAGGATGAGATGGCTGGATGGCATCACAGACTCGATGGACGTGAGTCTGAGTGAACACCGGGAGATGATGATGGACAGGGAGGCCTGGCGTGCTGTGATTCATGGGGTCGCAAAGAGTCGGACACGACTGTGCGACTGAACTGAACTGAACTGAAGGGAACATTTCATGCAAAGATAGGCTCGATAAAGGACAGAAATGGTATGGACCTAACAGAAGCAGAAGATGTGAAGAAGAGGTGGCAAGAACACACAAAAGAACTGTACAAAAAAGAGCTTCATGACCCAGATAATCACGATTGTGTGATCACTCATCTAGAGCCAGACATCCTGGAATTTGAAGTCAAGTGGGCCTTAGAAAGCATCACTACGAACAAAGCTAGTGGAGGCGATGGAATTTCACTTGAGCTATTTCAAATCCTAAAAGATGATGCTGTGAAAGTGCTGCACTCAATATGCCAGCAAATTTGGAAAACTCAGCAGTGGCCACAGGATGGGAAAAGATCAGTTTTCATTCCAACCCCAAAGAAAGAAATGCCAAAGAATGCTCAAACTACCACACAATTGGACTCATCTCACATGCTAGTAAAGTAATGCTCAAAATTCTCCAAGCCAGGCTTCAGTAATATGTGAACTGTGGACTTCCAGATGTTCAAGCTGGTTTTAGAAAAGGCAGAGGAACCAGAGATCAAATTGTCAGCACCCGCTGGATCATGGAAAAAGCAAGAGAGTTCCAGAAAAACATCTATTTCTGCTTTACTGACTATGCCAAAGCCTTTGACTGTGTGGATCACAATAAACTGTTTTTCTGGAACTATATAGGCTGGACACGACTGAGCGACTGAACTGAATTGAACTGAATCCATCTACTATTTTTGGGCTTCCCTTGTGGCTCAGCTGGTAAAGAATCAGCCTTTAATGCGTGATGCCTGGGTTCCATCCCTGTGTTGGGAAGAGCCCCTGGAGAAGGGAAAGGCTACCCAGTACAGTATTCTGGCCTATATAGTCCATGGGGTTGCAAAGAGTCCATACGACTGAGTGAATTTCACTTCAACGTTATCTGTGAGCCCATTATAGGATGTGATGTTAGCTGACTTATCCCAGTGTGGATGTGCTTCATCTATTTGTTTATCCAACATTTTATAGAAGAAATATTATATGTGAGTACTAAAGGGGTAACTATGAAAAGGAATGATTCCTTTCTTTTGATAATACGGTTCATTAAATCACAAAACAACTGAAAACAAAATGTCACACATCAGGTCATTCTCATTTATATTATTAAAATAAAGTAAGTTGTTTATATCGCCCATTAAAATTTTGTATTTCTTCAGATTATTTATTTTTACTTAGGATATACTTCTTACATAATTTAAAATATATTTAAGCTTGTCAAAGAAAACAGACTGAGGTACTAAGGACTTTCATGTCTATTAATATGTAGTAGATTTATTTTCTAACAAGACAAAAGATTCCTCAACCCAACCCTTTAAGTGATGCCACGGAGCTATGTCATGGCCAATTTTTCCAGATAAGTGCCTACAGTTACATGGCTGCTGCTTAGACTTTTCATATACATACAAATGGGCACACACAGTATATACCAATCAATACCTTCTACAATACTTATCAATTAATTCTGAGAATATACATAGTCCATCAAAACAAGGAAATACTTTTACACTTGTACTAATAAGTCCAAGCTCATAGTTTTATTTAATTAATATTACTTTAATTTAACATGTTCAAGTAATTTTGCCAATATTTATCTGTGTCTTTTATTCAGTGTAAATCTACTACATATTTATATTATAAAACATTGATTTGATGTAATAACAGGATAAAAGACTACATAGTAACTCAACAAAGATAGGGCATTCACATGAAAATATTAGTGAAAATAAAAATTAAAGTCTGTATTACCACAAATGTAAATTCAACATTTGAAGTGAGAATCTAAACTGTACACTATAGTTAACTTCAATACACTCTCATGATTAAAATAAATATGGAAAAAAATCTAGTATTATGGGATGAGAAAAGCAAAGCAGTAATCATTTTGCATGGTATCACTCAGAGCGCTACAAAATGGGTACATAGAAAATTAAAGATTTAAAACATAGCTCGGATAACAAAAAAAGGCAAAAATTAAATGAACAGGTGCATAAAGTATAATTTTCTTGGTTTAATAAGTCTTTGAAATGCTATATTTCTACACAGTGGAATTTCCTAGAGAATTCCCTATTCACAACCTGTTTTTCTATTGTCATTCACCTAAACACTGAGCATCCTGTGGAGTCAGTACTGCCAGGCTGAATGAAACTGTAAAAAGCACCAGCTGGCTGTATTCAAAATGGCACTTGTCCAGGTTTCAAATGTCTTATTTATATACATTGGAATTCTGCCATCTGTTTAATATTTAGGACTAATAAATGTAATTGGCAGTACTATATAAGCACAACTAACAAAATATTAAAAAATACTTCTCAATGTGAAGTTTGACTTGTTCTCATTTCATATAATTGAATTTGTGACAGTGGAAAATAAGTTTAAGTAGTTTCTCTTTAGAAATAATTTTTAAAACTTTTTAAAGAGAATGTAAACTAAGCTGTAGGTGAGTCATAAGCTTACCATCTGGTCTACATTTTATTAAAGGAGGCTCATTTATTGATAGGTAAAGCTTGCATCATTATACAAATGAATAGGGTTATTTAGACAGGTCCCTGGGCCTCTCAGACAAGGTAAACGTTGTTAAACCCTTGAGGAAGTCACAATCTAGTGTCAAGATAAATTAGTATCTCATGATAACAGAGTTGAAGTCCTACCAAGAGAGGTTTATATGAAAGTAAGATCGAGCTACTAACAGTGCTAATCAAAAATGCAATGTTGTGATTCAGGTTTTCATTTCCAGAAACATGCCCCTAAGAAGGAAGGAAGGAAGGGAGGGAGGGAGGGAATAAGGGAGAAAGAAAAAGAACTGTCTTACAAACAAAATAAGCAGGTTTTTATATGCTTTAAATTTGACTAATTGACAAGAAAGTGATCTTCCTTTCAAAAAACTCCTACTTAAGACAACAGAAATTCCACTCCAGTTGTTATTTCATCTAAATCAGACTGCCTGTCCCTGCAAATGGCTGCATCCCTGAGTGTGACAGTATATAAAACCCAAACTGCCACTTGCACCATAGTATGATGATCTGAAAACCAAGAGTGCTCTGAAAGCATAGGGAGCAGAAGGGCAGGACTGGGTGAAAAGTGTGAGGACTCACATGAGGTGAAGAATGAGAGACTCTCACTGGAGAAACTCACTCTTCAAATCCCACCTACTCTACATTTCTCCCAGGTTTTAGCCCTAGAACACATGTAAAAAATCTAGTCCTTTTAGCCAACAGTAAAACACTGGGGAAGCAAGAAGTGAGTGTGGTAAGAAACTCAACAATTGAGAGACCTGAATTTTAAGTCTATTTCTAGCAATATCTGTGTGACATTTGGTAATTAATTAATCACCCTGAAGGCTTTATTTTCCCATCTACTAGATATATAGCAAACAAAAGTCCACTTCCTCATACAGAGTGAATTAAACGCATATTTCATTTACTAGTGCTGGACTAGCTATCAGACAGGCCAACAGTCATCTAGAAAACTGCAAGTTCACCAAACTTTTAGTTTGTGTTTTTTTTCCTAACTCAGAAAATCTAAAAAAAGATGTTTGATATATTTTTAAAAAAATAAGTTATTTTCAGGGAAAAAGCTACAAATTTGCTAACCTATCTTATAATACTGATACTGTTTTTAATTTGAATTATGTATCAAAGGATAGCTTAGTATTTCTAAGTTCTTGGCCATCTCCTGTTAATAGGTGCACATACAAAGTCATATACAGTCATCAAAACACATATGTGCAGATAAAGACAGAGCTCATATCAGAAGAATAATCTAGAAGTAGGAATAAAGCAAATAATAAAACTGGCTCTTCTATTTTTAAACACACAAAGGTCTAGCACATGCTTTCCAAATTGGAGATACCTCTGCCCTGTTGGTAATAAATACAAAATTGGGAAGCACTTGGATTATTTAATCCTGGAAGCAGTAGTTCCACTCTTGGAAATACTAATATCCTAAGGCCCATATCTTCCCACCTGACTCCCCATCATCATCTTGCTACAAAACATCTTTTGTTAGAAAAGAAGGAGAAAAATGGTTAAAAAAAATCATTTTCAAAAGGAGTGTTTCATTTTGGTACAGCAATAAAAATGGATACCAGGAATTCTGTCATGAAAAAATTTGAATGTCATGAAAAATATTTTTAAAGAGCTTTAAAAAGACTTTTTAAAGAGTTTTTTTAGTATGTGTTTATATTTTGAATTATACTCCTGAAAAACATAAGAGTTCACTTGTTCCACTGCTTGTCTATTTTAGTAGTCTACTGACTACTACATTGTAATTTCTGCATATGATTATTGAAAGTAGGATCACTTATGGCATATCTAAACTAAATTCAAAACAACCAAAATGTAATTAGATTAATGCCAATGTAAACCATCAACCCAATGAATGGAGGTCTTTTAAGTATAAATTGAGTGCAATGGTTGATGCCACAAAATCCCTGTGGCTTGGAGTGTACTAAGATACCACTACTGTGTCAGTTCAGCTCAATTCAGTAGCTCAGTCGTGTCTGACTCTTGCGACACCATGAATTGCAATACACCAGGCCTCCCTGTCCATCACCAACTCCCAGAGTTCACTCAAACTCATTTGCATTGAGTCGCTGATACCATCCAGCCATCTCATCCTCTGTCATCCCCTTCTCCTCCTGCCTCCAATCCCTCCCAGCATCAGGGTCTTTTCCAATGAGTCAACTCTTCGCATGAGGTGGCCAAAGGATTGGAGATTCAGCCTCACCATCAGTCCTGGTGAGAACACCTAGGACTGGTCTCCTTTAGAATGGACTGGTTGGATCTCCTTGCAGTCCAAGGGACTCTCAAGAATCTTCTCCAACACTACAATTCAAAAGCATCAATTCTGCGGTGCTCAGCCTTCTTCACAGTCCAACTCTCACATCCATACATGACCACTGGAAAAACCATAGCCTTGACTAGACGGACCTTTGTTGGCAAAGTAATGTCTCTGCTTTTGAATATTCTATCTAGGTTGGTCATAACTTTCCTTCCAAGGAGTAAGCATCTTTTAATTTCATGGCTGCAGTCACCATCTGCAGTGATTTTTGGAGCCCCCCAAAAATTAAGTCTGACACTGTGCTGCTGCTGCTAAGTTGCTTCAGTCATGTCTGACTCTGTGCAACCCCATAGACGGCAGCCCACCAGGCTCCCAAATCCCTGGGGTTCTCCAGGCAAGAACACTGGACTGGGATGCCATTTCCTTCTCCATTTTGGTGAAGTCACTCAAACAAATCACCCAGCCACTCAATTACTTTTACATGCTTATCCTCATGTTTGCTTCCTGAATGAAAAGGAAATAACATTCTCCTTTAGGGAAAGTTGTTCCGTCAATTTCCAACTATCTGAGATTAAGGTGAGCAAGAAAGACTATCATCTTTTGCCAGAGATCTCTATAACTACTTGGTCCTTGAAACATTTGGTGAAAATTTCCCTGGTTGTTCAGATGGTAAAGAATCTACCTATATTGTGGGAAACCTGGGTTCAATCCCCTGGTTGGGAAGATTCCCCTGGAGGAAGGCACGGCAACCCACTCCAGTATTCTTGCCTGGAGAATCCCCATATACAGTGGAGCCTGGCGGGCTACAGTCCAGGGGGTCGCAAAGTGTCCAACATGACTGAGCGACTAAGCACAGCACAGCAACATCCTTAAAATTTCAAATGTTGCTCTGAATCAAGTGAACATTTTAAAAGCAAAAGATCAAATCTTTAAAGAACAGCAAGAAAAACTGACACATGAAAAAGTCTATAAAAATTACATACAAAACATTTTTATATTCATAGGATATTTAATTAATCATTTAAATTTCAATAATTTTCTCTCATACATACAAATCTCATAGACATTTTCAGTCATGATTACATACAAGCCTAGAGTTTTTCAAAGAAATTTCAAATAAGATACTGGTATAAAAATCTATAGCTATTTTCCAGTTCCTAAAAAATGACAAATACTTCTTGAGCACTAAAAAATGTTTAGGGTTGAAAATTCAAAGTTTCTTCTTATATAGTAAAAAGAACATAAATTCTTTGAAAAGAAATCATCATAATAACAGAAGAGGACTAGAATGTATGTTTGGTTTTTTTTTTTTTTAACAATTTTTTTTTTGTAAAGTGGATTAAATTACCACAGAAAAAAATTGGTGTGTGGAATGTGTGTATGTGTGTGTGTGTGTGTGTGTGTGTGTGTGTGTGTGTGTGCATATGATATTTCAGAAATTTAGACAATAATTAAGGACTTAAGCTATAGAAAAGGAAATGTGCAATATTGAACATGGTAAAATACTACAGCTCTGTGGGTTTAATACACACTGTTATCAGGATAATGTTAACATATCTTTGGGTATTAGACGGGGTGGGGCAGCAATAGAAGACCTAGCTGCGATACTGAGGAAAGACCAAATCTTGCAGATCACGCCTTAAACTTAGCTTGAGTTGTACAAGAAATTACCACAGATTTGGTGCCTTCAACAACATTCATTTCTCACAGTTCTGGAAACTCTGATATTGGTGATCAAGGCACAAGCAGATGCAGAGTCTACTGAGGGCCCGCTTCCTGATTCACAGCCAGCCCTCTTGGTTCCATATCCTCACACTGCAGACAGCAGAGACAGGGCATTTCTCTCATGTCTCTACTTAAAAGGGCACTGACCCCATTCAAGAAGGCTCCATCCTCATGACTTGATTACTTTCCAAAGGCCCACCTCCAAATCACCTCACATAGGGGATTCAGATTTAACACACAACTTTTTCAGGAGACATGAACATTCAGACCATAGCAAGGACTATCCAAAATGAGATGAACCGCCTTGAGGGCTCAGAACATGTGTGGCAGGGGAGTATATGAGACTTTCAACTGGTGTTTATTAATTTAATAAATTGATTTAATTATCAGGGTACATCACCAAACAGTTCCGATGGCTTTAAATTACACTGGGACTCTGACTTCAGGATTTATCTTTCTGAATCCTAAAAATAAAATCACATTTGTAATCAGTTTGCCTTTCAGGTTCAGAAATGTCTGACATTCTAACATGTTTCAGTGCAGGTTTTGTGTATTTTAATCCAAAGACGAAGCTATTTATCATAGATAAATTTTATTCAAAACACTTTAAACAAAGTAATATATATACCATGTGGTTCCTGAAAACAGTAATGTGTGGATTTTACATTATACAGAGATAGATTTGATCTTTCTAAGTTTCCCTAGGAAGAAGTGAACATTTCATCTCCCTTATATTGTTACATAAGTAGAGAGACAGGCTAATTTTGTATTGGTTACCTCAGTTTTCACATATATACTATTTCCAGGTGAAGCGAAAGAATTATACATGTGCACACACGTAAATTTAATAGCTCTGCAATTTTTTGAAAAGTAAGACATACTTTTCCTGTTCAAATTTTGTACTTTATATACACTGATTTTTGTTATTCAACAAACTTCAACATTTTCCTATTCCTAGCATAATGTATGGAGAAGGCAATGGCACCCCACTCCAGTACTCTTGCCTGAAAAATCCCATGGATGTAGGGGCCTGGTGGGCTGCAGTCCATGGGGTCGCCAAGAGTTGGACACGACTGAGCGACTTCACTTTCATGTTCACTTTCATGCATTGGAGAAGGAAATGGCAACCCATTCCAGTGTTCTTGCCTGGAGAATCCTAGGGATGGTGGAGCCTGGTGGGCTGCTGTCTATGGGGTCTCACAGAGTCGGACACGATTGAAGTGACTTAGCAGCAGCAGCAGCAGCATAATGTATACTGTATCTTTTCAAACTACTGAAGTAAAAGTCTATGCAGACTATATGGAGAGTCAAGTCATTATCTATTCACACTGTAAAATTTCCTATACTAAACTATCAATGCATCATACCTCTTAATTTTAAAGAACACCCTGATATATTCAAACTTCAGTGATTGGGCTAATTTCCAATATGAACAGCCATATTTTCTGTTCTGCACAGACTGCGTCGCTAGCAATTATACATTCCTGAACTGATCTTTCACAGATGTCAAGAGAATTTGATGAAAAAATGTTCTCAGGATGGAGATGTGATTGGGACAGTCAAGTACCAGCATGGAGTACACCCTTGCTATGGGAAATAAAGGCTGGCGCGAGACCAGTATTTGTTTTTCAGTCAAAGTAGGGAGGAGTTGGGGGAAGCTGATTTAAATCATGGAAAAGAAAAGTGGAGGAAAGGAGTAGAAGAGAAGAGAAATTTAGGATTCTATGGTCAGTAAATAAGAGAAAAATTATAGTGCAATAAAGCTCACATAAGAACAGAAACAAGAATTATCATTTTTCAAATGGTCTCTAAATGCCCATGCCTGCTTAAATAGTGTAAATTCAGTATTTGACCAATCTTCCCAGCAACCCTTAAAGAAGGTACTAATATTTTGCCAAGGAATAATAATGTGAAGATTTGAAAATCAGGTCTTGCTTTGGAGCCTGTCACTCTCCCATGATTTCAGGGTGGGCTTTTGGGACACATGACCAGTGCAGCTGCATTGACCTCTGTACTTAAAGGGGTCTGCATTCAGTTTAATGCCCTGCTGGCATCAATTTAAAATAGTTCATAATTTTTGAACATGGAATTTTCTTTATGCCCTGTACTTCTTACATTACATCACTAGCACTGATACCTCATAATACCAGAGAACAACATTTAAGGCATATTTATTGACTGAGGCACTAAAATCTTAGAAACTCAAACAGGCTTAAAAACAACACACAGTATTAAGTGTTTCAAGGTCCCTCTCCACTATCTCTATCACCTTGTATTTTAATTCTTTCTTTCTAGTTTATCTGATTGTATCCTCTTCTGAGATGAGTATTGATAACCTATCAAGCAGATTCATTTGTCTGTCTCCTCAGAAATTTCAATCAGTGTATTAAGCTGAACTATATGTCATAGTCTATAATTGCTACCTTTTGCTGTAAGAAAAAAATTCTTCAGGAAAAATCAAAAGATCCTGACAGCATAACATTATTTATTTATTTAATATATCTTTGTTATATTTAATAAGCTAGATGTAAACTCCTCAGAATTTATCTGTGTTCTTCAGAATACATCCTTCAATTTTGAGGACAAGGTGAAATGAAGTGAAGTGAAGTTGCTCAGTCGTGTCCGACTCTTTGCGACCCCATGGACTGTAGCCTACCAGGCTCCTCTTTTCCAGGCAAAAGTACTGGAGTGGGGTGCCATTTCCTTCTCCAGGGGATCTTCCTGACCCAGGGACTGAACCTGGGTCTCCCATATTGGAGGCAGATGCTTTACCGTCTGAGCAAGATAGACACAAACAAATACATGTAAATTCATTAAAAGTCAAAAAAAGAATAAACTGCAGTATAAACAAAAAGAGATAGATTAAGGGAACAGTTCAGATAACAAAACTAGGATATTGTTTCAAGTCTTTCAAGCACAAATTGCATGATTATAATATAAGAGCATTTGTGTTTAATACAAAGAAGTATCTTCAAAACTATGAAAGCAAGAGAGTATGGAAGGGGCATCCGAGGTGGTGCAGTGGTAAAGAATCTGTCTGACAACACAGGAGATAGAAGAGACAGACGTGAGTTCAATCCCTACGTTAGGAAGATCCCCTGGAATAGGAAATGGCAACCTTCTCCAGTATTCTTGCCTGGAAAATTCCAGGGAGAGAGGAGCCTGGAGGGTTACAGTCCATGGGGTTGCAAAGAGTCAGACATGACTGAGGGACTGAGAACACACACAGAGTATGAAAAATATTCTGTTTAAAGTGGTTAACCATTCACTTGATTTGTCCACATCTTAGTATTGAGAAAATCTCTTTTCTTCCTTATTAAAAAAAAAACTATAGAAATTATTTTAGCTCCTCCTATATAAATAAGTCTTAACAAATTACACAAATTGAACTTGTTGAAGTATTTCCATATGAATTTTACTTGCAAAAAAGTTGTTTTTCTTTCACGTAAAGTACAGGTTTACTACCTCAGAGTTTCATGGAAATAAGTCTTCCCCTCACTTAAAAAATCATGACAGAGAAAAACAAATGACAAAGCTGGAGTCGAGGAATGTTGGAAACAGTCCAGTTGTTTTATCAGCTGCTCCACAAAGCAAGCAAACCTTAACCTTGATTGGCCCTATAATGCTACTAAACTGATGCTTTTCATACTCTGCATTTTGCATATATGAGCAAACTCTCCTCAGTTTAATATGCTGATTACTGCAAAGTAAGCATAATGTCAAAACAACATTTGACCCAAAGCAACATAGAGCTCTGACTTTCTAACCAAAGCTCCTGTCGCATGCCAGTCAGCAAATATTAATATACACATTATAAATTTAAGGGTATAGTCTCATCTTTCTCTTTGGGGAATTGGACGTACAGCTTCGAAAATCAAGAGAAATTAAATCCTGACTCAGTTTCTGGTAGAATGGAAAACTTACAGAAGAAAGGAAATACCAGGATTGGAATTGTATAAATGACAATGCCTAAAAACATTTTCACATTCAACCTGACCTAGCTGATATTTTAGATCTAGGGAGGAAGCAGGAGGGCTGTAATTTTGAGACTAGTTTTTCAAGGTGTAGCTGTTTTGATATCTTATCATTGGTTTACCATGCATTTGTACATTTTTTAAAGGAAGAAATTATTCACTCTGATCTAGAAAAACAAGGATACAAAAAGAACAGGGTTTCCCAAACATCCTGAACTACATATCACATTGTTTTACTGTAACTCTTCTAGTTTTGGAAATAGGAATTGATAGAAATAAACCACACTTGAGCTGTATTTCCCCTTATTCAGACATTCAAATCACTTAGCCTCTAAGTCTCAGGGTATTTAAAAAAAAGAAAAAGCGGTCTCAGTGAGACACTGATTTCATGCTGTGACAAGCTCAAAAATGAAAACAGCTACACACATGAGAGGATTTTTCACCAAACTGCAGCGCTAAGCACAAATGAAACCCTGCTGGGAACATGTATCTACAAGTGTGAGTGTGTTTGACTTGGTAACACGGGTTGGTGACTCTACGTGTTAATAGGAAAAAGTAAAAAAAAAAAAGGAGCTAGACAAGGATTTCATTGTCCACCTTTTTTGAAGTTTTTTTTTGTTTTTTCCTCTCTCTTTTGGAGTTAGAGTTTAAAAATATTGGCAGCATTTGAACATAACATTTAGCATTGGCTCAAAGGCTGTCTTCACTACGGTTAACCACACAGTTCGCTGCTCCAACCCATCAGTGACTTCAATCCAAACAACAACAACAACAACAAAAGATGAGAGAAGATTCAAAGTTTTTACTTTTACATTCCCCTTGGACCAGCCTGGACTGAAGATCATAAAGAGTCTCAGTATGGATCATATGAATTCTTTCTTCTTAGATAATGGAGTATGTGTTCTATTATTTCAGAAATAAAGTCAGACAGTAACTCATTCTTAAAGCTCTCCTCCTTTTTCTTTAATTAGACCTCTTTAAAATCTCTTCTTTGATCACCTTGTCTGCACCTCACTCCAATGTGATAATTGAGAGAAGCATCAGCGGTATGGAGACGAGAGATTAGTATTATACTAGGAAAAATACTAGAGACATATTAATCAGACTCTCAAGTCACTTCTCTTTCCAATGTCATTTCACAATTTTTGTTTGGATATTTGGTAAAACATGAAAATGCATATGAAATAACTTAACACTGGAAGAAATCAGAATAACATTTCTAAAATGGTAAGTTATAGAGGATAAAGACATTTTTTCTTCAGGTTAAAAGAAAGGGAGAATGCAAATTAATTTTATAATAAAATATAAACTATACTTTGTAGCCTTAGATTTTTGAACAGCATCACATGTAATACATTACATTTATAGTTTCTATACCATAAACATTTATTGACTCTCTTATTATGGTATGATGCACATGACTGAAAGCAATAAAATTATCACCTTAGGCATACAGAGGAAGTTTTAGTCTCAAGATTCAGATGATACTGATAAGCAACAATTAATATAAAATACATCCTTTATTCTTCTTATCCCTAAATATGAAATTATTATTCATCTCAGCAAATAAAAGTTTAGGTATTCAAATGCTTTTTAAAATGTGGATCCTTTAAGATGTAATAGTCTTAAAAGTTATTATGTCAAGTATTAAATTATATTATTAAAATAATAATACAACACAAAAATCTTTAAAATATATTTTTCAATACATCTAAAAAAACTAAAGCAAGACCTAATCCATGAACTTCATAGATAATGTAACATCTAAAGTAATAAATAATAGATTCACTGGAGCCATTATTTTCGAAGGCCTAAAAGTTCAAAATAAGAATTCCTTTCAAAACAACTGATGTGTCTTTGCAAAGACATATGACTCCACAGACAGGTTTTAATTTATAATTCCTATCAATGATAGTATATGTGAAAATTATGAGTTATTTATAGCATTCTTTCATATATATTAGTCCTGTCTTTCTATAAATGAAAAAATGGAACATCCAGATAGAAATAAAACATATTTACAATTGTAATAAATAACTTAAAATGAATTGAAATTAAAAAAGGCTACACATGCCATTTTATTATAAGCCCTCAAATTATTGTTCACATCTTATTAAAAGCAATTTATCAATCATAATGCTAAAGGAACTACATTTTGAGGTGGTTTAATAAAATGATTGTTCTCAATATTTCAAGACCATCCTTATACAAGATGAAGTTTCAATGTTGGTAAAATATTGGTTTTAACATTGTGGTAAAATTCAAAACAGAAATATACTTGATTAAATATTTAGATATTAATCTAGTTCCACTTCTGGACTTTTCCTTCAACACTTTTTCTCCTTTGGGGGAATATTGTTTTCATAATCTTTAAAAATTGTATTTTTTTCTTCTTTATGCCTCAAGTTTATTTGGAAAATTCTGAGTAGAACAAATTAATCAATTAGTAACATTTCTTTGAATAGCACAATTCATAAATGGGAGAAAAATAAAATTAATAAGCAAAATAAAAGTGGAAAAACAGAAACCAAAGTAAGCAGTGGAAAACAGAATACAAATATAGAACATGTGGACTGTTGTGAACAACACCACACTTTAAGTTACCCACAGGGAGATGTACAGGGTGCCATGATAAAAGAGTGCATTTAATTTGGAATTACTCATTTGAATTAACACTTGAATATTTGCTTTTCCCCCCTACATTTTCTGGCACTTTGAGTGGTTTTTCAAAGCTCTTTTGTAACAAAGTAAGTCTTAGACCTAATTGACAATTCCCAAAAATGATGGGAAAAATGAAATCCAAAGTAGAAAGGGAGAAAGGTAACCCTACCCATCTGCAGTGTGCTGTCAGCCTGTGTCAGTCTTTGAAGTTGCTGACTGAAATCTTACCAATGGGAGAGAGAGCATCAAGTCAGAAGAGAGAAGGCAGATGCATGAGAGATAAATCATTTTTTATTGTTGGAGTTCCAAATGCTGACAGGCAATCCAAGGCGTCAGACTTGCAGTCGGTCCTGAAAGCTCCCCTGAGATTTCAGCACTCAGTTGTCAGGGCACACCAAGGCATGCACAACACCCAGACAAGTGTCTGCTACAGACCTGCGGCAGAGAATTGCTGGCAGCTAGCTGGCTGGTATTCTGCACATGCTTAGAGGTAAAAATGTCTGTTAGAAGATATGGAATCAGATGTAAGAAGAAAAATACCCTCACTATATTTAGGAAAATTCCAAATGATCATGAGAAGTGGTAGACCTGAGGCACACAAATGCATACACACACATACACAGGAACTCTTTATGCTATGCTGCTGCTGCAGCTAAGTCACTTCAGTCATGTCCATGCTACATATAGGCAAATGTTTTGATTTTGTAAATTAATTATTCATCGATGTCTTGAAAACTCTTGAGTGTGTATGTGTGTAGATACCTGCATCTGCGTTTTGTGTCTATTTGTTGCTTGCATGAGTGTCTAAACAATTAAAAACACAATTTGTATTTCATTAGTCACATAAATCCAAAATTACACATTCTGAAAGTCATTTTTGGATTTTTATTCCCCTCAATCATTTTTTGGAGAAGGCAATGGCACCCCATTCCAGTACTCTTGCCTGGAGAATCCCAGGGACAGGGGAGCCTGGTGGGCTGCAGTCCATGGGGTCGCTGGGAGTGGGATACGACTGAGTCGGATACGACTGAGCGACTTCACTTTCACTTTTCGCTTTCATACATTGTAGAAGGAAATGGCAACTCACTCCAGTGTTCTTGCCTGGAAAATCCCAGGGACGGGGGAGCCTGGTGGGCTGCTGTCTATGGAGTCGCACAGAGTCGGACATGACTGAAGCGACTTAGCAGCAATTATTTTTCCTACAGTACATTCCAAACAAATTCCAGATAACTTATACAACAAATTCTGACAGTGAAAATATTTTATTATGCGTATATATATATACACTTATAGATAAGTACATTTATAACACTTCTTGGTCTAAGCAATATTTAAGACAGCTAATACACATAAAGTGTTTTACAAACTACTGTCACGTACAACTCTGTGAGATGTGTTATTACTTTCATTCTACAAGTGAATTTACTAAGAGTTAGAAAGATTGAATGACTAGGACAAGAATAAAGAGCTAGTGGATAAAAGATATCTCCAGGTCAAGTTCATTATCTTGGAAACTCATAATCTTTCTACTGTGCCATGCTACTGATCCTAAACTGGATTGTATTGAGATTTTCATCACAGGCACAGAAATGCAATAATACTAAAAGAGTTAGTCTCTGTGTTAGAATATTTAAAATATCTCTCAAAACTAATATGGAACTTGCATATAAAATAAGAAAAAAAATTGCCTTCATTTTAGCAAAAATTGGAGGTGGTACTGACCAAACCAAAAACAAGTTTAAAAAGGATTAAATCTAGTTAAAAGGAAAAATTAAGTCCTGGAGAGTGGAAAATCATGCCCTCCTAAGCCTCCTCTTCCTCCTTCCTTCTCTCCCTCTTTCCGCTTTCCTTCTTTCCTACTCTTCTTTTTTTAATGTCAGTGTATAAGAGAACCAGAATAAAATCATATGCATGGTTCAGAAACCATAGGAAATTTTTAGAAAACAGCCTTTCCTCTAAGGAAAATATTTGAACAAATTTGTAGGGATACAATATTAAAATGGAATAATTTTGCAAACTAATATTTAGGAACAGTGATTATAAAAACCCATTAGAAGAAAACAAAACTTTACTATTTTACTAAAAGATCTTAAAAATTAATATTTCAATATGGTTCAAAATAAGTGCCTCTCTCTATATATATACATATATATGTATGTATATATATTTGCCCATTTGTTTTAGTATTTTAAAATATTGTGCTTTAATAAATGGCCAGTAACTATACTGCACCTGTAAATCACAACTTTGAATAAATAGTTTCAAAAGGTCTAGAGCTTGTACTTAGAACAGATCTTGCAGCCTGAGTATGACTGGTACAAAATATATCATAAAATATTGACACGTTTCCACGTTTCCAAGGAGAGCCAAGTTTCCTGGAGCAAATTGTACTTGTAAACACCAATCATTTCTACAACACTTTAAATTATCAAGTGTTGGCACTTGTGACCCAATTTGTTTAAGCGTTATTTTGGATCACATCAAATAAAAAGGGCATATTTTCAAAGACAACATTCTACTGCCAAATACAACCAACTCATGTTTATTTCTTCAGGTGAAACGTTCAGGGTCAAATTTTAAAAATACTATCACTGTTTTTCCCTTCACAAAACCTATTGTCATCAGATTTTCAAACGTTGGTTTAACTGAAAAAGAATTAGGCAGCACTAGAGAATGTTATTATTATATGCCTCTAATTAAACTGAGACAACAAAACCAGTATCACAAACTGCTGTCATTTTTTTTTTTCCTTTGCAAATGCTGTTGTGAGATTTACAAAGTTTGATTTGATTTTTTAAACATGCAGGGCCAAAAAAATCTTATAATTATTAGCCTTTGATTGAATTGTCTAGTGTAAGTTCTCTCCAAATTGTCTGTTTTTATAAATTATTATCACCTGTATTGATACCATACTCTGATATTTGTTTCATAGTTTCATCTGATGATGCCTAAGAAAGAAGAACTTCATCAAAATAAATATTTCCAAGACTATTTGTGCTAGCTTATAACTTGAAAATTAAGGGGACCGATAAATTCTAATTTACATTCAAGATAGGCACTCTTAGAAAAACCACAGACTTGTGAGAACATTATGCAAAGATACTCTCACCAATTTTTCCATAATCTTATTTCCTGAAGTGATGAACAAATTATATATGAACATACTGCTTGAAAATGGATTAAAAGCCTGGGCCAGGTAGATCCCCTGGAGGAGGAAATGGCAACCCACTCCAGCGTTCTTGCGTGGAGAATCCCAGGGACGGGGGAGCCTGGTGGGCTGCCATCTATGGGGTCGCACAGAGTCTGACACGACTGAACGACTTCCCTTTCACTTTTCACTTTCATGCATTGGAGAAGGAAATGGCAACCCACTCCAGTGTTCTTGCCTGGAGAATCCCAGGGACGGTGGAGCCTGGTGGGCTGCTGTCTATGGGGTCGCACAGAGTCGGACACGACTGAAGCGACTTAGCAGCAGCAGCAGCAAACATAATTTTTGACCACTTACCAAATATAAACATAAATTGAAATGTAAACTATGACAATAATTCATCTCTGTTACTCATTTTTTCCTACAAATATTCTTCTTGAGTTTGTTCTCTGTGATAACTGGAGAATGTTTTCTTGTTTCTACCTGCTGTATCAAACCTTTTCCTCCAAAACATACACCTCAAAACATACATGTGATGTCACCTGAGAATCAGACACCCCCAGACTGCCTGTACTTACCACCATTTTCTGAAGTCACTCGGTATTTTTACTGAGCACTGTTTAGGAAATATCAGTGAATATTTGAGAGGAAACATTGTTTTTCCTTAAATTGTAAAAACACTTAATTATCATACAGTTTAAAAATAATCTAGGTTTAGACCTCAAGAGTAGCCTAGACTATGATTATTTTAGAATCCACCTGAATAATAGTCATAGTAACTATTGCTGCGAGTAACATAACTACGCTGACTGAAAAGTGACAGGGGCAGTTCTCATAACCAGATTTTGAACATAGCTTCTCCCTCCCTAGCAATGCAACTTAAAAGGATGGCAAAATTTACTTTTAGAATTACTAGTTTTACACAGCTAATGGGCATTCCTGGTGGCTCAGATGGTAAAGAACATGCCTGCCGGGGTAGGAGGTATAAGAGACGTGGGTTCAATCCCTGCGTTGGGAATATGCCCTGGAGAAGGAAATGGCAACCCATTCTCGGATTTTTGATGGAGAATTCCATGGACAGAGGAGCCTGGTGGGCTACAGTCCATGGTGTCACAAAGAGTCGGACATGACTGAGTGATTAACACACAGCTAATGCAAATTTACTTCCCTGGTGGCTCAGAGGGTAAAACATCTGCTTGCAATGCAGGAGACCTGGGTTCAATCCCTGGTTTGGGAAGATCTCCTGGAGAAGGGAATGGCTACATAATCCAGTATTCTGGCCTGGAGAATTCCATGGATAGGGGAGCTTGGCAGGAAACTCATATGTTTAACAAAGCTTAGCAATATATGAAAACTCATATATTTAACAACAAGTACACAAATAACACATTGTACTTGTTTCTTTGTATATTTTTATTTTCTGTAGAATATTAACTACAATATGAAACTTTGCTTAAGTTGTAAAAAAAAATCACAAGGTATAAAATGATGAAACAAGGCTGAATTTACTCTCTCAATGGACTTGACAAGTGACTAATTTGCTGTGAGGAGTTAAAAGTATTATATCACTGAAGATTTATTGCTTACCAAGAGCAGAGATATAAAATGCATCTTTGGCCTGTGGACTTTTCTAAATTAATTTATATCTATAAGACTATCTCTGCCAAGAAGTGTTCTATAAGCAAAACAAAGAAAAAATACTAATTAGGCTCATCTATCATTAAATTCAATACCTGATGCATCTATGTTATCATAGTTCACATCATATGGTACTTGTTTATGTAATATAAAATAGCCAGGGCTAAATACAGACACAAAAACTCATCACTTTTTTGTCAACAAATATATTTATACATATATCTATATCTACCTCTATATATATGAAACATTTTTACAGATCCTGAATGCTCTAAACTTTTTATAATTTAAAAAACAGTTTCTATAACTTTCCTTTATTAAGACTTTTATAACTTGCAAAAATTATTCAAAACCTTGAATCAATTTATAATCCCAAGGTCAGATTACTCTAGTCACTAAGACAGTCTAAAATTCCTCAAAATATTGTTTTATAATATTTTCCTTTCTTTTCACTACAAAGACAGAAAAAAAGCATGACAATTTTATACCTATTAGCACATAATTATATAGTAAATTGATGTCTTATTTTTATTAACAATATGGTATAGATCACCTTTCTGAGTAAAATATTGAAGAACACAGGTTTTCCTTTTACACTTTTTTTTCCTGTATAAAATCAGTCTAGTGGTAGCGAATATTTCTTGCTCTTACAGTTGTTTTTTCCCAGTAATTTTGCATACATATTATTCTAATAGCTTCCCAGGGATCCACTTGAGTGTCCAATGGAAAGGTTAAGTTGGAATAAGAGAAAGCATTACAACTAATTAATATGTCAGAGGAGTATAGCCCTAGCCAAAAGAGTTAATGAAGCTTGCTAAGGACACATGTGGGCCTTTTGTAACACAGGCCTGACTGTACAGCCTAGTTAGGTTAAATTGTCTGTCAGTTACTGACCAGTTGGCCACCACCTGGCTGCCTAGGCCAGTCTGTCCCCCATCCACAACAGCTCTCTTCCCAGATCTCAATGGCAAGCTGCTGCCACTAACCCTCTAGAAGCCCCTGACAAGGTTTGGGCACACAATGGGCTCCTGACAAGTGAATGAAGGGCCATGGTGACACTCTGAATGGGGAAGATTTTCCCCATTTAAGCTGGTAATGTTCACAACAACACACACAAAAGAAAAAAGCCCATCCTTGGTGTCAGGCCATTAACATGGATAACAATATGCTAATAACCTTCTAGATTACATTCAGTTTCCAAGGACATTTAAATACATGAATTGATGCCTTCAAAACTTAAAGGGGACGATGGGAGAGGAGAAATGAAGGGGCAGTTGGTTAGGGAGGAGGAAGAAACAAAAAGCAAATGGGAGAGATTGCAGTCTATCTCACAGTAAACTACTTATAATGCCTTCCACCCAAACAGAGGGCTTCTGTCTGTAGAAAGATTACACTCAGGCTCACACTGTGCCCCGAGGGAAACATTATCAATGACATGCACATCTCCATGAGACTTGCATTTAAACATGACTGTTGTGATCAGGAGGTGGCAGACTATTTTTCAGTGCAACTATGGACTTTTGGTTTTGAGGGTGTGTGTTACCCTTCCCTCATCTCTCTCTTTTGGGAGAATTTCTACAGTATTCTAGGTAGAACCTTTACCATCTGCCCAATTAACAAACATGTTTCAGGAGTCTGAAAAATCATATCTCAAGAAGAAATTATGCCATTTTAGAAACAGGCCCTGCCTGAGGTTGTAGCATGAAGCAATTAAGAAATGAGTGAAGGAAATAGGTTATAAACACATTTTCTTGCCCTTTGTGTTATCATTTGCCATTTTCTTAGAATAAAACAAATGTGAGGTGGAGTTTTAAATCCCACCATATTCATTCAATGTACGTCTCAGAATTAAAAGTCATTTTATGTTATCATAAGGAGAAAACTATCATATTCACCACCTGCCACATTGTATGTCAAAATTCATTGCTTCTGCCTTACAAAAACACAGCAATTCTTTCTTTAGTGCTGATTAGTGATAGTCAATCAATTTGAAAAATTACTGTTCTCATAGAATTCAATTTTGGGCTGCTGCCATGAAATTGAATCTTCCTGACTTCCAATGAGAGAAGGGGTTTGGTAAATATGATATGCTTTTTAAAATCCTGTCACAAGGAACTTAACAGGAATAGGTAAACGGTATAATATTTCACTTTATTTTAGAGGGTAAAATGCTTCCTTCTTATACAGGTTTTGAAACAACTCATAAATTTGGAGCATCAAAATCTTCATGTAATGAACAGTCCAATTTGTACCAGTCTGCAAATAGGATACTAAACAGGAACCCTTTTTTGTAGAGTCAAATCTGTTAAAGGCTTTGCTTCCCTAAGCAGCTGAGAAAAATATCAGAATGTAATCCTTGAAAACAAGGTTATGAAGAGTAAACATTTGTTTTCATGCTGTAAGCATCATTTATTTTTAATGACACATTAGGCAAGTGAACTACTGAACTTAATTCTAGGTAACAATAACAATAATAACAATAGCAACGTGGATTTATGTATTATTTTTCAAGTCTTTTATTTTAATTCAGATTTAGGATTCATTTACTATTTCTACTTGGCCTCAGAGTCTCATTGTCTATCCTCTTGCTCTGTCTTTAGAGAGGGAGGTGTCCTGGGGGACAGAGAAGGAAACAGCAGAAAACAGTAGTTGCAATGCCATCAGCTCCTTGGCCACATTTTACCATGTGGTAAGCTGTATTCAAAGGACCGTGGGACACCTCCACTGCCGGGTACCGCTGCTTCATTTCCATCAGGATGGAGAGCCAGAGTGAGGTGTCCTTTTAGTTTCCTTATTATAATCAAATATAATAAGCTACTTATGAAGAAAATAAGATAGGCCAAGTCAAGGACCCCCATGCCTAAACTTCAGCATTTCTACTTCTGTCATGAAATCTTCCTTTTTTGAGGCTAGTCTCAACATTCAGTCAGTTGCTCAGCTATGTCCAACTCTTTGCAACCTCATGGACTGCAGCACGCCAGGCTTCCCTGTCCATCACCAACTCCCAGAGCTGGCTCAGATTCACGTCTATCAAGTCAATGATGCCATCCAACCATCTGTCGTCCCCTTCTCCTCCTGCCCTCAATCTTTCCCAGCATCAGAGTCTTTTCCAATGAGTCAGTTCTTTGCATCAGGTGGCCAAAGTATTGGAGCTTTAGCTTCAGCATCAGTATACTGATATATATACTCTGGTGTCTCTTCAGATCATATAAATCTCAACATTAAAGTTTACTGATTTCCAAAATCACTCACTTGACTATTTTTCTATCCATCAGTAAGTAACTTTATAGGATACTCTAATAAAGTTCTTCAGTGAAAGCAGGCTCAATACTACAATTTCTATCTGAAAATGTGGGTCAAAAACCAAAGTGAAAACTGTGAAGTAGCCATTTATATCTCAGTTAAACAAGCTGTATTACATTTGGGTTGTAACCTAAAGAACAAATTGTCAAAAGGACTAATAAAAAACTCTTTCTTTAAGGCCCAGTAATGTTGGTCGCTCAGTCATTGCAACTCTTTCTGGCCTTGGACTGTAGCCTGCCAGGCTCCTCTGTCCTTGGAATTCTTCAGGCAAGAATGCTGGAGTGGATTGCCGTTCCCTTCTCCAGAAGATCGTCCTGACCCAGGGATTGAACCCAACCTCCCTTATTGCAGGCAGATTCTTAACTGTTTGAGCCACCAGGAAAGCTCAATGACTCTGCAAAAAAATTGCTTTTCCAAGTTCAGGGACACAGCATTCTGAAACACATGATATCTGATAATACACAAAAAAAAAAACTGTATGGTGACATATACGCATCTTTCCTCTTCATTTGGGATAAGAATTACACAGAATGGTTTTATTATTTACAACAATAAGCAAAGAAGTAGACATAATTTGTTGTTCTTGGATAGTATCACTGCCTCAATGGACATGAATTTGAACAAACTCCAGGAGACAGTGGAAGCCAGAGGAACGTTGTGTGCCTGCAGTCCATGGGGTTGCAAAGAGTTAGACATGACTTAGGGACTGAACAACAACAAGATATATTTTACATGTAAATTATTTAAGATTGTAGTTTATACTATATGTAAGAGTTACGATCATTTAAATAATGTCACCATGGTTAAAAGTAATAAAACCGGATTAGACTTAGTATTTAAGAAGCAAAGCTAAGGTGTAAGGACTGTGTACAATATAAAAATGCATATTTTCAACCTGTAAAAATTATGCTGTTTTTACTGCAAACTTGAGTGTCTTAAGAAACTATTTTAAAATAGAGAATATAATATGTGTAATTAGTAGAGTGATAAAATTCAACTAGTATAGATGTCAAAGTTTGTTTAGATATTCAATCTTTTTCTACTTTTAAATTACTTTATGGTTTTAAAAAAATGAAGTTTAATTTTGCATTCATGTGACCTAAATGGGCTGAGGCTTTTTCATTAAAACAAAGATTGTCTGGCTGTTTGTCCAAATCTCCAGTGAAGAGGCAATTGTCTCCTGACAGAGACAATTGTCGGTGTTTATTCTACTGAAAAATGTGAATATGTTGTGTTTCTGAATTTGCTTAATTAAGAAAGGAGCTTTGTACAATTTATGGACAATGAATAAAAATGATAGGTTTCTAAGACTCCTTTGCTTTAATTTCTCTCTAGTGCATCTGATGGTGCACCAGAACTACTTAGCATTTCCTATTTCAAGACATTTATCTATTACAATTACTGAAAATTATTATTACAAACATTTGAATATCATTATATATAAAGATAAGCTGTCTTTACTTAATGGTAATAATTTAGCATACAGCAAATATCCATTTTGTTTTTACTTCATAAAAGAATATGCAGAACTTACATAGTATTTTTATGCATTAATTATTTAAAAGTTTTCTACTTCAAAAGGCACTGTATTTAACTCATTATATCTTTTTCTTAACTACCATTATGGTATAATATACTAAACACTAAAAATTTCCCATAAGATTAAAATTTAAAGGATTTTATTAATTAATGTGACATTATATTTACTTTATATTGACCATATTTCCAGCTCTCAACAATAAGCTTTATTTACCATTGTTCCAACTCTCAACAATAAGCATGCAAAAATTAGATATAAATAAACACTTTAGAAATTTTATAGAAATAATTTTTTAAAACTTTGTTTTTGGTTTGGTTTTAGTCGTAGGTTCCTTGATGACTGAAGTTTTTAGAGAACGACTTAAAAACAACCTATAAAAATCACACACAGACACATACAGAAAAAACACAAACTTTCTACTTTCAGAGATCCAATAACAAAATACCACAGTTGCCAAAGTTATCTGCTTCCTATCAAGACCCATGTTTGGCAAAAGAAGTATTCAATTCATTCATCATTGTCAATGCCCTAGTACTCTAATTATTTCAAATTGTTTCCTCAGCCAGAGGTCTAGGACAAATCAGGCAAGCCAAAAATAGCAGTTATGAATAATTATGCATAATTTACCTCAAGGCCTAGGCCAGTCTATCATTAAAACTTTTACTTGCCACACTGTGATCTCTGCTAATTGCAAACTTTAAAATTAGTTCAAGGTTGTCTTTTTATCCAGTGCCAACTTCAAACCCTCTTCCTAGGGACTTTCTGGTAGTTTGAACACTTCAAATAAAGTGTCATCAGAATTTTGTAAAGAATGCATACATTAAATGAAAAATGGAAATTAGTGGAGAAAATATCGTGCTCACTTTTTGTAATGCTCAAATATGTTCACAAAAGTAAAATGATGAGAGGTTAGAAGTCAAAATAAGGTAATGGCCTACTTATGGGTATTCTACTGTGCTGAGAAAGAAGAAAGAGTTTTAGAAATGTGCCAATATTTCTCCTAAGAGTCAGTTCTTAGACAATCACTATACTTTCTTAAAGAACGGAACCTTGACTTTCTGCTATTTACCAGAAAGTCAACAAAGCAATCTGACTTGGACCTTCATTTAGCACAAAAACTGAGATACCCATTTCTTTTACCACAGACATCAGGATTTCTAATAACTATAAATATTTCCAAATAAGCAGTAAAGTATGACACTAAACTGAAAGCAAAGCATTTTGATTTCTTTTTACCCTCTTCAGTGTTATTTCTTCCCATATGAAGAAAAGGTTATAGACAAACTTAATTATCCCCTTCATTTCTTCCCTTTGCCCTACCCATGCTCTATCTTGTAGTTATACTTTATCTTCTTGTTGAAAGAAGAGAAAAGATGAACTAAAGAAAAAATAAATGTGATATCTTACATTATCTGTCCTTCATTTTACTTGAATTTTAACCTCTTTTTAAGGCCTTTGAATTTTAGGCCACGAAGACATGTATCACTAAACTGTCATCCTTCTGAATTATTTTCTTTATATAAAACAAACGATGCTCCATTTCATCTCAGACATTCTGAGGAGAAATGGGCCAGTCTTCAGGAATGTTTTTCCTGGCTATGACCAGTCAGATAAATGTTCCCACTCCATTCCTTTTAATAACACCTCAGACTTGTTATGTTTCTGTGCTTATGCTTCTATGCCTTTTATTAATTGATGGTTTTTGAGAGTCATCTGCTTGAGGAATCCCTTCAACAGTGCCAGGTCAATTTACTTAGAGTGATTGCTATTCAGATCCTCTCTAAGCATCATTCCAAACTATTTTGAGCCTGAAGATTCTGCTGAAACACTGCTTCAGAAACTGGTAGTGGACGGTGCCAAGAAGCACACACAGAAAAAGAACGCAAATTGAGGGAAGCAGATGAATTTGGGAAAGAAAAGGATAAAAGCTAAAGACAGCAGATAACTGATTCATCTTCAATATTTTGAAGAATTCTACTGCTTGTTTTTGCTGTTGTCAGTCTTTTTGCATGAAAGAGGACCTTGTAGTATGGCTGTTATGACGGTGCCAGAATGAAAATCAGAAAACAGCAGTTATTATATCATAAATGACTTTGTGTTATTTCAAGAGTTAACAGGCATATCCAGCACCCACCTGGCCTCCTGGTGGGCCTCAGCTACTTCAAGCAAAACTGTCACCAGTGTTTATGTCAAAAGGAGAATCCATGTATTGGGTATATTTCACTCTTGTTCCCTGAAATCTTTTAATTTAGTGAACACTTTTTAAAAAATGAACAAGTTACCATAACAAATAATTAGAAATTGTGATAAATTACATAATGGAGAAGATAAGGGAAGAAAATAAAAGATAACAAGGATAGTTGTTAGGTTGAGTTTAGAGTATGGATCAGAGAAAGCCTGGCATTTAAGCTGAGAAGTAGACCAGTAGGGTGATACGATAGAGGTATCGTATGAGGTGATGAAGAACCCAACCAAGATCTGGCGTTAGATCACTGGGATTTTAGTTGTGCAACTTATTTGCTGCTAATTAGCCTTTGGGCAAGTAACTTAATCTCTCTGGCTTCAGTTTCATTATCTGTAAAGCAAAGATGATGATAGACTCTAAACCATAGAAGAGACTGGGAATAGTGTTCCTGGCAAATGAAAACACAAGAATAAGAAACCTAATGAGTGAAAGCATTTGGTGCTTCTGAGAAATTGAAACTTGGCCAGTGTGACCACAGCATGATCTGGCAGGGATGAAGTTCAAGAGAAGCACAGCAGGAGCTATACCGCCTAAAGCCTACTCAACCTTGGAAAGAATGCTGGACTTTGTTGTACAAAAGCTGATGTTTGCTTTTCCTTCAGAAGATGTATATGTCAGCGTTCAAGATAATGGAGGGTAGAAAGGAACAATGTGGAAAAGATCATCTTTTTCTGAAACAAAATTAAAAATTAAACAATTAACATATAGTGGATGTTTTCAAATAGATGACTTTGACTGCAGTGTGGAGATTTTAAAGGGAGAGTTAGCTGGAATGGCAGCAACATTTGTATTAATGCAGGAGACCAGGTAAGAGATGGTGGTCTGGTCCATGGTGGCAGCACTGGGATGGAAAGAATTTGACCAATTTGAAATGTGTTTACATTATATTGCATTTATTTAAAAAATCATTTTTACAAAATATGTTATTTCTTTTGAGAAGTTTTATATGCAGATAATACTTATTGGGTGGGTTGTACACTAACGAAGTTTTAACTTTCAAGATCAATTTCTGAGGATCAGCACTGGCAAATTGTCTTATTCTTAAATGAAGTTTCTTTGTTTTCTCTTCCAACTTTCTCACTGTTGCTAGAAAGAATACTAGGCTGGCTTTTCCCATGGGCCTCTGTGGGATTGTATAGAATGTTGAATCAGAATCACATACAGCATGTCTCCTTTATGAGTCTGTTTTATGCTCCTAATCCCACACTGATTAGAAGTGACAGAAAAACAATACAGAGCTCCTGTAATCTTTAGAAAACAAACTTCTAAAATATAAGTTTTTAAAGTATTAAATGTATGAGAATTCCAAATTAGCAATGCTGTACTCAAGAAACTTTTTGAGTAATATTATCAATGATCTCTGTGTAGTTGTGTAAATAAAATTTCACTTATAGTATCTTGATTATCTTCAGTTTATTCCATTCTATTCTATTAAATTACCCTCAGTTTATTTCATTTATTCTATTAAATAAGTTCATCTAGTTCCTAAGATATGGTTCATGGCTATTCTACTGGGTATTATAAGGCATTAGCATACCATCATATCTATTACCATAAATTTGATGGTCACAGAAGAACAAATGGGAAGAAAAGCACATGTTTTCATTGTATAATCTGGAGATCGTTTCCATCACCTACTTATTTGTTTTCCATGAAAGAAAAGAATCTTTGAGGCATCTAGAAATCTGTGTTGAAAAATTTCTGATAGGTCAGAGGAACTCAGGATATCCTAATAGGTTTCACCCCAAAGAGAATATGGGAGGTAACAGACCCAGTGGGTAGCTGTAAATGCCAAGAATCAGGATAGATGAAGTGTGGAATAAGTTTTGGGAAATGTCCCCCAACAAAGATTTCCCAGTTGATTCAAGCAAAGACATCCATTATATAAAAGTCTTGAGGCGTTAATTTTAGGCTGGATTTTGTCTAGGCTGCTTGGCAGGTTCATGCTTCTCTAGATCGATTACTTTTCTCTGCTCCTTTCTGTCTGAAATCTTACTTCTCTCTGAACAATTCACAACTAATACTGGAATAATTCCAGTCATTTCTATTTGTTTAATACAACTTGATATCATTTTCTACACTGGTTTGCTCTTAGCTGCTGACTTCTCTCCCCAAACTAGGCACAGTCAGATGCTGAAAGACCCCATTCTCTAATCTGACTCTAGTTCTGCATAAACCAACCAGACTTCTTGTATTGACCATATATAGGGGCCTTTCAACATTTTCAAAAAGAATTGTCTTCTTTTCCTTCCCCAGTCCATCACTCTGGGGATTAAACTTTGTAAGTTTCATCCTCTCAGTTGATTCTAATTTGTCCAGGAATGGTGTATTTTTCTGTCACATGGCTGTAGTGAGACAGGAAGGAAGGAAGCAGGGCACAACTAATAGAAGGACACAACCATTAAGAAGAACAGAATACTACAAAAACTGGTTAGAACCTATTAGGCCCAAGATGGCAGAAGATTTGACTTCCAGTAGACTTTGAGTCTCATTAGATGCTCATTATAAAAGACCTGCCTGCCTCTTGAGAAACTTGTATGCAGGTCAGGAAACAACAGTTAGAACTGGACATGGAACAACAGACTGGTTCCAAATAGGAAAAGGAGTACATCAAGGCTGTATATTGTCACCCTGCTTATTTAACTTCTATGCAGAGTACATCATGCGAAACGCTGGGCTGGAAGAAGCACAAGCTGGAATCAAGATTGCCGGGAGAAATATCAGTAACCTCAGATATGCAGATGACACCACCCTTATGGCAGAAAGTGAAGAGGAACTAAAAAGCCTCTTGATGAAAGTGAAAGAGGAGAGTGAAAAAGTTGGCTTAAAGCTCAACGTTCAGAAAACTAAGATCATGGCATCCAGTCCCATCACTTCATGGGAAATAGATGGGGAAACAGTGGAAATAGTGGCTGACTTTACTTTTTTGGGCTCCAAAATCACTGCATATGGTGATTGCAGCCATGAAATTAAAAGATGCTTACTCCTTGGAAGGAAAGTTATGACCAACCTAGATAGCATACTCAAAAGCAGAGGCATTACTTTGCCGACAAAGGTCTGTCTAGTCAAGGCTATGGTTTTTCCAGCAGTCATGTATGGATGTGAGAGTTGGACTGTGAAGAAGGCTGAGCGCTGAAGAATTGATGCGTTTGAACTGTGGTGTTGGAGAAGACTCTTGAGAGTCCCTTGGACTGCAAGGAGATCCAACCAGTCCATTCTGAAGGAGATCAGCCCTGGGATTTCTTTGGAAGGAATGATGCTAAAGCTGAAGCTCCAGTACTTTGGCCACCTCATGCGAAGAGTTGACTCATTGGAAAAGACTCTGATGCTGGGAGGGATTGGGGGCAGGAGGAGAAGGGGACGACAGAGGATGGATGGTATCACCGACTCGATGGACGTGAGTCTGAGTGAACTCCGGGAGTGGGTGACGGACAGGGAGGTCTGGCGTGCTGCAATTCATGGGATCGCAAAGAGTCGGACACGACTGAGCGACTGAGCTGAACTGAACTGATAATGCATTAGCATGCTAAATTACTCACCCACAGGGATCATGACATTTAGGAGGCGCACCATAAAAGGTCAAAATGTGAGTGGTGGACCAAGTCCTGAAAGTCCTTACCCTTCCTTCAAGATGGACTTCCCACCTACTAGTGAGCCTGTGAAATTACCCAGCCCATAAAAAATAACCACCCACACCTCAGGGCACTCTTTTCTTTTGAGATGGACCACACTGTCTCTGGAGTATGTGTCTCTGTGAATAAACCTGCTTTCACTTTAGTAGCACTCACTCTTGAATTCCGTCCTGTGAGAAATCAAGGACCTTCACTTGGTGGCTCATTCCAGGGACTCACACAATACCTGTAACATGACCCTTTTCTCACACCCCATTTTTCCTACAACAGTAGTAGAGATCCAGAGCCCATGATAGAAACCAAGAAAAATTGGGGTCTCCCAATGTTCAGGAATAGATTTCAAATACCCACAGTTAGCATCCATTTAGGGTATTTAGAGTGTTTCATTCTCATCTTTCCCTAGAAGCACACATTATATAGTTAAGGAACTCTTACAAATTCTACATTTAATTTTAAAATCACAAATGTATCAGATTTGGCATTACAATGCTAATAAAATATAACAGTGAAAGAGATAGCCTAATGAATCAAGAGCCATAAAAATGAGGTATTCTGTGAAAGTTTTCTATCCTATCCCTCCCCCTTCCCCTTTTTGCTCCCCCAAATCAAAGTATTATATTTGAAACTAAAATTTAATCAATGTTATTTTTATCCTTTTAAAATATGAGTCATCACTGCTGAATGCACACCATGCACCTGGTAGTGAGTTAAACTCTTTATATATAAAAACTGTAACATTTAATTTGTGCAGTAGCTCCATGAAATAAATAGCAACTCTTTTACCTTGGGGATGGAGAAAATGAAATTTATAGTGAATAAGAAGCAATGGCAGAAGTCAAGTTTAGGTCAGCCTGATTCCAAGGCTATAAGCACTCTAGTTTTGTTCACTTAACAGTGTAAGTAACTATTGCTGAGTGACTCCTGATACATAGAGCTGACATTGTAGCATGCCATCCAGGCCCTTCGTCACTGAAGGACTTGGTACCTTGGCTGCTGGATGTGTTGCCAGCAGGCAGCAGCAGCTCGCAGCCCCTTCAGAGGCTGCCTGTGTTCCAGAGAGTTTTGCTCCAGAATTCAAGCCCTTCCCAATGTGATGCATCCAAAGACTGAACATGCAGGAATGAAAAGGCCTTGTCATCTTAGCCCAATTCAAGATAATTCTAAAGGATCATTTTGGGTCATGCAAGCTGGGTGGGCCTGTCTCCCAGCTCCACTTCTCCTTCTGACTTCAAGATTCCACTTCTTCCTTCCCCAGGGGCAGATCACCAAGGTGCTTCTTCATAACTGGTCAGAGTCTGCTTCTGGGGAAACCCAACTCACAATAATGGAGAAAGACGGAGAGGCTGGGCATGTGGTTTTAGGCAAGACAGAAGTAAGAACAGTGACAGTGAAGAAAGCACCGCTGCACATGTTGAGCAGAAGTTAGATCATAAAAAACAATGCACTTCACTGTGTTTTGTTCTCCATAAAATTAACATGGTCATTCTTTGTAGCTAAAATTATTTAATTCATTGGTTTATTCTTTGTGATCTAACTTCTCCTATAGACGGCATGTTCATATATTTACTCCTGTTTTTCCTGTCTCCATAATGCATATCTCCTAGGATATCAGATATCCCAGAATGCCTAGAGCAATCTCATTCATACCTGTTGTCTCATTTTAATTATCAGTAGTGCCTGTCTTCAGTCTCAAGCCTCCTTACAGGGATGATCATTATATGTTCATCCAACCAATTCCCAGATCTTGTGCATATCTTCTACTTGTTGTGATTTTAAGTGATTTGTGTCTCTTGGATAAAAAGGGTCATTAAGCAAAGCATTAAGCACAGCAGGTTTAAAATAATACAAATTATAATAAATTAAGGATCTGCCAAAGATCTATAAGCTTAACACTGGTATGTATAGGCAAGAGGGTGCAGAAACCTGTGCCTGCACGGATTGTTAGCAAGAGAGTAAACTGGTACAAGCTCTACTGAAGGATATTTGAAAATATTTATAAAATATTAATATGCACACAAATTTGCCCAGCAACTGTTATTCTAACATTTAACAGAGATCTATTTATCTAGTTGTGAAATGATATATCGGGTTATTCACTGCAGCCACATTTGTGTTAGGGGGAAACGAGAAAGAAAAATGAATGCCTCGTTGTCAGTAGGAAACCACATAGACTATGGCACATCCATACTATGTGGTACCATGCAAAAGTAAACATTTTGAAAAAGGAAGCTCTCTTTATGAAAGATCCCAAAAACACATTGTTAGGTTTCAAAAAAACTAGGCTGTTAAAAAAAAAATAATTGAAAACTTCCATTTGATTTAAATTATATACTATGACATAATTCTTGTCCACATATAAATATACTAATAATATGAATGACCTCTGGAAAGGTTAGATAAACTGCTAGCAGAGATGAGTGAACCATATCAATATATTGCCTATTTGAAACTTTCCTTTTGAATCTAGATTTCTGATATGTTATGGATCTCAAACTTTGGTTCAAGAAGGTCAAAATGATTTTCATAATAATAAGGTGGCATTTGCCTTTTCACTTGAATTGAATCTCTAGAGTTCAGAGGCATTTACCAGAACCTCGATGAGTGTCAATCATTATATCTCTTAAGTTAACATCTAGTGAACTTACTATTATTTTTAGATGGATTAGTAATTTCCTTGAATTTCTCAGTTTAATTTTCATTAGGGTAATTATTGATGGACATAACCCATAAAAACAAAACCTCAGTAATTTTTAAGGGTATCAAGGGGTCCTGAGGCCAAAAATGTAGAAGAACCACTCTGATACAGGAAATTAAAAAAAGGAAAAAAATTGTAGTGTAGAGACATTTGAGGCTGTGAGATGGAAGCAATTAGTGAGCTGAGGAGAACAAAAAGTAAAACAATTTCACTGATGGATCTGGTATAAAAAGCTTGGAAAATATTTGGCAAAGAGATATGTCAAGTTTATAACAATACTAAAGAAAGCTTAAGCTACAAAATTAGGGGTGGGAATAAACAGGATACATGCTTGCTTATGCAACATGATTCTAAGTTAAAAGATGTGTATAGGGAAAAAAAGTGTATAGGGAAAAAATATGCCCAATTCAAATGCTGCTTTTCTGAGTGCTCTATATAGGGAGTTATTTACTGATGATATTTATTTACAGTTATTTAGTTATAAATATTGATAATTTTATAATTCTAAAAACATTTCATAGGGCCTTCACATGGAAGTCTCATTTTATCCTTCTAACAATTGAAAGGGAAACAGCCTGAATATTACCATCATTTCATGTAAGAATTTGATACTTACAAGATACTCTGCATTGTTGTTACAATATCATTAAACATTAACAGATTAGACAATTTACTTATTTAGTATATCTGTTGTCTATCTACCTCCAGATGAATGTAAGATCCATTTGAATCACTCCATAACATTACCAACTTCCAATATATTATACATTATACTCCTTTGCTGTGTTTGCAACCTGTCTCTCTTGAAAGAATACAATAAATCTGATGCTTAATATTTTTTATTCCAACTGCTAGAGTGTATACAGTGTTAGGACAGAGGTCTAAGATGTCAGTGTTACCACCAAATATACATTTATATACACAGAAATCCAGTATGATGTTTCTATTTTTGGAGAAGTTACCAAAAAAGAAAAAGATAAGGAAAGAAGAGAGAAAGAAGAAAAGGAGGAAGGAAGAAGTGAATGAAAAAAAGAAAGAGAAAGGAAAAAAGGAAGGAAGAAAAAAAGAAGAAAAGAGGACATGAGGGAGAGGAAAAGGCACCAAAGGCCCACATCTTAAGAACCATGCTTATGTACCAACATCAAATTTCACAACTCACCATGTAGAATTAATATTTTATTAATTACAATGAGCATAATCCAACATAACAATTAAAATGATTGAGGTAATAACAATAATAATAATATTATTAAGTCAACAAAGATATTTATCCACCTTGGATTTCCAGGAACTGAACCACCTTCCTATATTTGAATCAGTTCAATTCAGTTGCTCAGTCATGTCCAACTCTTTGCAATCCCATGAACTGCAGCACGCCAGGCCTCCCTGTCCATCACCAACTCCCAGAGTTTACCCAAACTCATGTCTGTTGAGTCGGTGATGCCATCAAACCATCTCATCCACTGTCGTCCCCATCTCCTCCTGCCCCCAATCTTTCCCAGCATCAGGGTCTTTTCAAATGAATCAGCTCTTTGCATATGGAGGCTAAAGTACTAAAATTTCAGCTTCAACATCAGTCCTTCCAGTGAACACCCAGGACTGATCTCCTGTAGGATGGACTGGTTGGATCTCCTTGCAGTCCAAGGGACTCTTAAGAGTCTTCTCAGTTCAAAAGCATCAGTCCTTCAGGGCTCATACTTCTTTATAATTCAAAAGCATCAATTCTTCAGCACTCAGCCTTCTTTATAGTCCAACTCTCACATCCATACACTACTACTGGAAAAACCATAGCCTTGACTAGATGGACCTTTGTTGACAAAGTAATATCTCTGCTTTTTAATATGCTGTCTAGGTTGGTCATAACTTTCCTTCCAAGGAGTAAGCACTTTTTAAGTTTCTGGCTGCAGTCACCTTTGGCAGTGATTTTGGAGCCCCCAAAATAATCCAGCCAATGTTTCCCCATCTATTTCCCATGAAGTGATAGGACTGGATGCCATAATCTTAGTTTTCTGAACGTTGAACTTAAAGCCAACTTTTTCACTCTCCTCTTTCACTTTCATCAAGAGGCTTTTTAGTTCCTCTTCACTTTCTGCCATAAGGGTGGTGTCATCTGCATATCTGAGGTTACTGATATTTTTCCCGGCAATCTTGATTCCAGCTTGTGCTTCTTCCAGCCTAGAGTTTCGCATGATGTACTCTGCATATAAGTTAAATAAGCAGAGTGACAATATACAACCTTGACATATTCCTTTTCCTATTTGGAACCAGTCTGTTGTTCCATGTCCAGTTCTAACTCTTACTTAGTTCCTGCTGATATTCCTTTAGTAAATTCTTTTTCTGACTAAATCAGCCTGAGTGAGTTTCTGATGCTAACAAGGGTGTTGAGACATAAAACAGTGCCTGCTTTAGTAAAATAATTCCAGTTTGTTCTTTTCCTCTGGGATTTTTCATAATACCTTCAGAAGGATAGGTGTTATCTCTTCTCTAAATGTTGGGTATAATTTACATATGAATTCATCTGGTGCTAGAATTTGTTGGGAGTTTTTAAATTACTGATTAAATTTCATTACTGGTAATTAGTCTCTTAACATTTTCTATTTCTTCCTGCTTCAGTCTTGGGAGATTGTACTGAATTTATCAATTTCTTCTAGGTTGTCCATTTTATTGACATATAGTTGTTGATAGTAGTCTCTTATCATTCTTGGTATTCTTGTGGTGGTATAATTTCTCTTTGTTCATTTTTTATTTGTTTGGGCCATTTCTCTTTTTTACTGATGAATCTTGCTAAAGATTTATCAATTTTGCTTTTCAAAGAACCAGCTTTTAGTTTTATTGAACTTTTCTATTATTTATTAGTCTCTATTTCCTTAATTTCTGCTCTGATTTTATTTCTTTCCCTCTATTAACTCTGGGTTTTATTTCTTCTTCTTCTAAGTGTTGCTGGGAAGCTGGACTGCTCCATGTAAAAGAATGAAATTAGAGCATTCTCTAACACCATATACAAAAATAAACTCAAATGGATTAAAGACTTAAATGTAAAACCAGATAATATAAAATTCCTAGAGTAAAACATAGGCAAAACACTCTCTGACACAAATCACAGCAATGTTTTTGGATCTATCCCCTAAATAACAGAAATAAAAGCAAAAATAAACAAATGAGACCTACTTAAACTTTAAAAAGATTTTTTTATACCAAAGGAAACTACTGACAAAACAAAAAATCAACATACTGAATGGGAGAAAATATTTGAAAATGATATGCTCTGTAAGGGATTAATATTCAGCACATATAAATAGCTCATACAACTCCTCATCAATGAAAACCAATTCAATTTTTCAAATATGTAGAAAAATTTAATAAACAATTTTCAAAAGAGGAAATGCAGACAGCCAACAGGCACATGACAAGATGTTCAACATTGCTAATCATAAGGGAAATGCAAATCAAAATCACAACGAGCTATCAGCTCACATCTGTCAGAATAGCTGACATCAGAAAGAACACAGATAACAGATGTTGGTGAGGATGTGGAGAAAAGGGAACAGTTATACTGTTGGTGGGAATGTAAATAGGTGCAGCTACTGTGAAATGCTGTATGGAGATTTCTCAAAAATATTGAAAATAGACTACCACATGACCCAGCAATTCCACTAAGTATGTATCTAAAAAACACACAAAAACACCAATTTGACAAGATACCTGCACCCCAATACTAATAGCAGCATTACATACAATAGTGAAGATATGAAAGCAACTGAAGTGCCTATCAACAAATGATTGGACAAAGAAGATGTGGTATATACATAAAAAGAAATACTACTCAGCCATAAGAAAGAGTGAAATTTTGACATTTGCAGAAACATGGATGGATTGAAGGGCATTTGCTAAGGGAAATAAGTCAGACAGAGAAAGACAAATATCATATGCTATCATTTATATATAGAATCTAAAAAATACAAATTATTGAATATAACAAAAAAGAAGTAGACGGACAGAACAAACTAGTGGTTACTAGTGGGGCCGGTGGCAAGGCAATATAGGGATGGGGAGTGGGAGATACAAACCATTGACTGTGAGAGGCTCAGGATATATAGTACAACACAGGGAATATAGTCAACATTTTTTTAATAACTGTAAGTGTAAAGTAACCTTCACCTTTAAAAATTGAACAATTTTTAAAAGGTTAAAATAAAAAAGAATTGCAGTTTTGTATGAAAGGGTCAGGGCTGTAGAAATGACATTAAAATTAAATCTCAGCATATCAAAATATGAATGCTTCCCAGGTAGCACTGTGGTAAAGGATATGCCTGCCAACGCAGGAGACGCAAGAGACACAGGTTCGATCCTTTGGTCAGGAAGATCCCTTGGGGAGGGAAATGGCAACTCCAGTATTCTTTCCTGGGAAATCCCATGGACAGAGAAGCCTGGTGGGCTACAGTGCATGGGGTCGCAAAGAGTTGGATAAAACTGAGCACTACTACTACTACTATATCAAAATATATAGTAGATGTTTCATAAATATTGGCTTCAAGAATCGGTGAAATCTCATTGGAAACATTTGGTCAATATGCAGACACACTAGTACAAATCAAACTGATACATCATTAAATAATCTCCTTTGAAGATATGGGTAAAATTACTTAAAATACATTGTCTTTGCCTAAAAAAAAACAATATATTACTTAGGAAAATAGCAAAAAAATATGTCCTTTCTTCTTTCCACAATATATGTGTAAAAGATATTTTTCTTTATTTAAGGAAAATTAAGGGGAAGTATATTTATAGTTTTGGTATGCGATAGCCTACCAATTTTTTTCTTTTTCAGATACAGCTAATTTCAGAAGTGAAAAGCAGTTGACCTAGTAAGCAGTGTTCCTTGGGGCATTGGAGTCCTTTGCAATATTAAGAGTTACCACATTACTGAAAATTGAAAGTGAAAGTTGTTTACTCATGTCCAGTGCTTTGCGACCCACTGGATGGCAGCACACCAGGCTCCTCTGTCCATTGGATTCTCCAAGCAAGAATACTGAAGTGGGTTGCTATTCCCTTTTCCAGGGGATTTTCCAGATCCAGGGATCAAATATAGGTCTCCTGAACTACAGGCAGATTCTTTACCATTTGAGCCCCTGGGGGAGCTCAGATTATTACTGAAAGACCCGTTTTAAAATATGTTTGAAAAACAATGGCTTATTAAAAAAAAGAATTATGTGCCTTTAAAACAGGACTTCGCAGAATCTTTAAAACAGTATTGTGTTGGTTTGTTATGAATTTTTGAAAGAAGGCAACATGATAGGTATCATCCTATAAACTCATTTTATATTTTTAAAATGTTAATCCTAACATTTGGGGTATAAACATTGTCTCCTGATGGATTAGGAATTCTTGACCAAATCAAATAGCCAACCAATAATTGGTATGTTCTTTATTTCCTTCTAAGAGATAGTTTAAAAAAAGTAAAACTCCACCAACTTATTAACATAATTATGCCATAATATAAAAGTGAGAGAGAAGGTTTTATAATGAGAAAAGGCACACTTTTTATTATTAGTATTAAAGGTAATCTTCAGTGGAGTGGTAGACTGTATAATGAAATTTCAGATTTTTGGAGAAGATTCTAAAATGATTCAGGACCTTCTGGAGTCAAGATGTTTAGGTTTAAATTCTGTCTCCAACATACATTGGTTGTATGACTGGGGCCAATTTTTGTTTCCCCTTCATTGTATTTTAGTTTTCTTATCTATAAAATGATAAAATGTGTCTCATAGGGGTCAGTTCAGTTCAGTTCAGTTGCTCAGTCATGTCCGACTCTTTGCGACCCCATGAATTGCAGCATGCCAGGCCTCCCTGTCCATCACCAACTCCCAGAGTTCACTCAAACTCAGAAAAACATCTATTTCTGCTTTATTGACTATGCCAAAGCCTTTGACTGTGTGGATCACAATAAACTGGAAAATTCTGAAAGAGATGGGAATACCAGACCACCTAACCTGCCTCTTGAGAAATCTGTATGCAGGTAAGAAAGCAACAGTTAGAGCTGGACATGGAACAACAGACTGGTTCCAAATAGGAAAAGGAGTACGTCAAGGCTGTATATGTCACTCTGCTTATTTAATTTATATGCAGAGTACATCATGAGAAATGCTGGGCTGGAAGAAGCACAAGCTGGAATCAAGATTGCTGGGAGAAATATCAATAACCTCAGATATGCAGATGACACCACCCTTATGGCAGAAAGTGAAGAGGAACTAAAAAGCCTCTTGAAGAATGTGAAAGAGGAGAGTGAAAAAGTTGGCTTAAAGCTCAACATTCAGAAAACGAAGATCATGGCATCTGGTCCCATCACTTCATGGGAAATAGATGGGGAAACAGTGGAAAGAGTGTCAGACTTTATTTTTTTGGGCTCCAAAATCACTGCAGATGGTGACTGCAGCCATGAAATTAAAAGGCGCTTACTTCTTGGAAGAAGTAAGTATAGTATAGTATATTCGAAAGCAGAGACACTACTTTGCCGACTAAGGTCCATCTAGTCAAGGCTATGGTATATTTGAAAGCAAAGACATTACTTTGCCAACTAAGGTCCATCTAGTCAAGGCTATGGTTTTTCCTGTGGTCATGTATGGATGTGAGAGCTGGACTGTGAAGAAGGCTGAGCGCCGAAGAATTGATGCTTTTGAACTGTGGTGTTGGAGAAGACTCTGAGAGTCCCTTGGACTGCAAGGAGATCCAACCAGTCCATTCTGAAGGAGATCAGCCCTGGGATTTCTTTGGAAGGAATGATGCTAAAGCTGAAGCTCCAGTACTTTGGCCACCTCATGCGAAGAGTTGACTCATTGGGAAAGACTCTGATGCTGGGAGAGATTGGGGGCAGGAGAAGAAGGGGACGACCGAGGATGAGATGGCTGGATGGCATCACGGACTCGATGGACGTAGAGTCTGAGTGAACTCTGGGAGATGGTGATGGACAGGGAGGCCTGGCGTGCTGTGATTCATGGGGTCGCAAAGAGTCGGATACGACTGCGACTGAACTGAACTGAACATGTCCATTGAGTTGGTGATGCCATCCAGCCATCTCATCCTCTGTCATCCCCTTCTCCTCCTGCCCCCAATCCCTCCCAACATCAGAGACTTTTCCAATGAGTCAACTCTTCACATGAGGTGGCCAAAGTACTGGAGTTTCAGCTTTAGCATCATTCCTTCCAAAGAACATCTGATCTCCTTCAGAATGGACTGGTTGGGTCTCCTTGCAGTCCAAGGGACTCTCATGAGTCTTCTCCAACACCACAGTTCAAAAGCATCAATTCTTTGGCACTCAGCTTTCTTCACAGTCCAACTCTCACATCTGTACATGACTACTGGAAAAACCATAGCCTTGACTAGACAGACCTTTGTTGGCAAAGTAATGTCTCTGCTTTTGAATATGCTATCTAGGTTGGTCATGACTTTCCTTCCAAGGAGTAAGCATCTTTTAATTTCATGGCTGCAATCACCATCTGCAGTGATTTTGGAGCCCCCAGAAATAAAGTCTGACATTCTTTCCACTGTTTACCCATCTATTTCCCATGAAGTGATGGGACCTGATGCCATGATCTTCATTTTCTGAATGTTGAACTTTAAGCCAACTTTTTCACTCCCCTCTTTCTCCCTCATCAAGAGGCTTTTTAGTTCTTCTTCACTTTCTGCCATAAGGTGGTGTCATCTGCATATCTGAGGTTATTGATATTTCTCCGGGCAATCTTGATTCCAGCTTGTGCTTCTTCCAGCCCAGCGTTTCTCATGACATATTCTGCATATAAGTGAAGTAAGGAGGGTGACAATATACAGCCTTGATGTACTCCTTTTCTTATTTGGAACCAGTCTGTTGTTCCATGGTTACCATGTGTAAATTCATAGTTTTAAAGCATTGATATATATCAATGTATGTAAGTTTGTTATAAATAAATGCAGAGTCTTCCACCTGGGATAGGTAAAGAGGCCGCACCACTGTTAGGCCTTTATGATATCTTATCTGCCTTCTCTCTGTCAATCCTATCTAAAATTTCAGCTCTATCAATGGATTCTCCCTATCTCCCTCACCTGCTTTAATTTTATTTTTTTCCACAGCACAGGTCACCATCAAAACATCATATATATTATTAATGATGTTTACTGTCTATCTCCTCCATTTCCAAGCAGAAATTTTTCTGTTTACCACTGTGCCACTAGAGACATGTAGAGATAACTTCCTGGAACGAGTCACCTGTAGGATGATTGCAAAATCAATATTTGCACATCTTCAGCCTGCAGATGGTTTCATCTCTACTTCTGGGTCCCCCTGGCCTGGGCTTTATTCTTTCAACGTTACACTTTTAAAACAGCCATCTGCTTCGAACAGCACAGTTATTCAGATAACCATGAACTTAAGCACATATTTCAGAACCCAAAGGAAATCAGGAAAAACACCTAAGAGAAATGTGATATTCTGTGCAACTGGCTTCTCTTCCCTTTCCATCAACTTTGTAAGAGATCTGGCTTTATGAAAGAACACCATAAGAATTTGCTACAGGTGTTATGGATAACAGCTGAAGTATGAGAAAGGGTATCTGTTAATAAAGGTTAAATAGAGTTTGTTTTAATTTAACAAGCTTAGAAAATTGTATGAAAGCTGTATTAAAGAATAGCTGGCTTTTTTTAAATGAAGTTATCTTTAATCATAATTTTTCTGAAGTTAAATTTGGGAAATCGTTGAGTCAGAAAAGGGTAGAATTCAGTTGGCCAAGACTAGGGACCTGCACAACACTACTTTAGTGTCCTGGCTTTTAGCCAGGTAGAAACCTTCACTTCATCACAATTTCAGTCTTAGATATCTACAAACCAAAAGTGTCCATGGAAGTTTATTCTATTCTTTCAGCTTTTACACTCTACACAGGCACCTTGTTTCTGCCACATTATCTGGATTCATTAGTGCACTGACACTGTGTCAACTTTGAAAACTGTTCAAGCAATGAGAGGTGTCCTGTTTTCTGTCCTAGGCCATCTGGCTGCCCTTACGTACAATTTGTTGAGGAAAAAAATAAAGTGCAGTGGATATGAGTGAATATAAAGTGAGAATGGAAAGTGATGCTATAAAACGTAGTAAGAAAAAATTGTCTTAATATATTTAGCATTTTCATAGTCTACCTTTTTTTAAATAAAATATTGCTGGTGTGTCTGGCATTATAATATCCTCTTTTAGCTTTTGCATGCTAACTAGTTTAGATGATTTGCCAACTAATTTCATTCTTATTTTTGCCCAGGATAAGAAACAAAAATTTCATTAAGAAATGGGAAAGTAAATAGCAAACACTAGAAAATCAGACCTTGAATTATACCTCACAGTAGAATAAAAAACAAAAATAATATATTATCTTTTCCATCAATTTCCAAAACACATGAGCCTGACACTTTGGCCTAACTTTGCTAAAAGCATACCAAATCACTCCTCCATGTAGAGGAATAAGAGAGGAAGCACTATAAACTAAATCAATTGCTTTAACAAAGATTTTTTTTTTTAATTGGGAGTTAGTTAAAATTAAGAACATTTATTCCTCAGTTTATAATATGTTTTCAACTTTTTCCAGTTAACCTACTTTCTTCTTCTTTAGTATGAAAGAGGAAGTCATGGATCTCTAACATCCAAATAAAGATGTGAAGAACACCCAGATACAGAGGAAGCACTTTCACAAAAACAAAGCTCAGATGAAAGCATTTAAGACAAGTTTCCTCAGACACCATTTCTCTATCCTGAAAAGTCTGCTAGTCATTATTCATCAGTCTTGGTCTTGTCCTGATGAGATACTTAGTGCTTCTGTTTTTGTTTATTTACTCATAAACTCTCTCTGACTTGCATACAAAAGGTAACTTCTATCCAACAGCCCCCAGTAAATGCATCCTTTCAAATACCCTAGTTGACTAGTTTAACAATCACCACACTGTTCATCACATAAAGATTGTTATTTCTTTTCCTTTGGATACTTACAATCTGTTTCTTGTAAAGTTGAAAGAGGTTGCTTTCTCATGTTGAAAGAAATGACAGCTGTAATTACTCCTACCACTGCAACAGGACATGGTTCCTGATGTTCAACTACATACTGTATAAACCATGAGTCTGTTCAATGTTTTCAAAGATGAGAAAGGGTAATTTCAGAAAAGAAATCATAAGGTCCTATTTTCACCCCCTAGAAACTTAACCTGCAACAACAGGTATATAAAAGATTTTTTTAAATTTAAACTTGTTAAAATATAATTGTAAAACTAAGGTTATTTTGCTGTTTTGTTTTTCTTTCACAAATGATGTCTGTGAAGCCTGAGAGTGAAGGTTTGAAAGTGTTAGTGGCTCAGTCGTATCTGACTCTGCTAACCATGGACTGTAGCCTTCCAGACTCCTCTGTCTATGGAATTCTCCAGGCAAGAATATTGGAGTGGGTTGCCATTCCCTTCTCCAGGGGATCTTCCCAACCCAGGGATCGAACCCAAGTCTCCTGCACTGGCAGGCAGATTCTTTACCATCTGAGCTAGGAGGGAAGCCCCCTATGAAGCCTGCTGCTGCTGCTGCTAAGTCGCTTCAGTCATGTCCGACTTTGTGTGACCCCATAGACGGCAGCCCACCAGGCTCGCCTGTCCCCTGGGATTCTCCAGGCAAGAACACTGGAGTGGGTTTCCATTTCCTTCTCCAATGCATGAAACTGAGAAATGAAACGGAAGCCACTCAGTCTTGTCCAACTCTTAGCGACTCCATGGACTGCAGCCCACCAGGCTCCTCTGTCCATGGGATTTTCCAGGCAAGAGTACTAAAGTGGAGTGCCATTGCCTTCTTTGCCTGTGAAGCCTGACATCATTTTTTTTTTAAAGTATTAATTGCTTTCCTTTTCAGGATTTCCATTAACAGTGCAAAAGGCACCTTGATAATAAAAATGGATTGTTATCATAGGTGACCTAATCTGAAATTTTATTTAAAATTTTTGTTTAGTCTCTCATCTGTAGTAGCATCCTTCTGGTTAATATCATACTAGAAATCAATGCATTGTTCGAAAGACTAAATGAAATCCTGCACATAATACATATTGTCAGTGCCTGGTATAAGGTAAGCACTCATTAAATGCAACCTAATAATCTTTTTAACATACTTAGAAAAAAACTATTTCATGCTTCTGTATTTTGAGAAATTTATTAAGTGACATAGATTGAATGAAACCACAGTTACATAAGAAATAGTTACTAAGTTATTGAAGAACATACATGATCATTATTCACAACGCAGGAGACCTGGGTTTGACCCCTGGGTTTGTAAGATCCTCTGGAGAAGGGAAAGGCTACCCACTCCAGTATTCTTGCCTGGAGAATTCCACAGACTCTATAGTCCATGGGGTCACAAAGAGTTGGACACGACTGAATGACTTTCACTTTCACTATTCACGAGTACTGCTCATTATTTATCAATTGTGTGTGTGTGTATCTGACCCTACCAACTCCAAAGTTCCTCTAACCAAAGAATCATGTCATATATTTCTCTTTTCCTGTATCATGCTATCAGACACACTCACAGGAAGTACTTAATAGTGTCACATTGAAAAGACTTCAAAAATTCTTTAAACAAATTTAATCTTTAAAAACACAAAGATCTTATAAATCTTTTAACAATCATTTTTGTATTGATTAATAGAAACTAATATAAACATCTAAATTACCAATGAAAACAGACTAAAAGCAGATAAGATAGTTTGTGAAGGAAAAGACAATATGACAGGAGGTGCCTCAGGGATGGGCTACATTTGCAGAAAGAGGGAGGAAGAAGTGCTGATATTTAGGGATCAAAGCAGACCTGGCTTGTCCAAAGTCACTGTGGGGGCCAGCGCGAGTGGAGCCACATGAGGAGAGGACAGGACTAGGTCACTGACGTCACTGGACAGAGATCTGGGCCTTCTAGGCAATTCTGAAGACTTTTACTCCGAAGGAGATGGAAGCCATTGGAGGGTGGGAGCATAGTAACATCAGTTCAGTTCAGTCGCTCAGTCGTGTCCGACTCTTTGTGACCCCATGGACTGCAGCACACCAGGCCTCCCTGTCCATCACTGACTCCCGGACCTTGCTCAAACTCATGTCCATTGAGTCGGTGATGCCATCCAACCATCTCATCGTCTGTAGTCCCCTTCTCCTCCTGCCTTCAAACTTTCCCAGCATCAGGGACTTTTATAATAAGTCAGCTCTTCGAATCAGGTAGCCAAAGTATTGGAGCTTCAGCTTCAGCATCGGTCCTTCCAAAGAATATTCAGGACTTATTTCCTTAAGGATTGACTGATTTGATCTCCTTGCTGTTCAAGGGACTCTCAAGAGTCTTCTCCAACACCACAGTTCAAGAAAATCCATTCTTCGGTGCTCAGCTTTATTTATGGTCCAACTGTTATATTCATAGATAACTATTGAAAAAACCATAGGTTTACTTAGACAGACCTTTGTAGGTAAAGTAATGTCTCTGCTTTTTAATATGCTGTCTAGGTTGGTCATAGCTTTTCTTCCAAGGAGAAAACGTCTTTTAATTTAATGGCTGCAGTAACCATCTGCAGTGATTTCGGAGCTAAGAAAATATAGCCAACTTTACATTTTAATTCAGCATATTCAAAAGCAGAGACATTACTTTGCTGACTAAGGTCCATCTAGCCAAGGCTATGGTTTTTCCAGTAGTCATGTACAGATGTGAGAGTTGGACTGTGAAGAAGGCTGAGCGCCAAAGAATTCATGCTCTTGAACTGTGGTGTTGGAGAAGACTCTTGAGAGTCCCTTGGACTGCAAGGAGATCCAACCAGTCCATTCTTTTTTTTTTAATTTTAATTTTTACTTTATTTTACTTTCCAATGCTGTATTGGTTTTGCCATACATTGACATGAATCTGCTGTGGGTGTATATGAGCTCCCAATCCTGAATCCCCCTCCCACCTCCCACCCCATATCATCTCTCTGGATCATCCCTGTGCACCAGCCCCAAGCATCCTATATCCTGTATCAAACATAGACTGGCAATTCGTTTCTTACATGATAGTATACATGTTTCAATGCCATTCTCCCAGTCCATTCTGAAGGAGATCAGCCCTGGAATTTCTTTGGAAGGAATGATGCTAAAGCTGAAACTCCAGTACTTTGGCCACCTCATGTGAAGAGTTGACTCATTGGAAAAGACTTTAATGCTGGGAGGGATTGGGGGCAGGAGGAGAAGGGGACGACAGAGGATGAGATGGCTGGATAGCATCGCTGACTCAATAGACGTGAATCTGAGTGAACTCTGGGAGTTGGTGATGGACAGAGAGGCCTGGTGTGCTGTGATTCATGGGGTTGCAAAGAGTCGGACACGACTGAGCCGCTGAACTGAACTGAACTGAACATTTTAATTTCAAAATGGACTGCAGCTATAATGGGATAAAGGCAGAAGTAAGCTTAATTTTCAGTAATCCAGGGAAAAGATGGTGGTGACCTGGCCAGGGTGATAGAAAGGGAGCTGATAAGAAATAGTTATATTCTTAACATATTTTGAAAGGAGAGTCAACAGAATTTACCACCATTGCAAGTGAAATGTAAAAGGAAAGAAAAAAAAAAAGTTAAAGTTGACTCCAAAGTTTTTGGTGTGATCACCTGCTAGGAAGAAGTCACCACGAACTGAGATGAGAAAGGCTACAGAAGAAGAATGCTTGTGGAGTGAGGGAGAGAGATAAAGAGGAAATCACTCTTTAATCAGTGTAACTTGAAATGAATATGTGAAGAAGGAAGTTGAAAATAATGAATCTGCATTTTAGAGAATTCTAGAAATGAAGAGGCAACAGCAAAGTCAATAAGGAAGGTGCCACTAGTGAGAAAGAAATAAGCAGGAGTTGGTGATGGTCAGGGAGGCCCGGCGTGCTGTGATTCATGGGGGCGCAAAGAGTCGGACACGACTGAGCGACTGAACTGAACTGAACTGAAAGGTATCTTCTAAACCCCGTGGAGTGGATACAGAACATTCCCTGCTTCTCTCTCTGACTCATACACAACCTTCAAGATAAAGCTGAACTTGCAGCTTTGAAGGTCTCGCTAGCCAACCACTCCAGTTCATTGTGGATATCTTCAGTTCCTAAAAACCTATAGATTTATTGTCTACATTGTTGCTGTTATTTAGTCACTAAGCTGTTGAAATGCTTTTTCAACCCCATGGACTGTAACCTGCCAGGTTCCTATGACCATGGGATTTTCCAGGCAAGAATACTGGAGTGGGTTGCCATTTTCTTCTTCAGAGGATCTTCCTAATCCAGGGATAGAACTCTAATATACTGCACTGGCAAACAGATTCTTTACTGCTGTGTCACAGGGAACCTTCCCCCATACCCCACTGTATACATACTAGTTAATAATTAACATACAGTGAGGTGGTTATTCGACTGCCTAGGTGGCACAGTGGTAAAGAATCCACCTTCCATCGCAGGAGACACAGGTTCCATTATTGGGTTGGGAAGATTCCCTGGAGTAGAAAATGGCAACCCACTCTAGCATTCTTGCCTGGAAAATTCTATGGAGAAGCCTAGTGGGCTACTGTCCATGGGCTTGCAGAATCAGACACGACTTAGAAATATCTATACGTATTTAGATATTTCTATCCACTCAGCTTATAAATATACACCTAGTGTTTACCAAAAAAAAGACAATAAAATAATTCAATAATTATATATATAAGTAATAAAAACTGTACATTGAGAGACTCTTTCTAAACTTATCTAGCAAATTGGTTTCAAAAATGCTAGAGTTTAGTCCCTAGTTCATAATGAATTTTTTCAAATTGTTATTAACATATATATACTCACATCCCCTCTTTCATATAGAAACGTACTAACAATTGCCTTGTGATTTTCACATCCATCTTTGTATTAAATATATTCTTATAAACATAAAAGTAATTTGCACTTTGTACTATACTGTCTTGATTCTGCAAATATATTTGACTAGACAAGCACAATCTTCTAGAAAATTATAAGCTTCTGAAGGCTGAAACAATAAATGAAAGAATAGTGATGTGAATTCCAGGGTTTTTTTTTTTTTTCCATAATAAGGGTTTGTATTCCATTAGTGTTCCCTAAAATGTTTAACAGTATGAACCTTTTAGATTCTGAGAATTATTCATAAATACAGATGAGTAAAATCACCTAGACATCTTGAGTGGTCTTGACCCTAAGTTAAAACTTCCATATGTGAAAGGAGGTTGGGGATGGAGAAAGAGGGCCTGCGTTGTTTGAGAGCCTTTAATCATAATAAGAAGCAGCATGAGGGGGTTGTTTTATGTTGAGCAGAAGTAGACAACTGAGAATATTTTGTTAATTCTAGTTTATATGATTTATACATAGTGTGTTGCCTCATATCATTAATTGATCTTGAGACAGGATTTGTAATTGCTATCAGATAAGGCAGAGAACACATAGGTATAAATTAATATGGACACCATAATGATGATGATTGCTTTTGTGATCTCAGTAAAAATGAGTTAAAATAACCAGGAATGTATGTGAAATAATATAAATAATCCAATTCACAATCTCAAGGTGGGACAGCAGTCTTTATCAAATGAAAACCTCCTTTCAAACAATACTGCATTTTTGGATTCTTTTTCAACATAGGACATCTATGATTTCAAGAATAAAAAATCCCAATTTCAGTCTCCAGTAAATGTCTCTCACTCTTTCTAAGAGTAAATGGAAATAGGTCGCTACAAGCAGAATTTGGAAGAATATTTTCCTTTCTTGAGTTTCAGGGTATATCATACTATGAAATGAATTGGCAAATTTCATGTATTGATATTTAATGTCTATATTTTATTTAATTTCTATGAGTACAAATGCTATGCTTCTATACAGAATGCATAATATGTATTTTATGCACATATCCATACTAGACTTAGATTTTTCTAAAATATTATACAGTTGGTATATTAATAATCATTTTCTACTAGAGATGGGACCTAGAAAATCTTCACTAATATACAGAGTTTAACTTTCTCACATTAAGAGCCTAGAAGCAGACAGTTGTATCTGCTCCGGCAGCTCCTTCCAATCCTCAGTGGGCCAGGCTTCTTTCAGCTCTCTCCTACACTGCTCCAGTATGTGGCTCACATTCTGGTATTACAAGGTCACTGCTTAGTGCCAGGCAATACCGAAATGCCAGATTTCTGTACAGCATCTTCTTAGAAGTCCCATAGCCCTGCTTATTCAAATGAATCAAAACTTTGTCATTTGTACAAAATTTGTCTTGATAGAATCTGGGGAATGTACTCCTCTAGCATGATAGAATGTCAGTCAGAATAAAGTAGCAGTTCTTATTAGGAGAAAGGATTGAATAGATTTTGGAATAGGCAATTAGACACAAAGGATTTTCAGAGGCACACAATCCAGCTGTGATAACTGGATCTACCTTTCTGCTGCTTTTATGAATCATCAATTGCCCCATTCCCCTTATAATAATACTTAATTTGTTCATAATATTTCTCTCACTTCCAAAATTAAAGCATTGAGCATGCCTCCTCCCATAGTATTTAATCTTGAGCATAACCAAGAAAAGGTGTTAGAACTTTTCCAAATTTATAAGCAGCAAATCCTTTACTAAAGACATTAAATTTATGAATGTCAGACAGATACATATGATGCTATGTTCTCCCTGTATCAACCTGTCATTTTGACTGTTTTATATGAGGTAAGCAATTAATGGTATGGAAAAAACAGTACATATCAAATTCATATTGATAACTAATAACATTTCAGTGGCATAGAATGTTAATTTATTATCAGTATTTTGAAGTTTTCTCAAAGCTGTATACATGTGTTTGGAGAAGTTATATTAATTTTCAAATTCTGGAAATGACCGTTAATAATAAAATGAAGAACGTCATCTATTATCTACATTAGCAGATCTCCAAAATGAGATAAATTCACCCTGGCTATTGATATTTGTTTTAGCCTTTTAGATTTCTTCTTTCTTCAATATGTGATGTACATTATTATCTGTCTATATATATAATGTAAACTAGACTGCAAATATAAAAGGAATACATGCCAAATTTTATTGTCCAAATTTCCTGAAGACTGCTGATTTTGTATCAAGTTCAGAATTCAAGGCATTTGTTTCAGTGATCGAACACAGATGTCTAGTTGTTATTAATTTGAGTTTAGTATGTGCAACATCTGTTGTGTGATTCGACAAAACTGAACTTAGTATTTAATTAATCATTTAAGTAATTAATTAATCATTAAAGGTCATTCATATGCCACCGAAATATATCCTCTTTTTCTATCCCAACTGTGTCACTGAACAGAGAGCCAGAAATATGAGGAATGGATATACAGCAACAGGACCTATTGCTGATGGTAGGTTGTAGTCATACTTGAGTGCTTCCCTGGTGGCTCAGTGATAAAGAATCTGCCTGCCAAGAAGGAGACATGGATTTAATCCCTGGGTCAGGGAGATTCCCATGGAGGAGGACATGGCAAGCCACTCCAGTATTCTTGCCTGGCAAATCCCATGGACCAAGCTGGCAGGCTACAGTCCATGAGGTCGCAGAAGAGTTGGATATGACTTAGAGACTAAACAGCAATGGTGAGAACAAACTGGTATTTGTACATAGGAATACATTTTGGTGCCTTACTTGTGAATTCTACTACAATTGTTATTCTTTTATGAATAAAAATATCTACCTAAAACTTTCAATTAATATCAATCTCCCCTTTGTCTATCACATGTTGGAATGCCAGTAACTTTCTTTCTTTTTTTTTTTTCTCTTGAACTTAAACTGTTTTAACTTGCTTCTTACAATTTCTTAAATTTTTAAAAGATTGAAAACTTTTATATTTTCTGTGGGATTTCTATAGTGACTTTTCTTACTCTTTCTATGCATGTAATATAGGTAGTTTTCCAATAAGTATATCTTCACTGTTGCTAGGTTGAAATACAGCAACAGTTAATATGAACATTGAAAAAAAATTAAAATATTTGAGAAAGAATATTAAGCAAGTAGTGAATAATTTTATATGAATAAAAAGAAACAATAAATCAGGAGTGATTCAAAGGTCTCGACAATAGGTGACCAAGTAGATATTTAATGCATTAGCTCAGGGAAAGAATACAGAAGAAAGAGTAGATTTTTAAAAAAATACTTGAGGTATTTCAATCATTTCATTCAGTGAGGAAGATGGAAATTATTGACTATTACAAATTCAGATAAATTTATGAATAAAAAGCCATAAGACCTTCCAAATATCTACATCTGGAGATCATTCAACATTATTTTAAATAACTTCGATAAGAATCAATTTATTGAAATAATGCTGCAATGAACATTAGGCCATATGCATATTTTCAAATTGATTTTTTCATTTTATTCAGATAAATACTCAGAAGTATAATTGCTAAATTGTATGGTAATTCTATTTTTTAATTTTTTAGGACCTTCTATACTGTTTTCCACAGTGGCTGCACCAATTTGCATTCCCACAAACAATGCATAGTTTATCTTTTTTCTACATCCTTGCCAATACTTACGTTTTTGTTATCTTTTTGATGATAGTCATTCTAACATATGTGAGGTTGTCTTCTCTGGAAAAATATCTATTCAGGTTCTCTGCCCATTTTAAATCAGGTTTCTTTTGCTTTTGTGATGTAGAGTTGTATTAGTTCTCTCTCTTCATTTTGGATAGGAATCCCTTATCAGATTTGCGAATATGTTATCCCATTCAGTAGGCTGTCTTTTTGTTGTTGATGGTTTCCTTTACTGCCCCAAAGCTTTAAAGCTTGATGAAGCATCCTTCACAATAGCCAAGATATGGAAGCAACCTAGGTGTCCATTGGTAGATGAATGGATAAGGAAGATGTGGTATATATATACTATGGAATATTACTCAGTCATAAAAAATAAAGTGAAATCTTTCCATTTATGATAACATGGATGGGCCTATAGAGTATTAGGCTAAGTGAAATAAGTCAGAGAGAGAAAGACAAATACTGTAAAAGTCCACCTATATATGGAATCCAAAAAACCAAACAGACAAGCTAGAAACAGATGCATGATACAGAGGACAAGCTGTTATTTGCTAGAGGGGAGGAGGGTAAAAGTTGGACAAATTAGGTAGAGGGGATTAAGAGATACATAGTTCTAGTTATACAACTAAAAAGTCAGTGATATAATGTACAGCATGGTGAATGTAGTCAATAATATTGCAATAACTTGTATGTTGACAAATGATAACTAGATTTATTATGGTGATCATTTCATAATATATAAAAATATTGAATCCCAGTGTTACATATCTGAAATTAATATAATGATGTATATCAACTATACTTCAATTTTTAAAAACTGGTTTATCTCAAGAACATTATATGTGTGTGTGTGTGTGTGTGTGTCAATGTGTCTGTATCTCTATATGTTGGATATGCACATATACAACTTAAATTTCTAAATATTTTGTTTAGAAAAAAATAAAAGCAAGTTTATTAGGAACAAAATTTTTAGAACAGTGATTTTAAGCCAAAGAATATCAGTTTTCCAAACCTTTCCCTCTTCCTTTCTCTCTTTCTCAAATAGGCCACCGGAGGTGTGTGTGGGGGGAATGTTCTTTGTACATTTTAGAGGGTTTCCCAGGTGGTGCAGCGGGAAAGAATCCACCCGACGCTGCCGGAGATGCAGGAGGCTTGGGTCTGACCCCTGGGTTGAGAAGATCCCCTCGAGGAGGAAATGGTAACCCACTCCAGTATTCTTGCCTGGAAACTTCCATAGACAGAGGAGCATGGCTGGCAACAGACCATGGGGTCGCAAAGAGTCGGACACGACTGAGCATGAATGTGTGTGTAGCTGCATACTTTTTAGAAATCGTTTTTTCTTTCTCTGAAGAAAAAGAAATGTGTCTACTTTATGAAGGTATATTTAATTTTATTTTTATCTTGTTGAATGTTCTATGAAATACTGTAGCATTATCAATTGCATGCTAGTAATAGTATAGGAAAGATATGATTATAATTCCCTCACTTGTTTTAAAGTATACATCTAACATCAATTGATCAACTGTTTTATTTAAATCAGTAGATTGTGCCTATTCTGACTTTTTTCACATCTTTCATTAAACTCTCACCCTAATAATTCGTCTTGGGAATTAAGAGGTATAAACAATTGCAGTTTACCATGACCAATTCAACTCATTTTCTGAACAGATTCAAACTATTCAGAAAATGAGAAGTAAACCTAATATCTGAGACTCTATTTTACCAAAAATAAATAATTGAATGATATTGGAAAACTAACAAAAATTTAAAAGAACTATACCATGTCCTTTTATAAGTGATGCTATGCTAAGAAAGGAAGGTCTTGCTATGTTTAGATATTACCTAAAGTAAACTGCACTGAAAGTTTTGTAATAACTTCAGACTCAGAATTATGTGAAACAAAACAAAATGGGTTCAAAACATAAGCAGTCCTCATTAAGTAGAAAATGAAATGAGCATCAAGACAAAAACATCTTTGGTAAACTTAGAATTCAAAACGTGTAAAACTAGAAGTATAAATTTAAAGTCAAAGCAATATAAAGCAGCATCATACATAAGGAAACTTAACTGCACATTGCTAAGTGAATGAAGCCATTCTTGAAAGGTTACACACAGTATTATCCCACCCTTAGGACATTTTAGAAAAGGAAAAATATAAAGAGAATGAAAAGATCAGTGTTGCCACAGAAGGGGGAAAGGATGAATAGGTACAGCACAGGGGATCGGCAGTGTAGAGAAAACATTCTGTGTGATAATAAAACTGTGTGCATACATCGTGCAGTTGGCAAAACCTAGAAAACTGTACAACACTCTAATGTAAACTATGGACTTAGCTAAAATAATGTATCATATTGGCTCATCAAATTTGACATAATACAGGATTGCAAGATGTTAATTATTGGGGAACCAAGGGAAGGGGAAAATCTATGTGAATTCTCTGTACAGAGTATAGTGTACTCTTTGTTCAACTTTTCTATAAATCTAAAGTCACTCTATGAAATAAACTCTATTATTTTGAAAAACAAACTGATGAGAGTTAAACTTATACATGGTAATACATATTAATGAATGAACTGGCAGAAAAAATTTTCATACTAAATGCAATGGGGTACCCTGGATTGGATACTGGAAAAGAAAGATGTTAGTAGAAAAACTGATGAACTTAAAAAAAAAAAAGTAGTTTAGTTAATAGTAATGTATCAGTGTGAATCTCTTAGTTTTTAGAAACATTACCATATGCATATAAGACATTTTTAAACTTTTTATTTTAGATTGGAGTAGAGTTGATTAATGGGCTTCCTTGGTAGCTCAGAAGGTAAAGTATCCACCTGCAATGTGGGAGACCTGGGTTTGATCCCTGGATTGGAAAGATCCCCTGGAAAAAGGCATGGCAATCCACTTCAGTATACTTTCCTGGAGAATCCCCATGGACAGGGGAGCCTGGAAAGCTGTAGTTCATGGGGTTGCAAAGAGTCAGACATAACTGAGCAACTAAGCCCAAGATACAGCACATGTAGTTGATTAACAATATCATGATAAAGCGTACAACAAAGTGATTCAGTTATATATATATTTACATGTATCTATTCTTTTTTTCCCAGAAAACCATGATGTTTTCTCTGACTCAGATAACCAAGATGGTGTGGTCACTCACCCAGAGCAAGACATTCTGGAGTGTGACATCAAGTGGGCCTTAGGAAGCATTACTATGAACAAAGCTACTGGAGGTCATGGAATTCCAGCTGAGCTAGTTCAAATCCTAAAAGATGATGCTGTTAAAGTGCTGCACTCATTATATCAGCAGATTTGGAAAACTCAGCATTGGCCATAGGACTGGAAAAGGTCAGTTTTCATTTCAATCCCAAAGAAAGGCAATGCCAAAGAATGTTCAAATTACTGTATAATTGCACTCATTTCACATGCCAGCAAGATTATGCTAAAAATCTTGCCAGCTAGGCTTCAGCAGTACATGAACTGAGAACTTCCAGATATACAAACTGGATTTACAGAAGGCAGAGGAACCACAGATCAAATTGCCAACTGGATCATAGAAAAAATAAAAGCAAGGGGATTCCAAAAAAACATCTACTTATGCTTCATTGCCTAGGCAAAGCCTTTGACTGTGTCACAACAAACTGTGGTGAATTCTTGAAGAGATGGGAATATCAGACCACATTACGTGCCTCCTGGAAAACCTATATGCAGGACAAGAAGCAACCGTTAGAACTAGACATGGAACAATGGACTGGTTCAAAATTGGGAAAGGAGTGCATTAAGGCTATATATTGTCACTGTGCTTATTTACCTTATATGCAGAGTACACCATGTGAAATGCCAGAGTGGATGAATCTAAAACTGGAATCAAGATTGCTGGGAGAGATATCAACAATCTCAGATACACAGATGATAGTGGAACTAAAGAACCTCTTGTTGAAAGTAAAAGAGGAGAGTGAAAAACCTGACTTAAAACTCAACAGTCAAAAACCAAAGATCATGACATCCAGGAAAAGTGTGGAAACAGTGTCAGATATCATTTTCTTGTGCTCCAAAATCGCTGCAGACAGTGACTGCAGTCATGAAGTTAAAAGACACTTGCTCCTTGGAAGAATAGCTATGGCAAACCAAGACAGTCTATTAAAAAGCAGAGACATATACTGCAGACAAAGCTACAGTTTTTCCATTAGTACTATATGCGGTTGGATCCCTGGAATGGTAAGATCCTGTGAAGAAGGAAATGGCAACCCACTCCAGTATTCCTGCCGGAGAAATACTATGGACAGAGGAACTTGGTAAGTTATGTCCAGGAAGTCACAAAATGAGTCAGACACGACTTAGCAATTAAACAACAACCAAAAATTATTCCAAAAGAGCCAAAATGTAAAGACCAGAATAAAATATGATTATGAAATAACCAACAGCTAGAATGAAATGTCCAAACGCTGACTGACCATATTCCTCCTTGGCTCTGACAGCTGACTGCATTATACAAGAACAAGACAAAGTATACATCTGGAAGTTCACGGTTCACGTATTGCTGAAGCCTGGCTTGGAGAATTTTGAACATTACTTTACTAGCGTGTGAGATGAGTGCAATTGTGCGGTAGTTTGAGCATTCTTTGGCATTGCCTTTCTTTGGGATAGGAATGAAAACTGACCTTTTCCAGTCCTGTGGCCACTGCTGAGTTTTCCAAATTTGCTGGCATATTGAGTGCAGCACTTTCACATAACCTCAGACATGCAGATGACACCACCCTTATGGCAGAAAGTGAAGAGGAACTAAAAAGCCTCTCGATGAAAGTGAAAGAGGAGAGTGAAAAAGTTGGCTTAAAGCTCAACATTCAGAAAACTAAGATCATGGCATCTGGTCCCATCACTTCATGGGAAATAGATGGGGAAACAGTGGAAACAGTCAGACTTTATTTTTTGGGGCTCCAAAATCACTGCAGATAGTGATTGCAGCCATGAAATTAAAAGACGCTTACTCCTTGAAAGGAAAGTTATGACCAACCTAGATAGCATATTCAAAAGCAGAGACATTACTTTGCCAACAAAGGTCCATCTAGTCAAGGCTATAGTTTTTCCAGTAGTCATGTATGGATGTGAGAGTTGGACTGTGAAGAAGGCTGAGCGCCGAAGAATTGATGCTTTGAACTGTGGTGTTGGAGAAGACTCTTGAGAGTCCATTGGACTTCAAGGAGATCCAATCAGTCCATTCTAAAGAAGATCAGCCTTGCATGTTCATTGGAAGGACTGATGTTGAAGCTGAAACTTCAATACTTTGGCCACCTCATGTGAAGAGTTGACACATTGGAAGAGACCCTGATGCTGGGAGGGATTGGGGGCAGGAGGACAAGGGGATGACAGAGGATGAGATGGTTGGATGGCATCACCGACTCGATGGACATGAGTTTGAGTGAACTCCAGGAGTTGATGATGGACAGGGAGGCCTGGTGTGCTGTGATTCATGGGGTCTCAAGGAGTCAGACATGACTGAGTGACTGAACTGAACTGAACTGAACTGAACTGATGCTAGTATAGTAGAAACACCATGAGACACTGAAGGACAGGGAAGCCTGGCGTGCTGCAGTCCATGGGATCACAAAGAGTCAAACACGATTTGGCAACTGAATAATAACAGCAAAGAAACTCCTTGCAGGCAGTGATTTTTTTCACACTCTTTTGACTCTAAACTGTCTAGCAAAGGAAGTGCTTATATATGTTCAATGACTGATTCTCAATTATCTAGAATCAAATGACAAAAATATCTTCTGAAGCCACTTTTTAAAACAGCTTATGTTGTATTAAAATAACAGTTTTTTCTTTACTATTGCTCACCAGTCACATTATGTATTCCAAAAGAAAGCTAATAAATTATTATAGAAAAGCAAAGAGAAATCTGGCCTCATTAAGAATATTTTTTTTTCTCCCAAACTATGTAAATCCTTTTGTAAGGCAAGTTTTTCATTTTTCAGATTCATATATTTTACAAAATACCCTGTATGTAACATTTAGTGATTCTTCCATATTTTGGTATCTACTAATTAGCTGAGAGGTCATTAGGGATTTCCCCATCCTATTGTTAAACACATTACATTTCATTAACTGTTCTGTCAACTTAAGTTTTTAAATAATTGTTAGTACTCTGCTAGGTTCATGATCTTTTTTGAAGAACCAAAAAATGAGCCCCTGATGGATGAGGTTATTGAAAGACTTGGTGAATCAGAGATAAAAATCAGTACACTAAATCCCAATTAATTATAAGAATAAAGGTTAGTTATATAAAATTTAAAGAAATAGCTGTTCTTTACATTAAAAAGATACGCTTCTTTTCTACACCTTGACCAGAGTATTTAATGAGATATATGTTGTAATTTTCCAAGTAACAATTCAGACTTATGTATGTTTCCTAAGGAACATATAAACTTAAGTAATATATCTCATTTCAATATTTTGCTTGTAAGTGGCTTGAGATGTTTCATGGTATATTTACTTATATTCACTTCCTATGGAACATCTGCCTCTATAACAGGTTATAAACAATATCCCTCTCCTGTTTAAACATTGTTGAAAATACCTACCTATATCTCTGTTGGAAATCATAATTTTTACAACTTATATCTGATAATATCAGTGTTTTTTCAAAGGAAAATTGATTGCTGAGAGAAAAACTATCTGGTGAACATTTTCTAAGTTTGTTACTGGTTAAAATTCTATTCAAAATTTGTCTTTTATTTTCTATTTCTCCTTTGTCTATCACATATCATGAGTGCATTCTACAATGCTTATCTAGAAATTACCTTTTTCATACTGTAGACACCATTTATTATAAAATTAATAAGAAATGAAAAGTGTAGTTTTGTTTTTATGTATCCTTTACTGCCAAAATACCCATAGCTGGATCTGCCCAAACTCTAAAAGTATATTACACAACTTTCTGCATCTGTGACCTTCCATTTGAAAATTTAATCTTCATAGAATCTATATTTTTCTGTAATTTAGAAATTATAACATTGGGGCAATGATACAGAATTTCAAATGTAATGGCACATAACATACTACTAGGTATATTATGTGTTACAGATGTATATCTGTGAGTGTGCATATACATACATAAATATAAATAAATATGTCATTCATTAGCAATATAATTTATATCTATAGGAGTACTGTTCAATAGTTGATTCTGAAGAACACTAAAAGTCAAGAAACTTTAATCTAGGAGAAACTAAGATACATATCAGTCATCATCAATAATATGCAATATCATAGAAATTACCCTAAAATTCTCCATATCCTATATCCAGTTGGCACCATTTCTTATTGGACATCATAAATGACCAGTACCCACAACTTCCATTCTATGCAGTGCCAGATATCTTTCTTGGATGACCTTAATAAACCAACTGTTCTTTGTACCTCTATTTTAAGTCCACAGAGTGAACTTCCTAATTTCTAGACTGCTGAACAATTTTCCATTAAAAGAATTCCAACCCTCTGACATGGTGCATGAGGCTTTTCACAATCCAGGATAATTCTGTTTTTCTCTTCACAAATTCCATGTTCTGCTTTTCTCTACAGTACTTTCAGGATACATGCGCTACATATTTTTTCTCAGTATACAATGCTATTTTATAGTATGTGTTTTGTGTATGTGATGCCCAATCACATATACCTGGTAAATTACTATTTATCTTTAAAGCTTCGCATACTTTACTCTTGACGTAGTTTACTCTGACTCACATTAAGCAGAGCTGATGACACACATTACAGTATTTTGAATCATTGTGTATCTTAATTGATGACTATCACTATATTGTAGTTACTGCTCCATGCATTCTCTTCTACCAGATTGTTTGTCAAGGAAATGGCTTCATTAACTCTCTTACAATAGGCAGTATAGAATAATGGTAATGTACATAATGTAAAAAGTCAGACTACCTGGTTTTATGTACTTTGGCCACCTCATGCGAAGAGTTGACTCATTGGAAAAGACTCTGATGCTGGCAGGGATTGGGGGCAGGAAGAGAAAGGGATGACAGAGGATGAGATGGCTGGATGCCATCACTGACTCGATGGACATGAGTTTGAGTGAACTCTGGGAGTTGGTGATGGACAGAGAGGCCTGGCGAGCTGCGATTCATGGAGCCGCAGAGTTGGACAAGACTGAGCCACTAAACTGAACTGAATTGAACTGAGCTCTCTTACAATAGGCAGTATAGAATAATGATATTGTACATAATGTAAAAAGTCAGACTACTTGGTTTTATTCCTGACTCTGTCACTTTCTAAGTGCATGATCTTGTTCAGTTATTTAAATTTGGAGATGGGGCTTATTTTTTCTGTAAAATGGGAGTAAAACATTATAAGACTGTTGTGAGAATTAAACAAGTTGACATATGGAAAGCATTACAAATAGAGCACAGCACATTGTAGAAATATTAGCAATGGGTATTGTTTTTTGCATCTTTTACTGCCTTTGATAGTACCAGTACATAGCAGGAACTCAAGCAGTTACTAAACAGGATGAATAAATTCCAATAAACTGAAGCTTGTGCAAGCCCCGTTTATACCACATAAACCATTCAGAATTCGATTCCAAAAAATAATGTGACTCCACAGAATTTCCTTTCTAAAATAATGTTAGCATCTTTAGTTTTTCCCATAGTGTTTACCACTACAGAGATTGTCTTTGAATTAGGATCATATATTTCAGAAATGAAGAAGTATTTATTTTAGAGGAGATTATTACCATGGCAAAGTATACCACAAAATATTTCTCGGGTTATAAAACTCCTGCCCTGATTTTTACATTCTAGTTTCCAAAATCTGCTGAAAAACTAACTTGCTATCCTAACTTATAATTATCACATTACAGAAAGCTACATAAGAATGACATATATTTCTATAAAAATATTCCATAAAAATTACTGTTGAGAAGGCAAAAATATTGCTAATAATTTTGAGATGTTTAAAATCTTGAGAATTTATTGGTTAGAAGATAACACATCTATGCCTTCTATCTGAAGAATAGTCACATTAAAATGATGTACTAATTTTTTAAAAAGATCTCAAAACATTCATTGGTTCTTATGAAAACTGAGAGTAAATGAGATTTGTTTTGATTATGAGCTAACATATAAAACTACTCTTTTGATGCAAGTACAGTTATATTTGAATCTAAGCTAAAATCAATTTTTAGTTGTCAGAGAATGAGTTAAGAATTTTTAGGCAGAAAGTGACATCTCAGTCCCTGGATCATAAATCAAGTTGTGATGAGAGGATAGGGATACATGAGAGAACGCAGAGCTAATAATAATCCTATACAACCCAATTTTCCTCTTGGCCTTACGAAAGATCAGCATTTTTCAACTGCTGAGAAAAGAGCAAAACACTGACTGATGTATCCCAAGATTTGCTTATTCTTTAGGGTACTGTAAGAAAGACATTCAGACACAATAGTCCTGAAATTCTGTGAAATGTAGTCTCTTCAACATTAAATCACATAATCTTGAATCTTTCTTTGGTACTGTCCTCAGAAAAGACCGAGAGGATTAATGAAAGACCACTAAACAGACCGAGAAAACAATGACTTTGAGGATGACCTTGAAGGTCTCTGAGCTTCGGCTGCTTGTCTATGTAATTAAGGAATTGCAGTAGGTGATTTCTAAAGTCCCTACTGGCTCCAACATTGATTACTCATTCAAATATATGCTACTGCCACAAATAAGATAAAAATATGCCCCCTTCATAAGAAAGTGAAGCGGCTCTATCAACAAACATTTTCACAAAATTCTATACAGTAATCTTTGGTTTAGGACTACCTTGTTACTTGTTTTTCAACACTCAAGAGAATGAGTAAATTAAAATTGAAATTATCACTGATTCTACTTTAAAAACTGATTACCCAGTGCATCCATCCATTCAGGATAGACATGGCAAATGGTTTTATAGCACAGTGTACAAAATTGATTCATATCATCCATGAGCTTTAAACTCCATTGAAGACTTCTGTAGATCAATGCTTATGACTACCAGATGCCTTGATATTCATGGCACTAAGTATCCAAGTGTAGACTAAGAGTGAAGTTTCTTTGAAACCACCACGCTGTGTCTATCCTCTCTTCCTGCACTAGCTGAATCTCTGTGGTTGCTGGATTCATGGTCTTCTATCTTTATGTTGAGATACAGTCCATAAGGTCCTGAAGAGTTGGACATAATTGATTGACTGAGCATGCCTGGGCCACAAAAACTTTAACTTATTCTTAGCCTTACACCGAAAAGAACATTAACTGGTATTGTCACTTGGAAGGGAAATTTGATTATATTTACCAAGGATGTGAGAGTCGGACTGTGAAGAAGGCTGAGTGCCGAAGAATTGATGCGTTTGAACTGTGGTGTTGGAGAAGACTCTTGAGAGTCCCTTGGACTGCAAGGAGATCCAACCAGTCCATTCTGAAGGAGATCAGCCCTGGGATTTCTTTGGAAGGAATGATGCTAAGGCTGAAACTCCAGTACTTTGGCCGCCTCATGCAAAGAGTTGACACATTGGAAAAGACTCTGATGCTGGGAGAGATTGGGGGCAGGAGGAGAAGGGGACGACAGAGGATGAGATGGCTGGATGGCATCACGGATTCGATGGACGTGAGTCTGAGTGAACTCCGAGAGTTAGTGATGGACAGGGAGGCCTGGTGCACTGCGATTCATGGGGTCGCAAAGAGTCGGACATGACTGAGCGACTGAACTGAACTGAACTGAACTTATAATCATCTCTTTAAAATATGGCCTTTGAATAATCTCCAATATCTTTAGTGGGACACATAAAATCTATTATAAGCTGATCTCAGTAACTTTCTAGGAATGTTTCATAGTCATTTTCCAGACAACCTTAAATTCAAGTAACTCCTTGATGGGGGATTTTCATATTCCTTATTCCAATTTCACTATCACTTAATTTATGGCTTTTCTAGTCTTTTGGCTTTAATGTTATCTCTTTTTTTGTGAGCAATGGATGCAAATGTAAAAATATCTTCAGCATTTACAAATACTGAAGCTACTACAATCAACTCAAACTGAACTCCAAGATTACATGAGAGAAACTTGAGAATGCCAAAAAGAATTCCTGTTACAAAAGTGCTAAGAATAGATCACTTCAGTGGCTGGTAACATGCCTATTTTTCCTGCTATGTGTTTATTGTAATATCCTAAATTTTAAAATATCCAGAACTATATTTATCATGAATTATGCATAGTGCTACATCAAGAGTTTGGAACAAACTACAGCACAGCACCATATCAAGCAGCAGTCAATTATGTCCATATGTAATACCTGTTTCATTATAGCAGATAATAATTTTCTAGCACAGTGGTTCCTAAAGTTGAAAAGCAGGAGAATCACATGGAAAGCCTGTGAAAAAACAGATTGCTGAACCCTGATCCCAGGATTTGTAACATAGTAGTAGGTCTTAGTTAGAAGCCCAGAATTTTGCATTGCTAATAATTACTGTTTAAAAATTAAAAACAATTTCAATATATTAGTTTATATAGATACAGCTATATATGTCTCTGTAGTTTAATATATATGTATGTAGCTTTCTATAACTGTATATACACAACATATGTGTGTGTGTGTGTGTGTGTGTTGTATATGATAAGCTGCCTTATTACCAGAATGAATAAAACAAACTTGTAAACAGGCTATTCAGAAAATTCAGTATACTATCTCCCTTGATGTTTTTCTTCTTATGTCCCATGTAAAAGGGATAAATGATTTTAGCAAGTCCCAAGAAATCTGGGCTATTACATTGATAATTCTTCTTCATATAACATTTCCTGAATAAAGTGAACATCACTAGCAAAAAACAAACAAAACTGATGATAATCAGTGAGCTATGAAGTTTTCAGAAATACTTGAAGTGGCTTGTATTGTAAATGTTATAACCTTTAAATGTTCTCAGGTTCAATGGCTATCATTTGGGACATGGGACTTATTTAAAAAGTGTTTTACGCCATATTTTTTTACAGGCCAAATTTAATTTCTTAAAAAAAAATCTTTCAAAAGAAATGAAACACCAGTGAATAATAAACCTAAAGGTCAAGACCATTAATTTATGAAATTAAAAAGAAAATATTTAAGGAGTAAAGTAAACAAGTAAAACTTTTGGGAAAATTATTATTTTTTAAAATTCCCATCACAATTCTTGACTTACACTTAATGAAATGACAGAATGGAAATTCGTCTCCATTGGAACACATATGCTACACTTATATCCTATATTCAAATGAAAACTTGGAAATGAAAATATAGCATTTGTTCTAAGTATGCTCTTTATTTTAAGGGAGCTGGACATTTCCTAGCATTACAAACACTGATATCCGATCTGCTATATACCCTTTTGTACATGTGTCAACAAATTTAATGTAAAATAAGTATGAAAACCATTCTTTTTTTAAGTTTAATATCTATACTTTGGTTATTCTTATTTTAATAATTCCTTTTTTATCAGAAAGTTCTTTCACTTGAAGTTGCACAAAGTAAAATATTTTGGTGCTAAGAAAGTTGTTATTTTTATAAAATGCTATCAATATGACAAATCACTAGAAGCAAAACTTTATTGCCAATTTGAATTAAAAAAAAAACAAATATGAAATCAACATAATAAATTTATTAAATATGTAAACATTCAAATTAGACATGAATATTATTTGTGTATCTTAGCTTTTTATTTAACTCTATAGTTGAAGTGAAGTGAAGTGAAGTTGCTCAGTCGTGTCCGACTCTTTGCGTCCCCATGGACTGTAGCCTACCAGGCTCCTCTGTCCATGGGATTTTCCAGGCAATAGTCCTGTGGATTGCCATTTCCTTCTCCAGGGGATCTTCCCAACCCAGGGATCGAACCTGGGTCTCCCGCATTGTAGACAGATGCTTTACTGTCTGAGCCCCTTACTTATGTTAAATGACTAATATCATTTAAATGTTAAATATCACAAAGTACGAATTTGTGGGTAAAGCCAAAATAAAGAAAACCCATTCAAATATGTTTCAAGTCTCCTTTCCTCTAAACCCAACAAGCCTATACATCAAAGCATAAAAAAAAAGTATATCACATGTCATATTTTAAAAATTCTAATTCTATCCCCAAAATACAAATAAGCACTGTTTTGATACAGAGAGGAGGATTTATACAGAAATATACAACATTATCAATGAAAAATATTTCTTTTTCTTTAAACACTAATATCATTTCTGATAAAACAGATACAAGATAGCATTTTAAATTTTAAATGACCAAGAATCACATATGTTTATTTTCCTGGATGTACTATTCAGTATATGAAGCAGAGTCCCAGGTGGTTATCATTGACACACAGTTGTCAACATATTCTTCCTGCATTTCAGACACCATTCATAAAGTGAAAGGTAGAAATCCAGTAGATAAGACTTTCAGAACCCAGACTTCACAAATAGCAATAATTCCAATATTGAAGGCAAATTATACGATATTAGAGACTTGTTTTAGAGAGTACTTCTATTATTTCCATTATTCTTGATGATTCACTCAATTCTAAATATTTCTAGTTTTAGGTAACTGGAGTTTATTTGCAGGATACCAATCTTTACCCCTAGACAACAGCCTATATAATTTTCAATATAGAGCTATCCTAAGCTATTTTCTTTTTCAGTTAACTTCCAATGCATAGGCTTGTAGTATTTTCTAAATATGTTTAACTAAGTAGATCTGCTAGTACAAAAAATAATATATGTAATATAGACATAGACATATATCTATACTATTATATATGTATATTTATATATTACATAAGTATATCTGTAATATATACTCATACATATATAATATATACACTATATAGTATGTGTAATTTTACCCAAGTTATGCCATTGAAAAAAGCATGAAATCATTAACAAACCCCATCTAAAACAACAGATTGGAACATCAAATTTTTCTCAACAAATGCAAAATCAGTGTTAGTTTCATTGTCCTCCCTTGTATTGGAAGGCTTTTATTATTTACTTATCCAGGTAATTTAAATTTATGGGCAATTAATCTAAGAAACTTAAATGGGAAAAAAACAGGGAGAATTTCATGAAATGGGAATTGGTGTCAAAGAACTTGCCATTTCCAGGCTGAGATAAATATCAATGAAATAACTGCAATAACATATAACTACAAGCTGAGGTGGTACAACAAAGAACAAGGCAGATGAGCTAATAGGTGTTATACCCTAGTCTTGGGGGTGGTAGGAGCGTGGCATATGAGAGTTAGAAGGTATTCCCTGAAGAAGAAATATTAATATTTGAGGAAATTCTAACCACTTAGAAATCTAAATAAATAAATTGGACACTTGATTTACCTTATTTTTATTCTTTCAATTCAAAATTTCAAGATTATATGCAAACTTTGACCTATGAAGATTCAATGAAATAACAATCAGGTGCTGTTAATGGTAATATTTTGAGCTCTTAATTGAGAAGAGGTATTAATTGGCACCCCAGGTAATACTATCAAATTTTCCTTTTTCAAAATTCAACTCTAAGACATGGTGTAGACTGAGATTTAATCAGATGTGTCAATGTAACTATTCATTAGAAGGGCTGATGCTGAAGCTGAAGCTCCAATACTTTGGTCACCTGATGTGAACAGCCGACTCATTGGAAAAGACCCCCGATGCTGGGAAAGATTGAAGGCAAGAGGACAAGGGGATGACAGAGGACAAAATGGTTGGATGGCATCACCAACTCAATGGACATGAGTTTGAGCAAGCTCTGGGAGATGGTGAAGGACAGGGAAGGCTGGCAGGCTGCAGTCCACGGGGTTGCAAAGAGTTGGACATGACTGGGCAGCTGAACAACGGCAATTAATGAATTTAGCGGGTTTCAATTAGAATGGAAAAATTGTAAAATTTATCTAAGATTAAGAAATGATATCTGTATACATATTTTACATACATTTGTGTGTGTATACACATATATAGATAGATAAACATAGTTAGATATATAGGAACATCTCACTTGCCCAACTATCATTTACTCTAAAGTGCTGTGACTTAGAAATTACTGTTATGTCTCAATTAAATCTAAGGATAAATGCTAATGAAGGTTAATAGGCTTGCATTAGATCATACAGCAGTAAAAGATACAGCCAGAATCCAAATGCAGATGTGCCGATTCTACATGATGTGCTTATTCTATTTTACTATTCTTCCTGTTATCTTTGACATCATCTTAACGCACAAAAAAAGACAACCTGGGAAAATACAGACAACATTGTAGGATAGAATTATGCATTGCCATAGCCTTCATTGAGAAATCAGGGTGTCTGACCAGGAGATAAAGCATTGCATCCTATCAGGATATCTTTACATGGAAAGTATGAGAAATACAAAAAGAGTGGATTCAATAAGGAAAACATGTGTCTCCACATAACTCAGTGGTTCTGAGATGTCAGGGTTCCTGAATGGTCTCTCTAATGCTCTCTGGCTCTACCTTTCTGACCATTAAGGGAATGCAAGTCCTGCAGACTGGACTCTGGGCCATCACAGAGCAAATCCAGAGGCATAAAGCACCTGGCCTCCCCACCATGTTTTCCTTTTTTTTTAAAATTATTAATTGGAGGACCCCAATTATAGTATTGTGTTGGTTTTGGCCATACAAGAACATGAATTAGCCATTAAGTATGCATATATTCCCTCCTTCTTGAACCTCCCTCAACCTCCCAACTCATCCCACCCCTCTAGACTGTCACAGAGACCTCCTATCTTTTTATTGGAAGGAAACTTTCCCCAAAGTCACTGGAGTCCTGTTCCAGTCTCACTGGCTTTACATACTCTTGCCTAAACCAACACTGGAAAAATGACTTAATTATCATGATTTGCTCTCAGATGAATCAATACTCACCCTGCAAAGTAACAGAGGGGTCATTTTCCAGGAACACATAGGGTGAAAACATGAACCGTTTCAGTGTTCCGTCAGCAAAGAAAAGAAAAACCAGGGAACAAATATTGGGTGAGCAGCCAATGGGGTCTCTATTTGCCAGGAGACTGTTTTCTATTTAAGTACATTATCACTGTTAAGACAGCAATAAATAGCTAGGAAAATCTTTATGAAAAAATACCTAAAAGAATTGAAAGATAGAGGTGGTTTAATTATTTTTAAAATTTACAATTGCTGATTTTGAGACTTCTAATTCCACCCCACCCCTCCTTCAAATCTCTCTTCATTTTCTTCTCCTTAGTTGAGTTTATTTAATTGAGTCAAAGTTCTTGATTCCTTTGTACTGCTTAACCATCTTACCAATACTATCCTAAGTGAAAACTATGTAGCCTTACTTCCCGCTAATCTCTTCTCTGTAATCATACACTGACTAAGACATTTCAATCGACCAATCAATTTAAGTACTAGTCATGCATAAACTATGGATTCTTTCTATATTATAATCCAGCAATATGTATGGGCTTTGATATGTGTTGATTATTCTCTAAATAAAAAAAATTTAAATTACTGAATTATTTACTAACACTTCTGAATAATTAAACCCCACATTCAAATATTATTAATATAACTCATAGTTTATAGAGCCAGAGAAGGTTAATTGCTTGTTTACTTTACTAAAGTGAACAAACTTAGTACCAGAAAATACCCATGTCAAAGAAAAATCTTTTTATTGAAAATGAATTGTAATGAATTGTAATGAATTATCATGACCCTCTTGATAATTTCAGTTGACAAGTTTGAGTAATATTTCCATGAAATTTACTAGAGAAAACCAAAGTTTCATTAAACTTCTTCATAGATTTTTTTCCCATACCTAATAATAAAGTACCAAACTGAGAGCTCAGATGATAAAGAATCAACTTGCAATACAAGAGACCTGGTTTTGATCCCTGGGTCAGGAAGATCTCCTGGAGAAGGGAATGGCAACCCACTCCATTATTTTTGCCTGGGGAATTCCATGGACAGAGGAGCCTAGCAGGCAAAAATCCATGAGGTTGCAAAGAGTCAGCCATGACTGAGCAATTAACACAACACCATACTTTTCTACCAGGCTTCCTTTAAGATATGAAGCACTATTTAAAAATAGAGATAGAAATAACCTCCCAAGAAAATATCATAAGTCAATTCTAAGGTTTTAAGTGTGACTATATCTCTGGGGAAGAGGATGACTAGGAATGGAAAATACTATATATGAAGGAACGAGCTGCTTTTGACAATTTTCCCCCAAATAATAATTTTACATAGCTTGGGTGATGTAATCATTACATGAAAGACATTTCAAACTTGGAGAGAACTATTGGTCTATTTCTTAAAACTTATATTTAGAAAGATCTGGAATGTAGAGCTTCTGATGGAAGTATGGCTGGGACTTAAAGAAGTTGCTGAGTACCCTTAAGGTCTTTTCATTGACCATACCTCCTGATGGATCACCATTATCCACCCCTTGAGTAAGGGTTTCTCAGCTTGGAAGCTGTCATTTTGCACCAGGTCATTTTCAGTTGTAGGAAGCTCTCATGGTCTTGTAAGGTGTTAAGTTGGACCCCTAGTTCCACACTAGGTGCCAGCTGTGCCCTAACTACCCAGTTGTGACAGCCAACATATCTCCAGACAAATATCCCCATGGGGCAAAATCAAAATTGCCTCCCCGCTTATCTACCCCCTCATCAACTGAGAACCATTTCTCTAAATCAAAAATACCATATTTTCTATGCCACTTGTCGAGTCAAACTCACAGAAACAAAGAATAGAAAAGTGGTTGCCAAGAGGTGAGGGTGGGAGAAATGGGAAGGGGTTGGTAAAATAGTACAAAATGTCAGCTGTAGAATAAGGACTGAGGATCTAATGTATAACCTGGTGACTATAACTGATAACACAGTATCATAATATTGAAATTTTCTAAGAGAGTAGAACATACATGTTCTCAGAAAAAAAAAAAAAAACCAGAAGAGAGTAGGATATTTAAGTGATTATGCTGTGACATCATTATAATTTTCCCCTCCAAAGTTTATATTTATATTTTAGTTAACCTGAAAACAGATGCACTTCTACTTGTTAGGGTTAATTAATTAAAATAATAACTAGTTTAAACTTATTTCCGGCTATCACTTCATTTTTTATGGAAAACCCTGAGGCATATATATTACTACTGATTTAACTACCTATTCCTTTTAAAACTAAAACAAACACCAAATTCTTATATCCTAGTCAAATTGAAAATGGCAATGATTAGGCAATAAAAATAATAAATAGAATCTACAGGCACAAACAATCATACAAGCAAAGACGTTAAATCCCAAACTTCAACTGACCATAGAGTTTTCAGTCAACAATATCATTAGTATCTCAAAAAGAAATTAATATTAACATCACATTTTCTAAATTAGTGCTATTTCCATATGGACATTATATACTACAAATGTACTACAAATCAACCCAGGACAATAATTTACATATTTGATTTTTCCTTTTCTATTTTACTAAATCTTTTGGGACTTAAGATTATAAACATCACTCTCTGTCAGGGAGATGTTTTTTTTTTCCTCCCTACTAGTTTTAATAAGCTTGGAGAGGTTGGCCAGCTATTTTAAGGCCATTTAATGCATCTGAAATCGGGAAGTCACAGCTGCTAGATAAAGCAGAGAAGCCATGAAGAAGAGGCCAGGGAGCCTGAGGTCAGCTTCCTGAGGCTGAAGGAGAGACTGAAAACTGTTCGTGAGAAAACCATGTGATTCCTAGGAGAAATGAGGTGGGAAATTGTGCAAGAGATGGGAGAAGTCAAGAGGCAAGTTACCCTTACCCTGAGGAGTGTTTCTTAAACTTAATGTGCTTTAATCTGAATCGCCTGAGACCAGGTTAAGAGGCAGATTCTGACTCAAAGGCTGGGGTAGGGCTGCATTCCTGAGAATCCCCCACGTGCTGACACTGCTGATTGGTGCACACACACTTTACAGGGCAGGGTTCTAGAACACCCTTCCCCATCCAACGTATATCTGGAAATAAAAGTGTGAACTTTGTTCATCATAAAATCTATGAGATAAACAAGGTAAATGAATTAATTTCCCCAAATATTCAATATGAGAAATGTTTTCCTTATACCTTCTTTAAAGCAGAAAAAAAAAGAGAGAAGTAAACTTCTGCTTTGATATTTAAGTTATTTTTTTATTTTTAAACATATTTTTTATTTATGTTTACAGATATAAAGAATTAGTATGGTTTTGCTTTTCATATCTTTCTAGACCTCAGTCATATCTTCTATGATATGTTACCTTATGGGGTAATGAAAAACTCAAATTTCTAAAATCAACATTATAGTTGAGTATGAGTTGGACAATGAGTTTTAAATCAGTTTTCCAGCTCAATCCTGAGTTTCTATTCATTTGTTATGACTACCCAGGATGTGCTTTATCTTAACCATTTGATTCCTTTTGCACCTATGGGAAAACCAAATGCTGGCTTACTTCCTACTCTCCCTTTCTGAGCCCAAACCAAGACCTGATTATGTGATAGGTTTTGGCATTATGTCAATGTCAAGGTGCACAAGAAAGAGAAGCAGATACAAAATGACAGATAGATGAAGTATCCTTGATGCAAAACATCCGTTGGTGAGGAAGAAGCTGCTAGTAAAAATTAGTATGTTTAGGCACAGAAATCTAAAGGCTGAACACCAAGTCAAAGTAATTATAACCTCTTTGAAAAGAGGATGGTGTAGGAATAAAATAAATAGTTTTCCTACGACAACTGTTTTGAAACAGCACTTTGTATTTTCTACAAGCTATCCTTGGAAACAAAACAGATGTGTTTAGGCATTTTTTGTAGTTTTTTAGGAAGAAGAATTTTCCAAATGTATGAGCCTCTTTTTCTTCTGAAAGAAAGAATGTATGACAGAAAACCACAAAATACTGTAAAGCAATTATCCTTCAATTAAAAAAAGAAAAGGAAAACTTTCTCACACAAAGAATCATCATAAACATTTGGGTCCCAAAATGGCATACACTTTAGTAACCTGTGTCTGATTTCATAACATTAAAGGTATATACAAAGCTTAGAATTTAAAGGCAGCCATATTTTTCCTGGCTTCCCAATTGGTGCTAGTGGTAAAGAACCCACCTGTCTATGCAGGAGATATGAGAGACGGTTCGATCCCTGTTTTGGGAAGATCCCCTGGAGGAAGGCATGGCAACCCACTCCAGTATTCTTTCCTGGAGAATCCCATGGACAAAAGAGCCTGGTGGGCTATAGTTCAAAGGGTCGCAAGGAGTTGGACATGACTGAGCGACTTAGCAAGCATAACATATTTTTTGTAAATAAAATGCCTAATTTTAAACTGACCTAGACAAATTGAAGACATTTTAAGCAAAGGAATGATGGCAACACAGGTTTATAGTCTTGACAAATAGATCTTACCCTACTTGAAATTGTTTCCACAGTTTATTTTAAGGCTACAACTCCAGAGGGGACCATCTCCAAATACACATTTTCCACATCACTTAAAATTTGTGAAGTCTCTTCTCAACTCACTGATTCTGACTACATCACAAAAAAATGTTAGGTATCATGTTTAGATCATCTGCATGATGACAGTAATAGTCAAACCATTTATTTTAGTTCATTCAAGCTATGGATAAATTCAGAAGAGGAAAAAAAAAAAAAACTTCCAAATGCTCGATAGTTCCATTGGACACAAATATTAAGCTGTGTTAGTCCATGTATTGACTACAGTGATAAACATAATTTCTCATCAGAAGTATAGGAGTTCCTGTTCCCAATAATCCTAATCTCTAAGAAAGGCAATGCACAGAATTGTGTTCCTTTCAATAGTTAACCAAACTCACCCCATGTGATGGATAGGAGATCCATCCCAGCTCCCCTTGAATGGTTTTTGAATCCAGTAAATTGACTGAAAAAAAAACACAGGTACACAAACACAGTTAAAAGGAATGAATTCTATTTAACTCTGTCAAACTGATGTTGTGTGTGTTGCTGAAATGACAACATGTTCAAAAAACATGACTCTGCTCATTCTCATTATATGTGTATGATTAATATAAGAAAGGTATTACAAAGAAAAGAAATAATAAGGAAAAGTAAGGAACCAGAAGTTTCTGTCACTTTTTTTTAAACTGTTTATGTTTGTTTATAAATATATTCAATATACTGACAGAATAATTTCAGGTTTAAAGAGGACATTATAAAAATCCAAAGTAGGAACATTAATGCAAATAAGAAATCAAAGTAACTGCAAAGACCATTAAATTTGATAAACTGACATATGATTTCACTATAAATTAGTTAAATATGATTTCATAGTGAAACATGTTTTTTACATATTTGATATGGCATCTTCATACTGTCCCTGGCTAAATATATTATTCTGTAACGTGCATATTTTTAATACTGTATAAATTGTGTACTTATACATAATGAATAAAATGCTTAGCTACCAGTTTGAGGAAAAACCAAAGTAAAATTATGTATTATAATCTCACCTGTGTAAATCTTTACTTATTTAAAGAAAGTATTGTTACCCAAAGGCTTCAATAATTTTGCTCAGAATTTTCTGCTAGTTATTAGGTCTGAGAAATGATAAAATATAACAAGAATGTGACTGCATTTTGAATATGTTAAAAGAGAAAGGCAAATGATTTAAGCCCAGAAAGTATTAATTTGAAGTGAATTAAAATATAAAAAGGTACTTTATTAACAAAGGGCTTATGTTGATTGCCAATCTGTTAAATAGTGGAAACTGTGGTTTTACCACATCCTTCTTCTAAATTAGAAAATAACCCCATGATTGATTAATGGATGATGCAGAAGAAGTTTACATAAAATATAAAGGTATTATTAACATGAACTACAGAAGGTGAATCAATAAATATAATAAGAGAGACTTATTTTGAAGGGTTCCATATAGTCATAAGTCAAAACATAATGTTAATATAGGCAAAGTACATGTCCACATGCTGTCAATAAAGTGTTTCATGATGCATGAGAAGCTCCACTCTTTCTTTAATCGTCCCATTTATTGTCTTACAAAGGAAACACTACACTTATAAAATGTTAAGAAAAAGAATTATATGTGATTGATGTTAGAATTCTGAATTTTTAAGCACTGATTTTAAAAGATATTTGGTTAGATGGAAAATATACAAGATGAGTATAAGAAAAGTTTCTAATAATTAAGTTAAAAAAGATAAAATTCTCAAAGTCAGATTCTCTATTTTGCAAGTAAAAATAAAGAAGCAAAAAAAAAAAAAAAAAAACCTAAAAACTTAATCTATTACACTGGAATTCCTTAATGATTAAACTTTTTTCCCTTCACAATAAGTTAATCCCAGTGAGAAGTAATTATATTTAGGTTGGAGAAGACTCTTGAGAGTCCCTTGGACTGCAAGGAGATCCAACCAGTCCATTCTGAAGGAGATCAGCCCTGGGATTTCTTTGGAGGGAATGATGCTAAAGCTGAAACTCCAGTACTTTGGCCACCTCATGAGAAGAGCTGACTCATTGGAAAAAACTCTGATGCTGGGAGGGATTGGGGGCAGGAGGAGAAGGGGACGACAGAGGATGAGATGGCTGGATGGCATCACTGACTTGATGGACATGAGTCTGAGTGAACTCCGGGAGATGGTGATGGACAGGGAGGCCTGGCGTGGTGCAATTCATGGGGTCACAAAGAGTCAGACACAACTGAGCGACTGAAATGAACCGAACTGAACTGAAAAGGAGAAGAAAGATGTTGCATAGATTGCATAGTGTAATTTCCATAATGAAATTATATCCCCAGATATCAGTTTGGAAATTAACAGTATGCTTAATTATATTGAAATTATCTCTGAAAAATGATTCTTTAAAAACATCTACCAGTTAGTGTTACAGATAATATTTTAGATTGAGCTCAGTTGCTCAGTTGTGTCCAACTCTTCAACTCCATTGACTGTAGCCTGCCAGGCTCCTCTGTCCATGGGATTTCCCAGGTAAGAATACTGGAGTGGTTTGCCATTTCCTTCTCCAGGGGATCTTCCTTACCCAGGGCTCAAACCCATGTCTCTTGTGTCCCCTGCATTGTCAGGCAGATTCTTTACCACAGGTGACACCTGGGAAGCCCAGAGTTTCAGATTAAATCATGTTAAAGAATTTTTACAAATATGAGAATACAGCCTCACCTTTAAAGAATGTTACCAACGTTCATCTGATAAAGACAAACCTACTTCCCTTGTGGTTTCCGTCAGTCATTAGGTGATTTCCTATCAGGTGATTTACACTCAGGGATTTGCATAGTAGAATCGACAGGGCCAGTATTCATAAATCATTGGATCATATTTGTAATGTCTTTAGGGATTTAAATGATTCAAGGTTTTTGTGTGTATGTAATAATTGAATATGTACTAAATGATGAATATATGTCACTCCACATGCTAAGATGAACAGATGATTTAATTTCAATATTAATAACCAGAGGAAAAAAGTGTTTGAGGCAAGGAAAATGAGATTTAGTAAATTTAGTAAATTACTCATTGGAAGGTAGGTTGTTCACTAAAGAACTATATCCTTAAGTTTTCTCTGATGATAATGATGAGGGGGAAAAGACTAGATTAATCACATTAGCATTTGGTTTCTACTTGAAGGAGAAAAGCTAAGCCAAAAAGAATTGTATTGCATTGTCAATTAAAATTAAGTGTGAGAGATTAATTAAATCTATTGCATTCACTCAGAAATTGAATTTTTAGTGCACTCTATTTAACTTGAATGAGGGAACACAAAATTAGAAGCATTACTCATGATTCTGATCCTCTGATCTATTAAACATAATAATGTCTGCACTGGTTATCTCACAATATTGCTATGATGATCAAATAATATAAATTTATTTAAAGCCACCTGAGATCTTAACATGCTATATAGATTCAATGTTCTTGTAAACTTAGAATATTAACTAACAACAGTTCCATTTGTCTTCTGAATTGCATTGAAAATCAACCATCAATATATATAGCCTAATAGAGAAGAAAACTGGCATCAAAATTCTTTTAAAAGCACTTATTTGGTGTTTATAAACTGTCTTTTGTTTATAGATAAACAAGAACAACACAACCTAAGAATTCTAACCGTGTTAAAGTAATGACTGTTAGAGTGAAACTGGCCATGATATAAACCTCCAGTCTGCTGGGATCAGTTGTATAGCAATCTGAGTGTAGCATAATTGAGATAAGAAGAGAAAGTTAATGGAATTTGAAAGTCAACCTGCTGTGAGTAATGTCTCTGGATTCACTGATCCAGAGCATCACTCTAACCTTGCAATACAATGTCTTAATCCTCTCAATGATACAGGCAAGAACATTAGTTACTAATGCTCTCCTCTTGCAAAAATGATGGAGACCTAATTACAGTCTAAGGGGTACTGTTTAAATGCCAGAGCAGATAGAATTGTGATGTACAAATATATTGTAGTCTGAGTTTTAGTAATAATGCATAACATGAAAAGTTTATTTTAATTGCTGAAAATTTTGCATTTACAATTATCAATTTTAACAAAAAAGAGTCCGGTAATTATGTTTAAGGGTAGGTGGGAATATATAGATAGACTAACTCTTTAATGACTGCCTCATGCCAGGTTATATGCCAAAGATACAAATGATCTCTTAGCAGACTTCATATTCTAATAGTTTGATTTCCAAATAGTTTTCATTTGTAATAGAAAATATCTCAGTTCCTTAATTTCAAAATACTTTCTAGTCAAAGAGCTATATAGCATATATGAACTTCTAAAAGTGTTTGAAATTTGACATGTTTTGCAGTGTTCCAATCCATTTAGGTTGAGATATAAATAGAAACCTTTTGGCAAAAAAACACTGTGAGAAGTCTGGTTGGATATTGTTCTCAATGTCTTTCACATGCTTTATTTACTGTCTAGTCTCATTGCTTTTAAATAGAAAAAAAAAAGTGTATAAATAGGTGAAGGGGTTTACAATCATGAAAACAATAAGAGAATCCTTACTCAGTCTCCTTGAACTGACTTTCAGGTGGGCACTAAGGAGAGATTTGCTTTTCAAAGCAATGTGTGCTGTCTGATAGGAATTAGAAGGTATAGAATGAAGCAGCGACAGATTTGATTTTCTTGGGCTCCAAAATCACTCTGGATGGTGACTGCAGCCATGAAATTAAAAGACAGTTGCTCCTTGAAAGGAAAGCTATGACAAACCTAGACAGGGTATTAATAAAAACAGACATCACTTTGCTGACACAGATCCTTATGGTCAAAGCTATGGTTTTTCCAGCAGTCATGTACAGATGTGAGAGTTGTGCCATAAAGAAGGCTGAGTGCTGAAGAACTGATGGTTTCAAATTGCAGTGCTGGAGAAGACTCGAGAGTCTCAAGGACAGCAAGGAGATCAAACCAGTCAGTCCTTAAGGAAATCAACCCTGAGTATTCATCGGAAGGACGGCTGCTGAAGGTGAAGCTCCAGTACTTTGGCCACCTGATGTGAAGAGCCTACACAATGGGAAGGAACGTGATGCTGGGAAAGACTGAGGCGAAACAAGGGGATATGCCGCAGAAGATGAGATGGTTAGATAGCATCACCACTCATTGGACATGAATTTGAGCAAATTCTGGGAGATACTGGAAGACAGAGGAGTCTGGCATGGAGTGCTAGAGTCCATGAGGTCACAGAGTTGGACAGGACTTAGCAACTGAACCACAATGACCAGAATGAAGTAAAGGACTAAGAACAAAGTATAGGTTACAAAATATAGGGTAAACTGGCTCATCCAGAGCCAGATATCCTGGAGTATGAAGTCAAGTGGGCCTTAAAAAGTATTACTATGAACAAAGCTAGTGGAGGTGATAGAATGTCAGCTGAGCAATTTCAAATCATAATAGATGATGCTGTTAAAGTGCTGCGCTCAATATGTCAGCAAATTTGAAAAACTCAGCAGTGGCCACAGGACAGGAAAAGATCAGTTTTCATTCCAATCCCAAAGAAGGGCAATGCCAAAGAATATTCAAACTACTGTGCAATTGCACTCATGTCATAAGCTATCAAGGTTATGTTAAAAATCCTTCAAGCGAGGCTTCAGCAGTACATAAACTGAGAACTTCCAGATATACAAGCTGAGTTTAGAAAAGGCAGAAAAACCAGAGATCAAATTGCCAGCATTCGTTGGGTCACAGAAAAAGGAAGGGAATTCCTGGAAAATATCTACTTCTGCTTCATTGACTACGTTAAAGCTGCTAACTGTGTGGATCACAACAAACTGTGGAAAATTCTTAAAGAGATGGGAATAGCAGACCACCCTACCTGCTTCCTACAAATTTATATGTGAGTCAAGAAGCAACAATTAGAACTGGACATGGAACAACAGACTGGTTCAAAACTAGTAAAGGAGTATGACAAGGCAGTATATTGTCACCTTGTTTGTTTAACTTATTTGCAGAGCACATCTTGGGAAATGCCAGACTGGATGAATTACAGCTGGAATCAAGATTGCTGAGGGAATTGTCAACAGCTTCAGATATGCAGATGTTACTGTAATAGCACAAAGTAAAGAGCAACTAAACAGCCTCATGATGAGGGTGAAAGAGGAGTCAAAAAGCTGGCTTAGAACTCAGTATTTAAAAAACTAAGATCATGGCAAATAGTCTTATCACTTCATGGCAAATAGAAAGGGGAAAATGTGGAAACAGTGATAGTTTTCATTTTCTTGGTCTCCAAAATCACTGTGGATAGTGACTGTAGCCATAAAACCATAAAATTAAAAGACAATTGCTTCTTGGAAGGAAAGCTTTGACAAACCTGGTGTGTGTGGGGGGGGCATATTAAACAGCAGAGACATCACTTTGCTAGCAAAGGTCCATACAGTCAAAGCTGTGATTTTTCCAGTAGTCATGTATGGATCTGAGAGTATGACCATAAAGAAGGCTGAGCACCAAAGAATTGATGCTTTTGGACTATGGTGCTGGAGAAGACTCTTGAGTGTCCCCTGGACAACAAAGAGATCAAACTAGTCAATCCTAAAGGAAATCAACCCTGAATATTCATTGGAAGGACTGATGTTGAAGCTGAAACTCCAATTCTTTGGCCACCTGATGCGAAGAACTGACTCATTGGAAAAGAGCCTGATGCTGGAAAAGATTGAAGGCAAAAGGAGAAGAGGGCGGCAGAGGATAAGATGGTTGGATAGCATCACCAACTCAATGGACATGATACTGAGTAAACTCCAGGAAATAGTGAGCCTGTTGTGATGCAGTCCATAGGGTCGCAGAGTCAGACAGGACTCAGCGACTGAACAACAACAGCAAAACTGGCTTAGATTGGTTGTAAGTGCTTCTGGAAAGAAGAAAACCTTGCTTGCATTCCTTGCATTGATCTTTACTATCACTATTCTTGCCTGATCATGGATTTAGGAGGCTTGCTTCTCCTCTCTCCCCACCCTCTATTATAATGAAGACATAGAATCAAACATCTACTCCTTTGCTCACTGGCATTGTCAATGTCATGAAGAATTTTCTGTGTCAAGAATTTACACCACCTTCCCTTCTTACTACTAAGAATGCATTAACACTTTTTTAAAGGACTCAGCCATTAAAGTACGTTTTTCCAAACAAATGTTTTCAGTAAGGAGAGATGAAAAACTATAGCATAAATTTCTGGAAATTTATTTTTAAAGAATCATTAATACACCAAGATTTTTTCAAGAGCATTTCAAAATTTTGATTCATAGCGGCTATCTGCTCACTTAGAAAGACTGAGTTAAACAAACATTCTCCTCTTACAAATTAAGTGCTGCAAATATACAGACAGTGCAAAATAATTTGCAAAACTAAATATCACAATTTCTTACTGAAGTAGAAGATCCTTTCAATTATTTAAGTGTATTTATATATATACACTTTGCATATATATACACATTGTGGTAATGCTATAGTTGCATTTTATGAAAACATTTAGAAATTTCAAGGTGAACAGTAGGGTTTAAGGGCCAAAGAATTTCAGACTTGTAATAATAGACATATTTTCCTGTAAAACCTTCAGTTATGAGGTACTTTTATAACCAGTTGCAAATAACTAGGAAATCACTACAGTGGAAAACAAACACATCATTGATTACGTCTTTTTACTAAAAAATTACTTTTTCTTTCCTGTTTACAGCATCACTCTAATTGTCTCAGCTACATTTCTTGTACACTATTTATCTCTATTATTTTCATCACTTTCTGTTATGATGAAAAGTATAGCTTTTCTCTAGTTACAGATAGCAGAAATCTATCTGTAACTACTATCTGTAAATCTATCTGTAAATTTAATCTGCTCTTTGGTTATACTTAAATGTCACATATAGAAGAAGTAGAAGTGAAATCGCTCAGTCGTGTCCGACTCTTTGCGACCCCATGGACTGTAGCCTACCAGGCTCCTCCCTCCATGGGATTCTCCAGGCAACAGTACTGGAGTGGGGTGCCATTTCCTTCTCCAGGGGATCTTCCCGACTCAGGGATCGAACCTGGGTCTCCTGCATTCCAGGCAGACGCTTTAACCTCTGAGCCACCAGGGAAGCCCTCACATATAGAAGTAAATGATAAAGGAAGTAATAAATTTTGATCTCAGTGTTGTAATTCTTTATCTATTACTCTGGTCAATCATAACACGGAATCAAGAAATCAAGATTTATTTTCTGACAGGAATCTACCACAGCTCAGCTTTTCGTTTTTACTGTTCACATTTGAGTATGCCATTGAGAAGAAATTTAGAGGTCAGTTTTATTAATAAACTTATCTATTGATATTTCAACATAACTTTTATCCACTAGGATTAACTATTCTTACTTAACAGTTCTGGTGGACTTCCTGTTTATATTTATTTCTACCTAAACATAATATAGCATATTAAAAAGCAGAGACATTACTTTGCCAACAAAAGTCCATCTATTCAAGGCTATGGTTTTTCCAGTGGTCATGTATGGATGTGAGAGTTGGACTGAAAAAGCTGAGCACTGAAGAATTGATGCTTTTGAACTGTGGTATTGGAGAAGACTCTTGACAGTCCCCTTGGACTGCAAGGAGATCCTACCAGTACATTCTAAAGGAGATCAGTCCTGGATGTTCTTTGGAAGGACTGATGCTAAAGCTGAAACTCCAATATTTTGGCCACCTCATGAGAAGAGTTGACTCATTGGAAAAGACTCTGATGCTGGGAGGGATTGGGGGCAGGAGGAGAAGGGGACAACAGAGGATGAGATGGCTAGATGGCATCACCAGCTCGATGGACATGAGTTTGAGTGAACTCTGGGAGTTGGTGATGGACAGGGACGCTTGGCATGCTGCAATTCGTGGGGTCTCAAAGAGTTGGACTCGACTGAGTGACTGAATTGAACTGAACTGAAACATAATCAAAGGGCTTCCCTGATAGCTCAGTTGGTAAAGAATCCACCTGCAATACAGGAGACCCTGGTTCGATTCCTGGGTTGGGAAGATTTGCTGGAGAAGGGAAAGGCTACAAACTCTGGCCTGGAGAATGCATTGGACTGTATCGGTGATAGGGTCATAAGAGAGTCGGATACAACTGAGCGACTTTCACTTTTACTTTCACTTTCAAACATACATCTTTGTAATAGATCATTAGTATTCTATCTCACAGACCAAAAATTATAAAAATGTTTTTAAACTAAAAATGAAGTCAACTATAATCTATTGTGTGCAGATAAAACTTCCTATAATCTTAAATTTTACTGGCATTTTGTGTCATAGAATATTAATTTATGGCAATTTCTCTATTAGGCCTTCCCTAATAGCTCAGAATACAGAAAAGGTCAGTTTTCATTCCAATCCCAAAGAAAGGCAATGCCAAAGAATGCTCAAACTACTGAACAATTGCACTCATGTCACACACTAGTAAAGTAATGCTCAAAATTCTCCAAGCCTGGCTTCAGCAATATGTGAACCATGAACTTCCGGGTGTTCAAGCTGGTTTTAGAAAAGGCAGAGGAACCAGAGATCAAATTGCCAACATCCGCTGGATCATAGAAAAAGCAAGAGAGTGCCAGAAAAACATCTATTTCTGCTTTATTGACTTTTATGCCAAATCCTTTGACTGTGTAGATCACATTAAACTGTGGAAAATTCTTCAAGAGATGGGAATACCAGACCATCTGACGTGTCTCTTGAGAAACCTGTTTGCAGGTCAGGAAGCAACAGTTAGAGCTGGACATGGAACAACAGACAGGTTCCAAATAGGAAAAGGAGCACGTCAAGGCTGTATATGGTCACCCTGCTTATTTAACTTATAGGCAGAGTACATCATGAAAAACGCTGGGCTGGAAGAAGCACAAGCTGGAATCAAGATTGCCGGGAAAAATATCAATAACCTCAGATATGCAGACGACACCACCCTTATAGCAGAAAGTAAAGAGGAATGAAAAAGCCTCTTGATGAAAGTGAAAGAGGAGAGTGAAAATGTTGGTTTAAAGCTCAACATTCAGAAAACAAAGATCATGGCTTCTGGTCCCATCACTTCATGGGAAATAGATGGGAAAAGAGTGAAAACAGTGGCAGACTTTATTTTGGGGGGTGCTCCAAAATCACTGCAGATGGTGATTGCAGCCATGAAATTAAAAGACACTTACTCCTTGGAAGAAAACTTATGACCAACCTAGACAGCATATTCAAAAGCATCTTAATGACTTATTTATGGGATTATAAGCAGATTTATGGACAAGGTTTATGGACAGATTTATGGACAAAGATTTACTATCAACTTTTCTTATTAGTTTTTCTTCTTAAACAATAATTTTTGATTAACTTCTATACAGGCAGGCCCCGATTAAGGAAGAAACTGTAATTAGCTGCCACATCTCAATCTTTGCTGACAGCAGGAAGCGTTTGTTGGAATGAAAACACAGTGTCACAGTAAGATGTCTGTGTTCTCATAACTAGACCAGCTCAAGGAAATAACAGAAATACAGACCAAAGTTCCGCTTGAAACTCAGATACCTTAGTAAATGTTAACTCTATGCTGTTTTTAAAGTGTTAGAATTTTCTTTTTTTTTCTTATTAATCTTTAAAGTCTGAAGGTCACTGTGATTCCAATACTTTTATGGAGAAAACAGCTATTAAAATATCCCTTGGGAATGTGTACTTATAACAAAATAATTATCTCATATAAATGAGTGGGGATATTCTACCATCAGTGAAGTATTACTACATCAACAGCCTCAGCTTTGACAGCAGTCCCTAGAATCACAGTTCTCTTTGTTTCTGTGCATTGTCAACCTATATTATGAATCATTTAGACAAGTGAAATGTGTTTCCTAAAATGTAAGATACTAAAAGTAGAACATTAATGATTATGTAAACATTGTACTTTTGCAACACATTTTAGTTTTTTAAAATGTTCCAGAACTAACAGAAAAAACTTATTTCTAATTTGAAAGGATTTTTAAAACAGATTAAAAAGTTAAAATACATCACTCAGTTTGAAATTATATAAAATCATTAGGGCAAATCTGTGCTCAAACTTTAGTACATATATTTGCCATCACACCACAAATTCAGGCTGTCTTGGTATATATTTTCTTATATCGCTTGATTACTAAACTTTGATTAGTAAATGTAAGCTCTGTTAGTCAGGGTTTGAACAAAGGCTATGAAAATGTAATATAATAAGCATATGGCCTGTAAAACAATTATAATATAGTAGTTATTTTCAACATAAAAATGTGTCTGGAAGTCCCTTGTATATAAGAGTTTAAATTTTAACATAAGGAACATAAAGTATTGTGATGAAACACAATTTCAATTGAGAAACATTCTTTGGATCTTTTTATATCACAAAACTTGTTTTAATTTTAAAAGAAGCCCAATCCAGAACAAATTGTTTAAATTTCTGGAAAAAAAATCAGGATATAACTTTGACATCATCTTCATAGGATTACTAAATCTCAAACTTGTTATCCTACATCATGACTGTTGAATAAACATACATACACATACACACACACACAACTCTTCAAGGTATAAATATGTGTTTCTATAAAAGCCCACAAAGGATCCAGTGAAGCGCCACATACCTATCACTTTAATTCACAACTCTAGGCCTTTATTTTCCATATTAGGAGCATAGTGTCAATGGAAAGCATCAAACGATTAGGTCAGGAAACTAGCGTGATTAGGTCATTGTGCTGGAGATGGTCAGGAATCTTCATTCATCACTGCAGAAGAATGTAGCATTCAGACAGACCTTGGTGTGCTTTTTCTTGGGAGTGTAGTCAGAATATGAATAGAGCCAATAGAAGCTTCTACTTGGGGATGGCCTTTTTCATATTCAATCATGTGCCTTTCCAACACACACACGTATGTATATCGATGTGTTCACACAGAATTTACATTGAACTTAGATATGTGCTTACTGAAATAGCTATTTCTGAATGTTCAGTTTTCTCAGAAGTGCTTTTTACTTGTATATGTATTTAGTATGCATTCATGCAAATTATTTTTAAAGTTTTCTACCTCTATATGGTAAAAAAATAAAATCTGGGTTATAGTCATCCCTAACACATGAAATTAGGCAAGTCATGTAATCTACAACCTTTGTTTTTATTAACTTATTGTTGTTATTTTTAACTTTATTTAAAAACCTTTAAAAAAAAAAAAACTCTTCCCTTTTACTTCCAGGACTCTGTTTTAGGCAGCTAGTTTAAAGATTCATATTGCATTTTAACAACTTTTATACCTATGTTAGAAGTTTATATGTAAGTATTCATTTTGTAGTCATTTGTCCAACTAAGTCGTAAATGAATGCAAAAAACAAACTATTTTGGTATGAAAGATGAGTTAATTTTTCCTTAATTTTTTCTTAATTTTAATGGTTTTTAAATGTATGCCTTTGAATTTAAATATAGAGTTCTAATGTTTTCACTAGGGCCAGGGTTGAAAACCTTAGTTTCCAATGGATCACCTTTGGAAAGAAAAATATAAAGGGATACTAATTTAATATATTTTTAGATTTTTTCTTCTTTAATCGTGTATATATTGTTAAAAGATATTAAAACATTTAGAATTATTTTGGACATCACTTATAAGCAGAAGAAAAATTGTCCTTCTTCAATGTATAAATGTTTAAGGAAAAAAAGCAGTTGTGCCTAAAAAAATAGATAAATCATCATTGTAAGCATAGATTAATCTAACTTGTTCAGTTGGATGAAATACATATATAATTACACTTGGAAATCTTTTTTTTAAAATAGGACTATCAAATCATTATAATTTCACATCAGAAATGTCAAGAACATCATAATAAAATCTCTGAGTTTATCTTTCTTGATTTAATGTAAATGAGTGTTAACTTATTTTTGGTAAACTAGATAGTAAAACTAAACCAAAAGAAAAATATTCTCTTTTATTCTGCCTCTAAAAATATTTTCAAGATTTGGCACTGGCTATAATATTTGATGGAGTTTATATATTTAATGAAAGAATAACAACCCTATTTAACTTCTATTTATAGTTTCTGTTATGATGCCAGTTCTTTTCATTCTGTCAAAATACGAAACATACCATAACTAGCTTTGGCATATTGAAGGGGAAAATAAAAATTTGGATATAACTGTAGCTTTATGTCACTTTTGAATATTATCAGTGATGAAGGGTCCAGTTGGGGAAAATTAACAAGATTAGACAGTGACAGATAAACAAATGATTGCTTTTATTTTTTTATCATCATCAATCTGTAATTCAGGAAAACAGAATTTTACATCATTTTCATTTCAAAAGGTAAATATTCATCCCTAAAATTTTGTGCACAGTGTGGGAGTGGTTCAGTTTTGTAAGAAGACAATACTGCTGGTTACATACATGCACACACACACACACACAGGGCTGCTCATAGACTTCCTCAGAGTGTTGTTCTGTTAACCAGAGGATTATTCAATCTACAAGGAAATAACTGCAAATCAGCTTCCTAGCCTAACTTCTCAGTGTGAAGACTACTACCATATAAAATCAAAAAATGTATCTGTCTAAAATCTATAGAATTGTATTAATTGCTAAATTACATTTGAAAATAGGGGAATGAAGTATATGTTAACTACTAACAAGCTGTTCTCTGTTTCTCTTACTCATCCTGAAGTGGAAAATATCTAAATTTCATATTGATTAGAAACCAACTATCTTTATCACTGGCAAAAAGTAAACTTTAAAGTCTAATTTTTCATCAAAGAAGGGGTGGGGGTTGGGGAATGGGTATTATTATTTCTTTTTTTACAAAATAAGTTTATTGATCTATCTTTAACTATTATTTAAAAGACAATAAATTAACCTCCCCTTAATGACCATATAGAAAATTCAAGATGTAATCATTTTGATATTGATTAGACTTATCAGCAATAAAATAAATCCAGGTTTCTCCCTTTGCTTCAGTCCACATTACATAATCTGTCAAGAATTTTTGTCTTAAAATGAGAGGCAACTCAAGTTTGGAGACTTTGAAGTCACATTTTCTTGATTTGAGAGAGCTCTCCAAAATCATATGTGAACTGTAACATTAAATAGCAGGGAAAGTAGTTGTTGATTCTAATCCTTCAGAAGTGAGAAAACAAAAGTTTGCTGTTAACCCTTTGCTCACGGAAAATGTGCCAATAGCTCGAGTGGATAGAAAACTCATTGGGAACCTAAAGGGTAACAGGTTTGAAAAATTTTTTATTTCACATTACAGCGAAGAAAGCAAGATACTGAAAGCAGCTTTCTGATGTGAAAGCCTGATGTCATCAATATGCTATTTTTGCTCTTTGCCAGGTTAACAGAATTTATTGCAGCAATTAATGCAAAACATATGTGCTGAAATACCCACACGAAAAATATAATTGCCCCCAATTTAATTTGCTACCTTTCAAAACTCTTGTTTAGCTACCTTTTTGAATGTCTCCACTTAAATACAGTACAAGCGTTTTTATAAAAGAGGAGATAAATCTTTATAATTTACTTTCTCATCTTAAGTAATTCATAAATTATCTTTTATAAACGGGAAAGTTTCCACAGAAATTGAAGTCTACTTTTTAGGCCAAGTTTCACTTCCACCCATTACTGACCTTTATGACAATTCCAGTAGTCAATCCATGCTTCATTTTTAGAAAAAAAAAATCACATCCAAGTTACAGTTACAATTGCCTCACACTCTCTGTGTATGGAATTCTTGGGAAGAAATTTTCCAGGGTAAGCAGAGTTTGAGTGTCAAGAAAGGAAGACAGAGGAGGAATGTGTGAAGAAAACACATCACAGATCACATCACATCTACTATTCCTGGGTCCACATCAAATTTTCTTTATTAGTGAGTCCCTAACTCTTCCAGATGATCATAATTTATGAGGGTAAACACAGCAGATTCAAAGTACTCTTTGAAGTATTTTGCTGAAAGTACTTATTTAAAAAGTACTTTGAAGTCTAAATTTTCACTCCAATACTCATTTCTGTTTTCCCTGCAAGTCCCAAGACAAATTAGTATCCTCAGAAGGATTTAGATTGAGAAACTAGAGCTTTTCCTAAATAGAAGGATACCTCCTTAATTTACAGGCATTTGTGTACAGGAGAAAAATATAAGGTTAAAATCAGAAGACAGACAGGAGAGGGCCTGAATCAGTTCCTACTTTATTATGATGAGTTTATTTGGTTTTCTCAGTTGTAAAATGGGAGACGTCACAATACTTTCTTTAGAGGTGCTTTAAGATTAAATGAGGTTCAGTAAGTACTGAATGATAACGTAAGGGAAAAATCTTTCCAACCAGTGGAACTCTGTGTGTTTTCTGATTAGAGGGCATTACACTGAGGCCATTATTTAGTTTGGGTATGCCCTGGATTTTCAACAATTCTATCTTTTACAAAAACACTAAAGTTCTGAAGACCACACAAACTTTAGCGTCATCCCCACTACTAACCTACCTCGGTAACACTGCTCCCAGAAACCCTTCTGGCCCGTTCCGGGCTTACTCCCAAAATCAGAAGAGTGGGAAATCCTGTTATAATTTTTAAAGAGTGTCAATCAAACAGAGGGGCCTTAGGGGAAAACAGATAACTTTTGATTGTGCACGAGGGTGGGGATAGGATCTGTGAACATACCCCTTAGCGCTGAGGGCCCTTAACAGTTTGGCATTAATAGTTTTAAAGAAAACTGGGGAAAAAAAAAAAAGGTTCATTTTCGTCCAGAGACTAAAGGACAGGTCTTTTGAAAAATTCAACAAATAGCGAAGTGGTAGGGAAAGAGAGCAGCAAGCAGGACAGTGGACGTCTCAGGCTCGTCCCAAGAGAACGGGCCTGGTCCCCCAACTCTGCAGGGAGCGCTGAGAACCCTGGAGAACGGAGTCCTCCTCCTGCACCTGTCACTTGGCAGGCGGGGAGCTTAGGGAGGGGATCGCGCCACGTTGAAAAGGTTGACCACGCTGGGGGGAAGACGGTTGGGAGTAGGGGGGCGACAGAGACTTCGCGTCAAAGTCTGCGGTTAAACTCAGGGCTTGCCCGGCCCGTCCCAGGAGCCACCGCGCTCCCCAGGTGAGGGGAGTCCAGGTGGTGAGGTGGGCGCCGCCTCTCCGAGCCGCGGCAGCCCCGCGGCCGCAGGCAGAGGGCGCACGTTTGCCTCTCGTCCGCCCCGCCTCCGCCCGGCGCTCGTTTCCGCGGAACTTGGCGCCCCGGCGCTCGCCCGGCTCCAGTCTCCGCCCCGGCCGCGAGCGCCCGGCGCCCTGCGCCCGCCGGCTGGGAGCAGCCGGCCCCCGCGGGGCTTCCGCGCGTTCCCGCTGCCCGCCGCCCCCCGGGGGGCGCGCCTGCTCGCGGCGCTCCGGCCGCGCGCTTTGGCCGCCTGGCGCGGAGATGGCTCGGGCACAAAGAACCCACCGAACCCCGAGAGCTGAACTGGGGGACGTGGCCCCGGAGTCGGGATTTTCTGATCCGATCTTGAATCCGACGCGGAGTGAAAAGTAGCGAATTGTTGGGAGACTCTGTTTTGCCGCCGCGTGCCGGCGGCGGAGCGTAATTTGAGGTTAAGATGCCATGGTGGTGGGTGTGGTGGCCTCGAGGGCCTCTGTTCATCTCTCTGTCGCCACACCCCTTTCCCTCCCAGTAAAGCTCTGCTTCGCGCTAAAATTTCTCAGGGCATACCTGGAAATTTAATCAGTACTGCATTTGCAGATGTGGGGGGTGTGATGCGAAGGAAAAGAAGCGCCTTCACTCCTCCTGCGGCCACCCCAGTTCCTGGCAAAGGTTATTCACCGCAGTTTGTTTGTACAGTGCTGCCACTTGTTTCCCCCCTCTTTCCTTGCCTATTATTCTGACTTCATCATGTTGGTTTGGATTATGTGGATTTTCACCCTCTGCTTTGACTGGAACAGCAGGACATGGTTTAGAAAATGAAGGGAGGGAGGGAGTTCCCCACTCAGGGCTTCCAGTTTAATAACATCACTCCAAGCTGGAGGCTTTATTTGCTGAACTGGTTTTGATTCCATCCATCCTCCACATGTATTTGCCCAGGCTTCCAAAGAGGGTTTGGCTTACACTTTCAAAACTTTCCTAGATAAAATATTTTCTTCATGGGAAAAATCAAAAGTCTGTAAACTTGAGAAACAAAAGCACGCAACTCCCCTCACCCCCACCCCGCCCCAAACACACAGCCTTTTTTGTGTATGTGCAGATTTTGAGAGATTTAATAAAAAAACCGATTAGCCAGATGCTTGAGGCGATATTTTTCTTTTAAGCAAAATATGTATTACTGGTTTTAGAACCTTTGCATTTCTCTACCTCTCCATCTTTTTAATCGACTTTTTATTTTCTTTTCCTCTTGCAAAGGCTTTTTTTCTCTTTGTAATCCACCACTTTTTTTTTTTTTTTTAATTTCACAGAAAGCTGGAAGGAGGCAAACTAAAACTTGTTGACTTTCAGACCTGAGTTTTCCAGGAGAAAAGCTTCTGCCAGATTCCAAGAACTACCTGATTCTAGGGAGCTGGTAACAGACCCAGAGAGTGAAATCCCAGTGTGTACATGTGTCCACACCCTGATTCACAGAAGTGTCTGCCTAAATTGATTTCTGGCTTGGAATCCTTTGCGTTTTATAAATGTCCAACAATGCTTTTATTTCTAAAGTCATTGCAGAAAAATTAAGGTCTTCAAATTTCTTAGAAATAAATTCTGTACTCTGGTTTTCAGTATACTTGGATGAATAATAAAATGAATGTTTTACACCACCAGTCATCCCTTTATTTGAAAAATCTGTGGAAAGCTACTTGTGCACTTGATAAAGCCCTGCTCTGACCCTCCCTGGTGATAAAATCCAGATCTTTGAAAACAGAATATAAAGGGGGACACCTGCATCTGTTTTTCTAAATGTTTTATCAAACAGGAATTAAAAGAATTAGGTTTATTAAAAATTTTAAAGACAAATGTGCATTAAAAAGTAAAATTGAGGATCTTGACAGAAAATGATTTGTAAAACTTAGTGTTCTTCCAAGAAATACATATTCGCCTTCCATCTAGTATTTGTGCCAAACAAAATCATTGGAAAATGACTAAAATCAAAGGTAACCCACATCACAGATTTCTCAGTAAGTAAATGTCTGTAAGAACTTATCGAGTTTTGATGATTTGTGGAAAGTTTTATTAATATTTTCTTGAAGATTTTATGACTTGGAAAATGTAACTCTCAAGAACAGTTCTTGCTGTTTCCATTTGTGTTGAAGTTAGTAAATCAGATATACTGTGGAAATATGTTTTGCCTTTAAAAATCCTTTGCATATGTAACTGATTATTTGATATTTAAAAATTACATATATTTTATTTCAGAAAAATTCCAGAGTTTCAGAAACAGTTTTAACATTAGGGATCTTCATGAAGAGAGTTATTTTGAAAACCTGTCAAAAGTGAAGCACTCTTAAAGAACATACCAAAATTTGAATATTAAAATATGGATAATATATGGACATCATAAAGAATCTTATTAAATCTTTAAGGACAATAAGTTTTTTACAAGTCAAGGTGAAACTACTGTATTGTTTATACAATCAAAAAGTAAATCAAAATTAAACTTAAGCAATAAACGTCTTCACACGAAACTCTGTGAACTGACTACACAGTGTAAAAAATGCATTTATGTTCTGATTGTGCACAACATTTTGTTTAAAATGTTTATGTTAATTTTAAGTTCTTTTCATTGTAGCTTCCAGTTACTAGCATTGCATGGGAAAGGCAACTTTATATAAAATGCCACCATAATCTTACATGGGGTAATGGTATTTTATTATTTGTGGTTTCCGTTTTTGGTTCTAGTTGCTTCTGAGTTATAAACGTATTCAGTTGACTTTATATCTTGAAATGGGCAAAAAAAATATTAACTAGGTCATCAATAAAAAAGTATAAAATTGAAACTGTTGATAGTTACAATGAAGCTGGTTTGTATCTGTAAGTCTATTGTTATTGCCAGAACATTTACTATTTAAGAGTTTTTAATTGCTTGTTTATGACAAGGGCAAGAATGGTGTGATATATAAGGGTGAGGAGAATGGAGCATCAAAGTGGACATTTCCCCACTTGAATTATTATTATCAATACTAGTCTTTAGGAAGATATAGATTCAGAATGAATTAATTTCATGATAGATTTTGAGAGGTTACAAGAAGTTTCTTTCCGGCACAATCAAAATATTATCGTAGCAATTCAGGTTGTCAGTGAAAGCTTAAACAAATTTGCTGATAATCCTGTTAATGACCTAGGTCAAGTGTTAACTGTTGTGGGTTATAAAATAGTGAAATTAAGGTTTCTCCTACCTCCAGGCAAATAGCACAGTTATAACTGTTAGGGGGAAGTAGGGGCAAGCTATTAGGTGAGCTATTAAGTTACAAAAATGTATAATGCATTCAATTATTTAGTCTAGAATGATAAAATGCCATTAAAAGCAAATGTAAGCCCTCTTCTTAAAACTATAAAGATGATATGATAGCTTAGTTTTCTATAAATATTTCAGTCAGTGTATTATTATTTGAGGATAAGTGTTTATACATGAAAATGATGCCAGTTCACAATAATTTTTAAAAAGGGAAAAATATATTATTTAAATGTATATTGTCTCCATTATTTGCCTAATATTCAAAGGAAACACAGTGTTCATCTCTAAGTTTTACTTTTAAGCTTTAAACAATCACATAGTATCTTTAGTAGTTAGGTGACTTATGTCCAGTGAAATACATTTCATACAAACAGTATCCCAACACTCCAATAAAAGTCTCCCCAAATAAGTAGTATATAAATATGCAGATTGAATTTTATTGACTTTTATTTTGAAAACTGATTTTCAATGTAAAGAGCTCTATAGGTGAAAGGTAATCTAACTTATAAACACTGTTAGATAGTAAAATGTGTTATGTACTGAAAAGTGTATTATGTACTAAAGAATAAGCAGTGAATTATGCCTCAGAAGCCTTCAAATGTAGAAAAGTGACTAAAGAAATTACTTTATCCATTGCTAAAGGATATTGAACTAGTAATAGTCAATTCTTTATATCAAGCTTTAACCTTTTCATAAAGTTATTTTTATTTATCATTATCATCATCCATCTGATAGGAACAAGGAGCAAATATATAAACTTCTCTAACAACACTAAGTATAATAATCCTGTTTTGTCATGAAATGTAGTAGTTTTCCCATTGGAAGTCTTTTCTTGGTGTGTTATGTAAACAGATCTGGAAAGATTTTAATAAAGTTCCATGCAGCTTTTGTAAAGTTTCCATGTACGCACAGAGGTCAATTCTTGATTTAAGTGATCATCAAAATTATAAATAATTATCAAGGAGACCAGTCATAGAAAGTATCATCTTGAATCATCTTCTTGATAGCATATTAGAAAGTTATCTGTAACTGGATTTAAAAAAGGAAAGCTCATATTAAACTTTTTTCTAAGCTTTTTTCCTCTTATCATGGACTAATGGCATTTCATAATTGATATTTGGTTATCAAATCTCAAGTCTTAAAAAAAAGTCACACAATGGCATATTTCCTAGCAATTAGCTCAATGGCTTGGATCTTGTTCTCTTAGAGTTCTATCATGACTAACTTC